>NC_074700.1:9868900-10191400 GCF_029448725.1 Salvelinus fontinalis
GCACCAGTAAGCCAGTGACTCAGCCCCTGTAATAGGGTTAGAGGCAGAGAATCCCAGTGGAGAGAGTGGAACCGGCCAGGCAGAGACAGCAAGGGCGGTTCGTTGCTCCAGAGCCTTTCCGTTCACCTTCACACTTCTGGGCCAGACTACACTCAATCATATGACCTACTGAAGAGATAAGTCTTCAGTAAAGACTTAAAGGTTGAGACAGAGTCTACGTCTCTCACATGGGTAGGCAGACCATTCCATAAAAATGGAGATCTATAGGAGAAAGTCCTGGATATGTTCCGCATTGCGTCCAACAACAACATTGACGAATACGCTGATTCGGTGAGCGAGTTCAATATAAAGTGCATCTGCGACATAATACCCACAGCAACGATTAAAACATTCCCAAACCAGAAACAGTGGATTGATGGCAGCATTCGCGTGAAACTGAAAACGCGAACCACTGATTTTCTGGATTTTTTTTTCTCATTTTGTCTGTCATAGTTGAAGTGTACCTATGATGAAAATTACAGGCCTCTCTCATCTTTTTAAGTGGGAGAACTTGCACAATTGGTGGCTGACTAAACACTTTTTTGCCCCACTGTATGTAAGAATGCTGTTCATCGACTACAGCTCAGCATTTAACACCATGGTACCCTCCAAACTCGTCATCAAGCTCGAGACCCTGGGTCTCGACCCCGCCCTGTGCAACTGGGTACTGGACTTCCTGACGGGCAGCCCCCAGGTGGTGAGGGTAGGTAACAATATCTCCACCCCGCTGATCCTCAACACTGGGGCCCCACAAGGGTGCGTTCTGAGCCCTCTCCTGTACTCCCTGTTCACCCACGACTGCGTGGCCATGCACGCCTCCAACTCAATCATCAAGTTTGCGGACGACACTACGGGGGTAGGCTTGATTACCAACAATGACGAGACCGCCTACAGGGAGGAGGTGAGGGCCCTCGGAGTGTGGTCTCAGGAAAATAGCCTCACACTCAACGTCAACAAAACAAAGGAGAAGATTGTGGACTTCCGGAAACAGCAGAGGGAGCACCCCCTATCCACATCGACAGGACAGCAATGGAGAGGGTAGTAAGTTTTAAGTTCCTCGGTGTACACATCACGGACAAACTGAATTGGTCCACCCACACAGAATGCGTTGTGAAGAAGGCGCAGTAGCGCCTCTTCAACCTCAGGAGGCTGAAGAAATTCGGCTTGTCACCAAAAGCACTCACGAACTTCTACAGATGCACAATCGAGAGCATCCTGTCGGGCTGTATCACCGCCTGGTACGGCAACTGCTCCGCCCACAACCGTAAGGCTCTCCAGAGGGTAGTGAGGTCTGCACAACGCATCACCGGGGGCAAACTACCTGCCCTCCAGGACAACTACACCACCCGATGTCACAGGAAGGCCATAAAGATCATCAAGGACTACAACCACCCGAGCCACTGCCTGTTCACCCCGCTATCATCCAGCTGGCGAGGTCAGTACAGGTGCATCAAAGCAGGGACCGGGAGACTGAAAAACAGCTTCTATCTCAAGGCCATCAGACTGTTAAACAGCCACCACTAACATTTAGTGGCCGCTGCCAACATACTGACTCAACTCCAGCCACTTTAATAATGGGAATTGATGGAAATGTATGTAAAAATGTATCACTAGCCACTTTAAACAATGCCACTTAATATAATGTTTACATACCCTACATTACTCATCTCATATGTATATGTATATACTGTACTCTATATCATCTACTGCATCTTGCCATCTTTATGTAATACATGTATCACTAGCCACTTTAAACTATGCCACTTTATGTTTATATACCCTACATTACTCATCTCATATGTATATACTGTACTCTTTACCATCTACTGCATCTTGCCTATGCCGTTCTGTACCATCACTCATTCATATATCTTTATGTACATATTCTTTATCCCTTTACACTTGTGTGTATAAGGTAGTAGTTGTGGAATTGTTAGGTTAGATCACTCGTTGGTTATTACTGCATTGTCGGAATTTGAGGCACAAGCATTTCGATACACTCACATTAACATCTGCTAACCATGTGTATGTGACAAATACAATTTGATTTGATTTGAACTGTGCTAGAGTACTTCTGCTATGATCCTGAAGTCTGAACGTCCTCCTCAATGTTGTCTGGTTGCTTAATGCACGCAATGTACTCTACATGCTGCATTTCCATTACAATAAATGCAGACCAAGTTCACTTCTTCTCCTATTATAGTCAGGCTTCTCGTTCAATTTCCAGAACCTTATCCAGCATGAACCTTCATGACACTTCCATATGTCATGTCACCATCTGTTAGTCATGACCAGGAATGAAGTGGAAAGTTATCCTGAAAACACAGAACTAAAATCTTGCGTAATTGCGTCAGATGCTCGATTAAGTTCCTGGGGCAGACATGTTAGAAAATAAACTAGAAAGAGGAGCGGAAGCAGGGAGAAAGCTCCACCCCCTCTCTTTCAAGTTATGGGCAAGTTCATGGGACAAACGTCCCCGCCCCTTCCCAAATTCGAAAGATGGGAACATCTGTGAAATAGCTATTTGTCCAAATGATCACTGATCAAAAATCTTCGCCCTGTAATATAGTTCCTTGTTAGTTGTTACGCAGAACCAGGCAGATTAATGTATCTTTTCCAGCGATGATCCAGACTCTCATACAGAAACTATATATCCTTGGGAATCGATGTCTTCTTCCCCAGCATGCCTGTTCAAAGGAAATGGAGGGGTAAACATATTGTAGGGCCAATGTCCCAATTATCTCTCCTTCTTCTCAGTGTGCATTTGTTAACTTCCCTTCACTGATTTGAAAGGCTATGACAAGAAATATGTTGGAAACTCCCTCTAGCGCATGCCTCCACCAATCCAATGCTTTTAGATTTGTTAAAAGTAGTGATCTAGAGTACACTTCAGGAGAAAGCAGACTGCACTGAACTGATTACAGCAGTGATGTCAGCATGTACACTGCAATGCTTACTGATGTGTGGGTCACTCAGAGTTTGAGAACTGTACTGCTATGCCTTGGTCAGTATTTAGGGCTGGGACGTTTCATGGTGCTATGGGCAATAGCAAAGGTTTTGTTATAATTTAAAAAGAAATCAAAATAATGGAAATATGTGTTTTTTTCACCCAACTTTTAACCTAAATAATTGAATTCAGGTAAGATGAAATCTCATACAAATGTAAATCAGAATTAAACGTTGAACTGACGTCTGTGCCCAGTGGGAAGCCACTTCTCGTCTCCCAACATTTTTACTCCATCTGCTTGAATTCAGTAAAGACACCTTCACATTATTTTCCTTGTTGGCAAAAATGTTGCCATTTCTCAGTGTTTTGACTTCAATGTTCTTTGCAAGGACGTTCGAAGATAGTCACTTTTAGTTTTATGTGTTGATATATGAATGTTGCTATTACTTAGAAGTGTGAACTTAGAGACTATGTCCACAATTATAACTACTACTCTAAGGTAAAGGAGTTGGGAAAGGTAAACAGTGAGAGAGAGATTCAACTCTATCTAATTGATGTAGTTGTGGGCTATTACCTGTCCAGTGAGGAGAAATTATCTTAATTTCTACCTCATACATATTATTTCACATATCAGGAAAAAAAACAGAATACTATGTCCTATCATTTTTTATGGTTTTGTCTGTTTCACTTTTGAAAGGGTCAGTAAGTTCGCTTTTACCTGCATTTTCCATTATGTATCATAAACCACACAATACAGTTTAACACAGTAGTGCCAACAATCTGTCAGTTCTCAGCAAGCTGTTCATGCCAAAGATCAAACGACAGCAAGCCTTCTGTTTTTACTGTACTGCATAAAAGATCAATGAATCTAATAAGACAACCTTTAAGGTGATAGTTCAGGAGATGAAAAGGAAATTGTGAGTGTGGCATGGGAGCACCGCAGAGTTGTGTAACATAAACCGTTCTTTACTAATCTCATGATGAATCAGATAATATGCACTTGATTTCTGCTCCCAGTAATTATATTGAAGTTACAACTTTCCACTGAAATTGACAGGATATTTCTTAAAATTACATACATGTTGTATAGGTCTGTGGGGGATTGTTAGTAGTACATTTTTACACAAGTGTATAGGAGATGAACCATTATATGTGATGAAAGGAAAACAAAGACATACTGTTTTGAATTAAAGTGTTTTGCTCCTCCTCCTCTTACAATCTATATTATGCATCTATAAACTAACCTGAACCTTAATCTAAGAGTATATTCAACCAGCATACCACAAGTTTAAGGTTAGGAATAGGAGTCGACATTTATTAAGGTTAGGGTTAGGTTTAGGAATGAGGGTTAGGTGAAGGTTAAAGTTAGGTATTGTTTCAGTGAGGTTAAGGTTATGGTTAGGGTCAGGGAAAGGCATAACAGTTAACATTTTGTTACTGTACTACCGTCCTCCCCATTAATTTTATGTGTGTCAAATATGCACTGCCTAATATACAGTATATATATATATATATATATATATAAATATATATATATATATATATATATATATATATATATATATATATATATATACATACATACATTTATACACTACCGTTCAAAAGTTTGGGATCATTTTGAAATGTCTTTGTTTTTTAAAGAAAAACATTTTTCCCCATAATAATAACATCGAATTGATCAGTGTAGACATTGTTAATGTTGTGAATGACTATTGTACCTGGAAACGGCTGATTTTAATGGAATATCTACATAGGCGTACAGAGGCCCATTATCAGAAATCATCACTCCTGTGTTCCAATGGCACATTGTGTTAGCTAATCCAAGTTTATGATTTTAAAAGGCTAATTGACCATTAGAAAGCCCTTCTGCAATTATGTTAGCACAGCTGAAAATTGTCGTTTTGATTAAAGAAGCAATAAAACTGGCCTTCTTTAGACTAATTGAGTATCTGGAGCATCATCATTTGTTGGGTTCGATTACAGGCTCAAAATGTCAAGAAACAAAGACCTTTCTTCTGAAACTCAACAGTCTATTCTCGTTCTGAGAAATAAAGGCTATTCCATGCGAGAAATTGACAAGAAACTGAAAATCGTGTACAACGCTGTGTACTAACCAAAATAGAAAGAGGAGTGGGAGGCCCAGGTGCACAACTGAGCAAGAGGACAAGTACATTAGTGTCTAGTTTTGAGAAACAGACACCTCACAAGTCCTCAACTGGCAGCTTCATTAAATAATACCCGTAAAACAACATCCTCATCGTCAAAAGTGAAGAGGAATGTGACGACTCTGGAATGTTGGCCTTCTAGGCAGAGATGCAAAGAAAAAGCCATATCTCAGAGGACTGGCCAATAAAAATAAATGATTAAGATGGGCAAAAGAACACAGACACTGTACAGAGGAACTCTGCCTTGAAAGCCAGCCTCCCGGAGTCACCTCTTCACTGTTGACGTTGAGACTGGTGTTTTCTTCAAAGTAGCCACCATTTGCCTTGATGACAGCTTTGCACAATCTTGGCATTCTCTCAAACAGCTTCACCTGAAATGCTTTTCCAACAGTCTTGGAGGAGTTCCCACATATACGTAACACTTGTTGGCTGCTTTTCCTTCACTCTGTGGTCCAACTCATCCCAAACCATCTCAATTGGGTTGAGGTCAGGTGATTGTGGAGGCCAGGTCATCTGATGCAACACTCCATCACTCTCATTCTTGGTCAATGTGTGATGTGGAGATGTGTTGAGTCATTGTCTTGTTGAAAAACATATTATAGTCCTACTAAACGCAAACCAGACGGGATGGCGTGTCGCTGCAGAATGCTGTGGTAGCCATGCTGGTTAACTGTGCCTTGAATTCTAAATAAATCACCAACACTGTCACCAGCAAAGCACCCCCACACCACCTCCTCCATGCTTCACGGTGGGAACCACACATGTGGAGATCATCTGTTCACCTCCTCTGCGTCTCACAAAGACACGGCGGTGGGAACCAAAAATCTCACATTTGGACTCAGCAGACCAAATGACAGATTTCCACCGGTCTAATGTCAATTGCTCGTGTTTCTTGGCCCAAGCAAGGCTCTTATTTTTATTGGTGTCCTTTAGTAGTGGTTTCTTTGCAGCAATTCGACCATGAAGGCCTGATTCACGCAGTCTCCTCTGAACAGTTGATGTTGAGATGTGTCTGTTACTTGAACTCCGTGAAGCATTTATTTTGACTGCAAACTGAGGTGCAATTAATTCTAATGAACTCATCATCTTCAGCAGAGGTAACTCTGGGTCTTCCTTTCCTGTGGCGGTCCTCATGAGAGCCAGTTTCATCATAGCACTTGATGGTCTTTGCAACTGCACTTGAAGAAAATATCAAAGTTGTTGATATTTTATGGATTGACTGACCTTCATGTCATGGACTGTCATTTCTCTTTGCTTATTTGAGCTGTTCTTACCATAATATAGACTTGGTATTTTACCAAATTGGGCGATCTTTTGTATACCACCCCAACCAATTGCCTCAAACGCATTAAGACGGAAATACATTTCACAAATGAACTTTTAACAAGGCACATCTGTTAATTGAAATGCATTCCAGGTGACCACCTCATGAAGCTGGTTGAGAGAATGCCAAGAGTGTGCAAAGCTGTCATCGAAGCGAAGGGTGGCTACTTTGAAGAATCTCAAATATAAAATATTTTTTTTTGGGGGGGTTACTACATGATTCCATATGTGTTATTTTATAGTTTTGATGTCTTCACTATTATTCTACATTGTAGAAAGTCAAAATAAAGAAAAACCCTGGAATGAGTAGGTGTGTCCAAACTTTTTATTTGTTACAGCATACAGTGCCTTCGGAAAGTATTCAGACCCCTTCACTTTCTCCACATTTTGTTACTTTACAGCCTTATGCTAAATTGAATTAGATAACTATCAATCCTCAGCACTCTACACACAATACCCCATAATGACAAAGCAAAAACAGGTTTGTGGAATTTTTAAATCATTTATACAAATAAAAAACAGAAGTATTCAGACCCTTTGCTATGAGACTCGAAACTGATCTCAGGTGCATCCTGTTTCCATTGATCATCCTTCAGATGTTTCTGCAACTTGATTGGAGTCAGCTGTGATAAATTCAATTGACTTGATTTGGAAAGGCACACACCTGTCTATATAAGGTCCCACAGTTGACAGTGCTTGTGAGAACAAAAACCAAGCCATGAGGACAAAGGAATTGTCCGTAGAGCTCCGAGACAGGATTATGTAGAGGCACAGATCTGTGGAACGGTAACAAAACATTTCTGCAAGAACGCAATGGCCTCCAGCATTCTTAAATGGAAGAAGTTTGGAACCACCAAGACTCTTCCTAGAGCTGGCTGCCCAGCCAAACTGAGTAATCAGGGGAGAAGGGCCTTGGTCAGGGAGGTGACCACGAACCCGATGGTTACTCTGACAGAGTTCTAGATTTCCTCTGTGGAGATGGGAGAACCTTCCAGAAGGACAACCATCTCTGCAGCACTCCACCAATCAGGCGTTTATGGTAGAGTGGCCAGATGGAAACCACTCCTCAGTAAAAGGCACATGACAGCCCACTTGGAGTTTGCCAAAAAATACCTAAAAGACTCTCAGACCATGAGAAATGAGATTCTTTGGTCTGATGAAACCAAGACTGAACTCTGTGGCCTGTGTGCCAAGCATCACGTCTGGAGGAAACTTGGCACCATCCCTACAGTTAAGCATGGTGGTGGCAGCATCATCCTGTGGTGATGTTTTTCAGCAGCAGGGACTGGGAGACTAGTCAGGATTGAGGGAAAGATGAACAGAGCAAAGTACAGAGACATCCTTGATGAAAACCTGTTCCAGAGTGCTCAGGACCTCCGTCTGGAGCAGGACAACGACCCTAAGCCCACAGCCAAAACAATGAAGGAGTGGCTTCGTGTACAAGTCTCTGAATGTCCTTGAGTGACCCAGCCAGAGCCCGGACTTGAACCCAATCGAACATTTCTGGAGAGCTCTGAAAATAGCTGTGTAGAAACACTCCCCATTCAACCTGACAGAGCTTGAGAGGATCTGCAGAGAAGAATCGGAGAAACTCCCTAAATACAGGTGTGCCAAGCTTGTAGTGTCATACCCAAGAAGACTCAGTGCTCTAATCGCTACCAAAGGGGCTTCAACAAAGTACTGAGTAAAGGGTCTGAATACTTACGTAAATGTAATATTTCAGTTTTTTTAATTTTATTACATTTGCAAAAATGTTTGCTTTGTCATTATGGGGTATTGTGTGTATATTGAAGAGGGGGGGGGGGGACTATTTAATCAATTTTAGAATGAGGCTGTAACATAACAAAATGTGGAAAAGTCAAGGGGTCTGAATACTTCCCGAAGTCACCATGTCTTTTCATTTTTACATTTTTATTTTATTTTAGAGGAGAAAATCAAATGTAAAATTACAAAAATGGGAGCTTACATCAACAAAACTTGGAGGCACTTCTTAAATCATGTTTTCTGCTGAGTCACACTTATGGAAGTGAGCAACTAAGCCTATAATAGTCCGACAAAACAGCACTTAGTCTTTTGTCGTGCGGGATTACACAGTAGACCATGAACCTGCTGCACTGAATCCATTGGTTATTTGGTCAGCGATTTTGTGACCAACACAGGAGTATCCAAACCCCCCATGGAGACATTATTGGTACATTTTTTCACTGTAACCTCTAATGGTTCGGATGCTGAACACTTGGCTAACGTTGTCAAATAATTAGCCATTTCCTTTGCTTTTACCTTTACATTTGCTATGACTCAAAGATAGAATCCTTAATTGAAGCAATAACAAAAGTTGTCACCCTGCCTGTGTTTTGGTAAAAAGCTGAGGGATGGGCCTGGAGAAATGTTACATTTAAAAAATATATGTCTATTAGCAGACACTCTTGTCCAGAGCAACTTACAGTAGAGAATACATATTTGTTCATACAGCTCCCCTGTGGGACTCAATCCCACATCCTTGGCATTGTAAGCACCGGGCTCTACCAACTGAGCCACACAGGACCTTGTTATCATACTCAAATACATCGACATACCTATGAATAAAAGGACTGACCATCCATAATATCACAATTATAGTTTTAACCATGTTTTAAGATGCAGTATCATCAAGGCAGGCTTTGTCTGTCGAGGTCAGTGAAGGGTTACCAGGACAACTGGTGCCTCTGTATTGGACAATAAAATTCCTCAATTATTCATGTGGTTACAAAAACAGCAGGGTTTTAATATGACTCTAATAACGCTCCCACCCTTTGCCTCCCTATGACTAATTTGGTGAAGGGTGCAGTGGAACATTCAAAATATACTCTTTATTCCCCTTGAGTGTGTGTACACCCACAATGTCTGCCTGGTTGTGTGAGAATTAAACTGAGAAAGGCCATCTGGTGTAGGCATTGTAGTGAAGACTAAACGAATAACATGAGTACCTCTCAGAACAATACCAAGAGAGCACTAATTGTACAAAGGACATTGTGAGTTGGTCAGATACAGTACATACACTTTTCTTCCATACCACCATTTGTTCAGAGGCAGACATGCACAAAACATAGGGAGGGTATAAGTGAGATATCTTGCTTATGATTTGGTATTTTGCTTGAAATCTGAGGTTTGTAGTTTTTCAATTCATTGCCTTTCTAATATACAGTGTCTATGGGGTCATATTGCACTTTCTAAGGCTTCCACTGGACGTCAACAGTCTTCAGAACCTTGTTTGAGGCTTCTACTGTGAAGGAGGAGAGAATGAGAGCTGTTTCAACCAGATGTCTGGCAGAGGGCCATGAGCTGTGTCACGCGTGTGGCCGTGAGAGCGACCTGCGTTCCATTGCATTTCTAAAGACAAAGGAATTCTCCGTTTGAAACATTATTGATGATTTATGTTAAAAACATCCTAAAGATTGATTCTATAGATTGTTTGACATGTTTCTACAAACTGTTATATAACTTTTTGGACTTTTCGTCTGAACTTACGCCTGGACTTGCCCGCGCCTCGTGAGTTTGGATTGTGAACTAACTACAAAAAGGAGGTATTTGGACATAAATGCTGGACTTTATCGAACAAAACAAACATTTATTGTGGAACTGAGATTCCTGGGAGTGCATTCTGATGAAGATCATCAAAGGTAAGGGAATATTTATAATGCTATTTCTGACTTCTGTTGACTCCACTACATGGCGGGTACCTGTATGGCTTGTTTTTGTGTCTGAGCGCCGTACTCAGATTATTGCATGGCGTGCTTTTTCCGTAAAGTTTTTTTGAAATCTGACAGCGTTTGCATTAAGGAGAAGTATATCTTTAATTCTGTGCATAACACTTGTATCTTTTATAAACGTTTATGATGAGTATTTCTGTAAATTGATGTGGCTCTCTGAAAATTCGCACAATATTTTCGAGGCACAACATTACTGACCATAACGCGCCAATGTAAACTGAGATTTTTGGAAATAAATATGAACTTTATCGAACAAAACATAAATGTATTGTTGAAGTCCTATGAGTGCCATCTGACGAAGATCATCAAAGGTTAGTGATTAACCTGTCTAGGACTGGGGTTCCGCTAGCGGAACGTTTCACAAAAATTGGCGAAATGACATTATTATAAATATTTAACTTCAATTAAAATCAGAAGTGCAATACACTAAATGAAAGATATACCTCTTGTTAATCTAGCCACCATGTCCGATTTCGAAAAGCTTCACTGCAAAAGCGATTATCGATCAGTAAACAACACATTAGGTACAGTTACAGCAAAGTAGATTAGTCATGAAAGTCAGAAATAGCAATAAAATTAATCAATTACCTTTGGAAATGTTCTTCTTTTGGCAATACTAAAGGTCACGACGAAACAATGAAGTGGCGTTTTGTTCGATATAATCCATTTTTATAGCCTAACACGAAACATTTTGTAAACGGCTTGTGTGGAAAATTCAGTGTCCTTCAACTTTGGATGTAACATTCAATGTAATTACTCACTCTAAACTGACGTTTATCCAGTCATGTTCGGTTTCATTGCAATCCTCTGTTTGTTAGTAAAACAACCAAACGTCATGGTTCTTTTCCCGGGACATATTGACCGAAAGGAACTGTCCTCTTCTGGCACAGCCAGAAGAGGACTGGCCACCCCTCATAGCCTGGTTCCTCTCTAGGTTTCTTCCTAGGTTTTGGCCTTTCTAGGGAGTTTTTCCTAGCCACCGTGCTTCTACACCTGCATTACTAGCTGTTTGGGGTTTTAGGCTGGGTTTCTGTACAGCACTTCGAGATATTAGCTGATGTACGAAGGGCTATATAAAATAAAATGTATTGATTGATTGATTTGAACACACCAAACAACGACCTCATTGCGCACCAATGATATGACCTGTTCTTTGTTGATTGACTGTATTTCGGACCAATGATCACTTGAAATCTAGCTGGGTAGATAGCCAATGAACTGAGGTAAATGGGAACATGTAATGGTTCGACCTGAGAAGACTAGCCTTTGTTGGAAACTCATGCGTACACACAGCTATTCGCCATTGAAAATTCTACAAGAACTACCCACGCAGGTTACGCGCAGCATTTCAGTTTTTTTAGAGCATTTTCAGAGCGGGAATAATGGCAAATAAATCAGTAAAATCAAAGACGAAGACCAAATACACAGATCTACACGATATAATTGACGAAATAGATAGAGATAGTGAAAGTGAACACCAAAATGAATCGGAAAGTGAGAATTCCTTTGATTCTGAATTTGAGGAAATGTTCCTCTACGGGGAAGACGCTGTTTTGGATCGGTGAGTAACGTTGTTTGAAATTAATAATATCAAATATTATTCATTTGAGTTGTTTGAGATATTTGTATTTTATTTGCCTTATATAAAAATATGACTAGGACATGAAATATAAAGTACACATAAGTATATTTAAATGTAGAAAGTACATATTGCTCTACATTGTGGGTGTATGTCTGTGTCTGTGTGTCTGTATAATTATTACATAATTGTTTACATGTATTTTATATCTAAAATGGAATGGACAACACCTCACCATAGTCACGTACTGTATATATAATCTGTGTCTGTGTGTCTGTATAATTATTACATAATTGTTTACATGTATTTTATATCTAAAATGGAATGGACAACACCTCACCATAGTCACTTACTGTATATATAATCTGTGTCTGTGTGTCTGTATAATTATTACATAATTGTTTACATGTATTTTATATCTAAAATGGAATGGACAACACCTCACCATAGTCACTTACTCTATATATAATCTGTGTCTGTGTGTCTGTGTCTTTATTTCACAGTCCCAGCGATTCTGATTGGGAGCCAAGGTGCAAATCCCCCACTGAAGCTGGTCCATCCAGCTGACCCCTGCTGTTTCCGGCACCACACCTACCCCCGCCCGGCCATCAAGGGGTGTGAAGCCGGCGGCAAAGAAGTGGAGGAAGGGCAGCGTGGAACCGTCCAGAGCGTCCAGCGTGGAACCTGCCAGAGCGGAGGAGGACCGTTGGCACTCTGTTCTGGAGGAGGATGTGGCCCTACCACCTCCAATTTTCTGACCAAAAAGGCCAGTAGGCCCTCAATTGGACCTAACTTACAAGTACAGCCCCATGCAACTTTTCCAGTTGTTCTTCACCTCGGCAGTTGTTGATACCCTGGTGATGAACACAAATAAGTACGGCGCTAAGAAGCAGGAAGGCAAGACAGAGGCAGGGAAGACCATTTCCATGTCAGATCTGTTTTGCTACCTTTCTATGGTCATCTACATGGGTCTTGTAAAGCTTAAAACCCTGAAAGACTACTGGAAAACTGCACCCCTCTATCAACTGCCTTTCCCTTCCACGGTCATGTCTTGCAAAAGGTTTCTGACAATTTCACCGGCGCTTCACATCAGTGACCCAGAAGTTGATAAGGACAACGAGACGAAACGAGGCACGGCAGGGTTTGATAAACTCTGCAAGTATTAAACCTCTCTATCACGATATCATTGAGGCCTGCAAGACTTATTTTCAGCCCGCCCAGAACCTTTCCATAGATGAGAGGATGGTATCCTCAAAGGCCAGAATTGGCCTAAAACAGTACATGCGTAACAAACCGACAAAATGGGGTTACAAACTGTTTGTTTTGGCCGATTCTGCGTGTGCATACAAGTGCAATTTTTTTGTCTATGAGGGGAAGAACAGTTGTGCAAGCGGTAAGGGACTTAACTATGACTCCGTTATGCAGTTAATAGATTTCCAGCTGCTAGGGAAGGGCTACAAAGTATTTGTAGACAACTTCTACACAAGCCCTACCCTGTTCACAGACCTGAGGAAGCTGGAGATGTGGGCCTGTGGCACCATTCGGACCAACAGAGTGGGCTTTCCGAAAACCAGGGTGAACGACATGCCTAAGCGGGCTGAGCGGGGTACCATGAGATGGATCCGTGAAGATGGCCTGCTCTTTGTGGAGTGGATGGACACCAGAGAGGTGGTCATGTGCTCCACTATCCACAAGTCCTTCGGTGGGGATCACGTTGTTCGACTTTTGAAAGGTCCTACAGGCGCTTGGACCACCAAAAATGTCCCCATTCCAGCTGCTGTGAAGGATTACAACAAGAGCAATGGAGGTGTAGACCTATCAGATGCGCTGATAGGCTACTATAATGTTCTTCACAAAACCATGAAATGGTACAAGACTTTGTTTTACCATTTCATTGACATTGCTGTGGTGAATTCCTTCATCCTCCAGAAGGAAATGGCCAAGAGCTGTGGACAGCCCCCCATCTCACAGCTAGCCTTCAGGGAGCTGCTCATCCAGGAGCTTGCTAGCTACAGCAAGAACACTGTAGCACCTTCTGTCCCCTCTACCTCTGTCCCTTCTGCTCCAACCAGTGGCACGCACATGCTGAAATTCATCATTGCAGGCAGGAATGTGCCTCAGGGAAAAAAGGGCTCAGTAGGGCGGCTTCGTTGTGCCCTGTGCCATAAGAAGTCCCCTGTCACCTGCACCACCTGTTCTGTAACCCTCTGTTTCACACCAGAGAGAGACTGCTATGGGATATGGCATCAGGAGGGCAACATTGTGTAGAGGACTGAGAGTCTTCACATGATTGAACATTGAAGTGTAAATAGTTACCCTTGTTATTTTTATTTTTTTTAAACATTAATTTTATTTTTTCTTGAATTTTTCAAATATATATGTTTTGGGGGATGTTAGAATAATTTTTTTGTATTTTGTATATAGTTATTTGTATCAATGTACCAATTCGGCCACTTGGGTACATTTGGGAAACTTGTGAGGGACACCTGGGTGACTTCATGCTCAATGGCATGCACCTCACTCATTCCTGAAGGTATCTATCTGAAACTTTGGTCAAATATTGTTGCCTACGTATGTTCTGATTTGAAATGATCCCCAGTATCATAACTGAATGTTTGACCTTTCTTGTTGATTTTAAAGATGCAACAACAGTAAAAGAACAAAAAACGTCTGTTGATTTCCTTGTATTTTCTTCTACCAGATCTATTGTGTTATATTCTCCTACATTCAATTCACATTTACACAAACTTCAGAGTGTTTCCTTTCAAATGATACCAAGCATATGCATATCCTTCCTTCTAGTCCTGAGCTACAAGCAGTTAGATTAGGCTATGTTTTCAGGCGGAAATTGAGAAAATGGCAGGGCAAATCCCTAACAAGTTTTAATTTGATCTCTATTTCAGCTTTTTGTGACTCCTCTCTTTGGCTGGAAAATGGTTGTTTTGTAACTAGGCTCTGACCTAACATAATCATATGGTGTGCTTTCACTGTAAAGTCTTTTTGAAATCGGACACGATGGGTAGATTAACAAGAAGTTAAGCTTTAATTTGGTGTATTGCACTTGTGAATGTATGAAAGTTAAATATTCCCCCCCCCCAAAAAAATTTATTTCGCGCTCTGCCTTTTCAGGGTATGTTCCGCTAGCGGAACTCCTAGCCATTAAGGAAATTCAACATCTGAATGAATTATGAAAAAGGATGTGCATTATTATGCCCGGAGAGATCATATCTAGACTAGAACGTTCCAATTCTGGGTCAAATACTCCCTGGATAGAGCTCTCTGAAGAACTTTCTCAGAATTGACATACACTGAGTGTACAAAACATTAGGAACACCTGCTCTTTCCATGACATAGACTGACCAGGTGAAATCTATGATCCCTTATTGGTGTCACTTGTTAAATCCACTTCAATCAGTGTAGATTTTTTTATTATGACTTGTTTTATTTTACCTTTATTTAACTAAGCAAGTCAGTTAAGAACAAATTCTTATTTTCAATGACGGCCTAGGAACAGTGGGATAACTGGCTTGTTTGGGGGGGAAAAGACCGATTTCTACCTTGTCAGCTCTGGGATTCGATCTTGCAACCTTACAGTTACAAGTCCAAAGCTCTAATCACTAGGCTACCTGCCACCCAGGGTACATGTTCCCCCATATGAAGGGGAGAAGACAGTTTAAGGATTTTTAACCCTTGAGACAATTGAGACATGGATTGTGTATGTGTGCCATTCATAGGGTTAATGGGCAAGATCAAATATTTAAGTGCCTTGGAATGAGGTATGGTAGTAGGTGCCAGGCGCACCGGTTTGTGTCAAGAATGGCAACGCTGCTGTATTTTTCATGCTCAACAGTTTCCCGTGTGTATCAAGAACGGTCCACCACCCAAAGGACATCCAGCCAGCTTGACACAACTGTGGGAAGCATTGGAGTCAACATGGGCCAGCATCCTTGTGGAACACTTTCGACACCTTGTAGAGTACATGCCCCAACAAATTGAGGCTGTTCTGAGGGCAAAATGGGGTGCAACTCAATATTAGGAAGGTGTCCCTAATGTTTGGTATACTCAGTGTATTCAGTGTCAGAAACAAAGTTGACGAAGTGGCAGTTTCTTCTTTTGCGAAAAGGATGTAGCAAAGTAAATGTGGTGACATGACAGAGCCATTGTTTGAGACCCTGTGCCACAAGAATGCATTCATAACACAACAAATAGTAGAGTACTTATGTTCAGAATTTTTGTGTAAATACTTCATATTTTGAAATGACTAAATTATTACTTAGAAATTAAAAAGTTGGAAAATACAGTTCATGATTAATCTCAAACACTTTTGGAAAAACGGTCTGTCTGCACTCTGACAATTGTCTCACTTTTGTGGAAATGACAAAAGCTTCTCTGACATGAATTAGTAACACTCAGACTCATGGGAGGAAGGGATTTCAAACACTCTTAAAGTGTGAGAATTATTTAGCACTTCACTTGATAGTTTTAGAGCTCTTCCAGAATGGGAATAAATGTTTTATTTACATGGGAAACCATAATTTATTAAGAGTTAAAAATTTTGAACTATGTTGTTGTGCTACTTCCTACTTCCAAGCTACTTCCTTTTACTTGAGAAGTCTAAGTCTTATTCCTCGTCTTTTAAAAACAATTGTAAAAAATTATTCCATATTAACATTATTAATTTGGCTTTTTAGTTTGATCCAACTTCCTCTAATTATAGTTCCACGGCTTCCGCAAACTACTCTTCCAATTATTGACACTTCTTCTAACTAGGGTGGCTGTGGGAAATGAAAGAAAACATTCAAACAAATGACATCATCAGAAGTCAGTCCGCCTCTGAAAAACCTTATCCAGTGTCTATCCCTGTCCTACTTATGTCTAGAAAGAATTAAGCATTATCACATCACACAGAATATTTTTGTTTTGCTGTTGTTTTTTGGGAAGTTTTATTTTACTTGTCTCCCATATTTAAAGGCTTACAAAGCACACAAGAGAATGTAGACAATACATACTTCAGGGAGGTGCAAAAATATTGGGAAAGGAGTGACATTGTGTGCCATGAGCGAACAGCACTTCCGAAATTGAAATTATGGGAAGGGGGTGAACAGATTTGAAGTGACTGCCACTTTTCATGATAGCACATTTTTAAAGGTTGTAGTTAATTGAAAGTGACACCTAGAAGTGGATGCTTTTAACTCTATGACACTTAAGAATGTGTGCTATTGGTTGAATAAATCACTAGAACTCTGCCTTTGAGACAGTTGAATTCAAAAATCCAATTCATGTCAATTTGATACTTTCGTCAGGTTATTTCCAATATGTAATTCAAGCAAGATAGCCAATTGTAATCAGCTAAACATTTATGTAACTTGTTTTCCACAGTACTGCAAACTATTTGCATTCATTTATCATCAATCTACACACAATACCCCATAGTGACAAAGCAAAAAGAGGTTTCTAGATTTTTGGGGGCAAATGTATACATATAAAATACCTTATTTACATAAGTATTCAGCCCCTTTGCTATGAGACTTGAAACTGAGCTTCGGTGCATCCTGTTTCAATTGATCATCCTTGAGATGTTTCTACAACTTGATTGGAGTCCACCTGTGGTAAATTCAATTGATTGGACATGATTTGGAAAGGCACACACCTGTCTATATAAGGTCTCACAGTTGACAGTGCATGACAGAGCAAAAACAAAGCCATGAGGTCGAAGGTATTGTTCGTAGAGCTCCAAGACAGGATTGTGTCAAGGCACAGATCTGGGGAAGGGTACCAAAACATTTCTGCAGCATTGAAGGTCCCCAATAACACAGTGGCCTCCATCATTCTTAAATGGAAGAAGTTTGAAACCAGATGGAAGCCACTCCTCAGTAAAATGCACATGACAGCCCACTTGGAGTTTGCCAAAAGGCACGTAAAGGAGTCTCAGACCATGAGAAACAAGATTCTCTGGTCTGATGAAACCAAGATTGAACTCTTTGGCCTGAATACCAGGAAACCTGACACCATCCCTACAGTGAAGCATGGTGGTGGCAGCATCATGCTGGGGGAATGTTTTTCAGCAGCAGGGACTGGGAGACTAGTCAGGATTGAGGAAAAGGTGAACAGAGCAAAGTACAGAGAGATCCTTGATGAAAACCTGCTCCAGAATGTTCAGGACCTCAGACTGGGGCAAAGGTTCACCTTCCAACAGAACAACAACCCTAAACACACAGTCAAGACAATGCAGGAGTGGCTTCGGGACAAGTCTCTGAATGTCCTTGAGTGGCCCAGTCAGAGCCCGGACTTGAACCCGATTGAACATCTCTGGAGAGACCTGAAAATAGCTGTGCAACAACGCTCCCATTACAACCTGACAGAACTTGAGAGGACCTGCAGAGAAGAATGGGAGAAACTCCCCAAATACAGGTATGCCAAGCTTGTAGCGCCATACCCAAGAAGACTTGTGGCTATAATCGCTTCCAAAGGTGCTTCAACAAAGTACTGAGTAAAGGGTCTGAATACTTATGTAAATGTGACATTTCAGTTTTTTATTTGTAATAAATTTGCCAACATTTCTAAAAACCTGTATTTGCTTTGTCATTATGGGGTACTATGTGTAGATTGATGAGGGTAAAAAACGATTTAATCAATTTTAGAACAATACTGTAACGTAACAAAATGTGGAAAAAGTCAAGGGGTCTGAATACTTTCCGAATGCAGTGTATTAGAAGTCGGGCCTTGTTTTAGCTATGTCAACAATACACTGTCAGCAGTTTTGTTTTTCCTCGAGGCCCCCATTATTAGCCAAATAATGCTAATTTTGCACAAAAATGTCAAATTTGGAACTGGGCTAAAGATAGACCATCTGCTTTATGGCCAGTCCGTTTCTAACCATCAGACATAAATACAAAATGGTGGGGCTCAGTTCTATTACAAAAGGCTTCTAGTTCTTCACCGCGTCAGTTAACTTCATGTCCCTATCATGAAATGCCAACGTCACTTAACAGAAGACACACCAACCTGACAAGCAGGCAAATCAAATAAACACCCACTCCTCCATCGGCCTATCTCACTGAAGTGGACAAAAGCTGCTAAAGAGGCAACAAGATGACGGACGGAAACCTGCCACCTTCAAAACCCAACACAACACACCTCACACAAGTCAGCCAATTCAGCAGACACACCTAGGTGATACCGTGCGAGCAGACTAGCCGAGACTAGCGAGGTGTAAATAAACATTTCCATACTCAGCATTGGGTGTATAACACGGTGTCAGGGAACCACAATGAATGTGGCGGGGAGAGGGGAGCAATCAGCAAGCTTTCCCTCAGCGAGATGGAGGGCTCTGCCACACACAAACAACTAATCAGGCCCGGGACAGTGATTGATAGGTCATCCCGCTTTGAAATCTATCACCCAGCCCAAGTGGCTGTCGACCATCGGCCAAGCGGATGGCTAAAGTGCTTAGGCAAATCATTAAGGCAAACAGATCATTAATTGCGCATAATGTTGGGGATTGGAAAATGTAAATCTCTGTCCCCATATATGGCCCATCTCAACTCAATTAGTCAATACGGTCCGGAGGTGTTGCTCTAAAGGGATCGGTGCCGCCATCTTTTATCACAACCCACTAGGCACAGACGTCACTTCAACGTCTACTTTTGATTTACATTTGGTTGAGTTGTCAACCAGCATGAATTCAACGTGAAATCTACAAAAAATGTTACCATGTCATTGGATTGTTGCAAATCCAGTCCGTTTTCCACATTGATTCAACATCATCACATAGATTTCTGGGGTTGAAATAACATGGAAACAACGTTGATGCAACCCGTTTTCTTGCCACATCAGATTCCTTCCTGCAGCCAAAAATGCCAGGATGGATTAAATCAATGTTCTCCTTTATTAACATAATAATTAAAAAGCGGGGCTTTGATTAGAAATGATGGACTGACCCAGGTAGTTTATTACCAGTGAATCCTTACTTGCATTCAGAAATGTATATGTTTATCAGCAACTTGCACAGCTTGGATTTCAGATGCTAGGATAATTATAGTATTTCATTATTGCATTATATTTTTTAAGTAATTCCATAACAGTGCACTATAAGGGGTCAAATAGTCTGTTATGATTCACTCCAGGAGTAAGCATGGGATCAGTTTTGTCTTGCTATCAGACACCAAAATCCCAAGTAACAAAATTAGGGCCTGTTCGGTCCCACAGTTGACAGTGCATGTCAGAGCAGAAACTATACCATGAAGTCCAAGGAACTGTCTGTAGATCGCCGATATAGAATTGTGATGAGGCATATGTCTGTGGAAGGGCATAAAACAATTTCTAGACTGTTGAAAGCTTCCACAGTGGTCCATTGGAAAATGGAAAAAATATGGAAATACCGAAACTCTGCCTGGAGCTAGCTGTCCAACCAAACTGAACAACTGGGCAAGAAGGATCTTGGTCTGGGAGGTGACCGAGAACCCAATGACCACTCTAACAGAATTACATAGTTCCTTGGTTGAGATGGGAGAACCTGCCAGAAGGACAACAGTCTCTACAGCACTTCACCAATCTGGGCTTTATGGGGGAGCGGCCAGACTAAAGCCACTTCTGCTAAAAAGGCATATGACAGCACCCCTGGAGATCACAAAAAGACACTTGAAAGACTCTAAGAGCATAAGGCAAGCGATTCTGTGCTCTGATTAGACAAAAATGCAACTCTTTGACCTGAATGCAAAGTGCTATGTCTGGAGAAAACCAGGCACAGCTTACCACCCGTCTAACACCATCCCTACCGTGAAGCATGGTGGTAGCAGCGTCAGGCTAAGGGGATGCTTTTCCGCGGTAGGGACTGGGAAACTGGTAAGGATAGAGGGAACAATGAATGGAGCCTAATACAGGCAAATCCTTGATGAGAACATGCTTCAGAGTACAAGCGACAATAGACTGGGGTGAAGATTTACATTCCAACAGGACAATGACCACAAGCATACAGCCAAAGCAATGCTGGAATGGCTTCAGAACAAGAATATGAAAATCCTCGAGTACCCCAGCAAAAGCCAAGACTTGAATCCCATTAAAAATCTATGGAAAGACTTGAATATTAGTGTTCACCGCCGCTCCCCGTCTAACTTAACAGAGCTTGAGAAAATCTGCAAGGAAGAATGTAAGAAAATCCTTAAATCCCGATGTGCAAAGCTGATTATTTATTTACTTATTTTATTTTCATCTTTATTTATCCAGGTAGGCCAGTTGAGAACAAATTCTCATTTACAACTGGGACCTGGCCAAGATAAAGCAAGCAGGTGCGACACAAAAAACACAGAGTTACACATGGGATAAACAAACGTACAGTCAATAACACACTAGATAAATCTATATACAGTGTGTGCAAATGTAGTAAGATTAGGGAGGTAATGCAATAAATATACCATAGTGGCAAAGTAATTACAATTTAGCATTAATTACAGACATACCCAAGAAGACTCAAAGCTGTAATCGCCGCCAAAGGTGCTTCTACAAAGTATTGACTCAGTGGTGTGAATACTTACTGTATGTAAATGAGATATTTCTGTATTTCATTTTCAACTAATTTGCAAACATTTCTAAAAACATATTTTCACTTTCTTATTGTGGGGTATTGTGTATTTAATCCATTTTGAATTCAGGCTATTACATAGCAAACTTTGGAATAAGTCGAGAGCTATGAATACTTTCTGAAGGCACTGAAGACAAACAAAAAGGAATAGAGTAGAACAGAGGAAGCTGATAGGGAGATTACAGCGAGCGAAAGAAAGAGAGCACCGTTTCTGTCTGCTTTCCAATGGGCACACACTGAACGAATCTGCGTTGTATCCACGTCATTTCAATGAAATTACGCTGAACCAACGTAGAATAAACATTTCATTGACGTCTGCGCCCAGTGGGTTCTTTAACACTTAATTAGCGAGGAAGATCTTATGCATCTCAACAGACTTGGTGAGGACACAGTTTGGTATATTTTTAAATCTGTGAAACCACCCGGCACGATGCAAGTGCAGCTTTTGCTACATTACCTCACTCTTCAAAGTATGCTGAAACAGTATCAACAAGACAAGTAGTCAAAGTGATCTTGCCAGGTTCCTTCCCTTGACTTTTCCCCACGGATTTCTTCAGCTCACTTCTCACAAGCTCCATTTTATGAGAAAACCGAAGGAGAGAAAATAATACTGAATTTGCTGCCATTATCAAACCTCAGAGTTGACCCTTGATATGCCTTCACAAGCGTCCCTGGTTTTAACCCTGTACACCACTTGTACTCTGTACTGAACATATTTCCAACCGTGAGTTGTGTGAGGTAAAAACCTTGTCAAAATGTTGACCACCTTTCTTCCCGGGGAAGGATGGATGATATCATGTAACATGGCTTGCATTCATTACCAACACAGGTAAGCTACCCGGGGGTAATCACCGTTGCTTAGGCCTTCCACCCACGTGGACTGTATTCAGACCTCTTTACTTTTCCCACATTATGTTACTTTACAGCCTTATTCTTAAAATGGATTAAAAAATAAATAATCATCAGCAATCTACACACAATACCCCATAATGACAAAGCAAAAACAGGTTTGTAGAAATGTTTGCAAAAAAAAAAAACATGAAATAGCTTATTTACATAAGTATTCAGACCCTTTGCTATGAAACTCAAAATTGAGCCCATTTGCATCCTGTTTCCATTGGTCGTCCTTAATACGCTTCTACAACTTGATTGGAGTCCACCTGTGGTAAATTCAATGTATTGGATCTGATTTGGAAAGGCACACACCTGTCTATATAAGGTCCCACAGTTGACAGTTCTTGTCAGAGCAAAAACCAAGCCATGAGGTCGAAGGAATTGTCCGTTGAGCTCCGAGACAGGATTGTGTCAAGGCACAGATCTGGGGAAGGGTACCAGATCTGGCTATAATCGCTTCCAAAGGTGCTTCAACAAAGTACTGAGTAAAGGATCTGAATACTTATGTAAATGTTATATTTCAGTTTTTATTTTAGAATTTTTTATTTTATAATTTTCAAAAATGTAAAAAAAACAGTTTTTGCTTTGTCATCATGGGGTATTGTGTGTCGATTGATGAGGAGAAAATTAAATTTAATCAATGTTAGAATTAGGCTGTAACATAACAAAATGTGGAAAAAGTCAAGGGGTCTGAATACTTTCCGAATGCACTATATCATCGACCGTCTTGACAAGTTCCTTATCCCAACGCTTATCTGGCCTCCTCCCTCTCTTGGCGAGACAAGAGAAAAGCAGAAGAGAGGTATTTCCAGGCGAGGTTATTTTATTTTCCGCTCTCCATCTGATAAGTGTGTTTGCTCTTTTGTGTCTGGGGCCACTCTTAATCCACAAAGGATTTGGAGAACTCACTGATAAGGGAAGCATCTGTCCAACAATATACAGTATACTGTATTGTTTTACATTCAGGGGTTACAACCAATAGACCATTTTTGGCGCGGAGGGAGGGAGGGATGAAATAGATAAAAGAAAAAAAACGTTAATGATATATTCCAGTATATCCTGACCTTGTTTGTGGGTAATATGGCAGCTAGTTTTCAAAGCATTCCAACATATCAAAATGTATGCAAAGCCTCTGTCTCATTTTCAGTGATACATTCTCAACATTTACTAAGATAGAATAGCCTGAAAAATAACTGCTTTTATCAACACAGTCATATATTTTTTGCTGTACAAACATTGTGCCCTAGGCAGAATATATTTTTTTTGCGTGTGCTACAAACAGCTATATCTGTCTGCTAATACAGGACTAGTAAAGGCTCAGTGCACAACTTCCTTTTTTTACAGTATTTATTTTTTTTATTCTGATTTTTCAGGGGGTGGTGCAGCATCAGAGGAGAAAACGTAATAAGTAAAGAATGTTATCCAAAGAAGTGGCAGATATTTAGCAAGATACTCAGAGTAAATCTTCCCTATATAGCAAACCATACAGTAATAACTAGAGGATATCAAAAACAATTGCTGTCACAATTATTTATATTTGTGTATATGTTCTGTCAATGTGTTGTTGACAGCCTCTTGGAAACCCCACCATTTTACCATTTCAAAGCCTTTTCACTGTGGCGTTCCAGTTGCATTATACCTGTAATCACATTTCACAAAGTTATTTTTAGCAAATCGATTCTGCTGGGTGTCCCCAAAGGACGGTTCCCGGGGGAAATAACGACTCCCAGTACTGATATCAGCAACGTGTTTCCCATTGATCAAACAGTGGCCTAAATTGTCCAGCTCCTCAGGATGTGTGCTACAAACAACATAGACGTTCTTTCTTGATACTTGCTGCTATTATGTTAGCTATTATGTTAGCTATTATGTTAGCTTTCCACGTATTTACAAAATGGCGCCGCACACACTCTTAGAAAAAAAGGTGCAATCTGAAACCTAAAAGGGTTACTCGGCTGTCCCCATAGGAGAACCCTTTGAAGAACCCTTTTTGGTTCCAGGAAGAAACCTTTTGGGTTCTATGTGGAACCCTTTCCACAGAGGGTTCTACATGGAACCCAAAAAGGTTGTACCTGGAACCAAAAAAGGGTTCTCCTATGGGGACAGCTAAAGAAGCCTTTTGGAACCCATTTGTCTAAGAGTGCAGAGACCAAAGGGCATTTCTGTCTATTGAGACATGCCTCCCACTTCCTCTAATTGGTGAGAATAATAAAATACGAGACTCAGGGGAGAATGTGTAGTAGTGATTTCACAGATTTTATTATTGAGAGAAGTGTGCTTGAATTTACCTCCAGTTCGCTGGCGGGGAGGGGTGTATTTTGTTGTCGTAACATTAAAGGGCAGCATATTTAATTTAATGTGGAAGTGGAGATGTAGAATGAACTTTTGAATATGGAGTCATGCTAAATTTAACACAGTACAAAGCAACCCTTTCTGAATTTGGGCCACACTGTTTCCCATTTTGGGACCTTGCACACAGAGAACAACAAGGACGGCAACAACCAAAAACAAATGCCTAATTCTCTTTCTCCATTATCACTTTCAGAATCAGCATGAAACGGTATGCCTCCAAGGGGGGAAACTATGTGAAATTGAGGAGATGAAACGTTTTATGGGATTTTTCCTATTATTAAGGGGGAGTTTGTAATTCTTTCAGATGAACAGATGGTTCTTTGAAATACTTGGCTTACAAAAGCATAGAAATTAAAATTAAACCAAATCGAAAGCAGTTCACAATTATACATAGGCTACCTGAATTAACTTTCTCTTTAATAATGTGTAATTTTGTTAATGTGTAATTTTATTTTGAGCCATTTGTGCCATCAAATGTGACAAATTTACAGTGTAAAAAAAAAACTTTCCAATAATGACATCAAATAAGTGTGTTTTAATAAAGTATTTAGTGACGTGAATATATTTAGTATAGTTTAATCTAAAAAGGATCACTTTTAAAATAATGTTTCACAATTTCTATTTGTATGAAATTCACTGAGGATGATGGTCCTCCACTTATATATATATTTAAATCTAGGTTATGTGCACTAAGACAAATGCACATACCGCCTCCATCCCAGTTGTCTGAACGAGCAAACAAACTTAGTTTGAAAGATATAGGAATATCTGTTAAATATATAAGATGTCATTATATTTTTGGTTAGCATCCTCTTTTGTTGGGCTATGCCAGGCCAATTGCTCAAGTTCTGATTATATAATTTACCATAAATGTAATATACTCTTAGAAATGTATCTGTCTGTTCAAGGCTCAAATGTGACCTTTTTCATGTCAACGGGGCTTTTTATAGTAAGATGGAGATTCCACATCCCTTCCCTTCCCTCCCGTCCCCACACACATCCTTTGTAGAATCAACACCATATCCCAAGGGTTCAATTATTTGTAGGTGGAGGGAACCATAGAAAGAGGGCAGTCTTGATGCATGCTGGCCTTTGTCAAGCTAATGAAACAATGCCAGTCAAGTAAGGGAGATCACCAAATCATAAGTGTAAGTAAATGTCATATAAAAACATAAATATGGTGTTCTAGTGAGTCCTGTATGGGTGTCAAATTCCCACATTTAACCAGTAGGTAACTGAGAATATGGAACTTTTCTTGGATGAAATGTGAGGTATAATGTGCAAAATAAAAATAGGATATGAGACAAGATGTTAGAGTTTCCCATATTCATTATAGAGGCAAGACACTTTATAGGCCACAGTGTCGGAGTGAGTGCTGACAACTCAGACACTGTATCTCACTGTATCTGCACGTTTTAGCTGAGGTAAAAGAAAAACATCTCTGTGAGACTATAGTGTGTCTTTGGTCTCGTCAAGTTGAGGCTCTAATTGGTGGTGATTGGATTGCAGTGAAATTACAAAAGACATTTCATTTAATGAGTTTATTTCAGGACACTGCAAGTTTTGTGCTGTCACGATGGTATCATCCAATTACCAAAATAACCTCAGATTAAAATTCTATTGTAATTAGCATTAACTAAACCTCACTAAAGGTAAAAAGTAAAGATGGATTGCCATCGAAAAAAATGACTATAATATATCACACAATGGATTATCAGGAAAAAAAATCTATATTTATTTTATGTGTTCTTTATATACTGTATCTTCACAATAAGTCGATGTCTATTTTGGGCGGTTTTCACATTCATGAATATTTAACCACACACAGTCTATCTGGCCTAATAAATCTGAAAACATGCTTCTTATGCTCGGCATGGAGATTTGTGTGTGATTACAAAGAAAGATGAAAGTAAAACAACACCTTATTATTCATCTGTTTCGGGTCTGAAGTGGCCTCCTCATTAATCCCGGCTAATTATGGCTGTAACACTTTGGAGAGTCGACGACGGGGAAACATGCTTTGAGTAAGAAACACAGCAAACAAACGGCTGTGTAATTTGCAGTGAGAAGAGATGCCCTAGATAACATACTGTAGGAGCTTGTTTGTGGGTTTTTTCGCGACACATGAGAGGATGTTGTAATAGACTTAAAATACTTTGACACACTACTTTTAAACACAAAGCACCTTTCTCCAGAACTATTTACTCTTTATTCTTTAACAAAACTTTTTGGGAAGGACGTTCTTGCCTTTTGTCAATGGAAAGAGCATGACATTTGAGAAAAGTTGACACATACCAGGGCTCCTATGGCAACAAGTAATTTATTGAAGACCATTTGATCCTTACATGTTAAAAGCAAACAGGCAAGTTAATGATTAAACCACAGTGTTTGACTACAGTGCCATATGATTTTCAATAGCCACTTAATGCCACAATAGTCCCTGCATTGAATCAGAGTGTTATTACGACACAATTATATTCTCACTTTGAGTGCATCAAGGGTAATTATTTGGTTCATTATGCTTTAAGCACATCAGGGTTAGCATTAATAAAGCACTAATAAGTAGTGGAGTGTTGCATGTTATTGGGTTCACTTCCGTTTATTTTTGTATCTTTTTAGTCTATTTTCCCCTTCACTGATGAAAGAGTCAACATCCGAATCATCAAAAGTGTTAGTCAGTTACAAGACTTCTGAAGTTATGCTCATACTCACACTACCTCACTTCCACACAGAGAAATGATGTCATTTTAGTGACTCATAAATACTCAAAGATCTCTTTTCATCGGCTGCCACATTTTACAGGATATGCTGTATACAACTATACAGCTAACTATTGTCAAAACAACCCATTTACTTTGAGACCTTGATATCCACATGCTTTTACTTGCTCTTTCTTAGTACCTCACAGTAGATACTTACAGTATGTTGCTTGTGGGACGATGTGACGCTAAACTGTTGAGATACCAAAGCTCAAATGGTTAAAGTACGGTAACATTCATTGTATACATCTTGACAGCTACAGGAAATGTTAGCCTGAAATTCGATCCCTTTTCAATCCCTGTATTTCAAATGATGTGGATCCAGTGTAATGCAGCTGCTACTCTGTTTATTATCTATCCTGATTGCCTAGTCAGTTTTACCCTTACCTACAGGTACATATTACCTCAACTACCTTGTACGGCTGCACATTGACTCAGTACTGGTATTCCTTGTACAGTGCTTCAGAGCGCTCAGGACCTCAAACTGGGGGCGAAGGTTCACCTTCCAACATTCGGGAAGTATTCAGACCCCTTGACTTTTTCCACATTTTGTTACGTTACAACCTTATTCTAAAATTGCTTAAATTGTTTTTCTCCCTTATCAATCTACACACAATGCCCCATAATGACAAAGCAAAAACTGATTTTTAGAAATTTTTGCAAATTTAAAAACAACACATTGAAAGATCACATTTACATTAAGTATTCTGACCCTTTACTCAGTACTTTGTTGAAGCACCTTTGGCAGCGCTTACAGCCTCGAGTCTTCGACGCTACAAGCTTGGCACACCTGTATTTGGGGAGTTTGTCCCATTCTTCTCTGCAGATCCTCTCAAGCTCTGTCAGGTTGGAATGGGAGCGTCATTGCACAGCTATTTTCAGGTCTCTCCAGAGATGTTTGATCGGGTTCAAGTCCGGGCTCTGGCTGGGCCACTCAAGGACATTCAGAAACTTGTCCCGAAGCCACTCCTGCGTTTTCTTGGCTGTGTGTTTAGGGTCGTTGTCCTGTTGGAAGGTGAACCTTCGCCCCCAGTTTGAGGTCCTGAGCGCTCTGAAGCAGGTTATCATCAAGGATCAATCCTAACTAGTCTCCGAGTCCCTGCCGCTGAAAAACATCCCCACAGCATGATGCTTCATCGTAGGGATGGTGTCAGGTTTCCTCCAGACGTGACGCTTGGCAGTCAGGCCAAAGAGTTCAATCTTGGTTTCATCAGACCAGAGAATCTTGTTTCTCAGGGTCTGAGTCCAATCCTGATTGGTGGAGTGCTGCAGAGATGGTTGTCTTTCTGGAAGGTTCTCCCATCTCCACAGATGAACTCTGGAGCACTGTCAGAGTGACCATCGGGTTCATGGTCACCTCCCTGACCAAGGCCCTTCTCCCCCGATTGCTCATTTCTGACGGGTGGCCTGCTCCATGAAGAGTCTTGGTGGTTTTAAACTTCTTCCATTTAAGAATGATGGAGGCCACTGTTCTTGGGGACCTTCAATGCTGGTACCCTCCCGGATCTGAGCCTCGACACAATCCTGTCTCGAAGCTCTACGGACAATTCCTTCGACCTCATGGCTTGGCTTTTGCACTGTCAACTGTGGGACCTTATATAGACAGGTGGGTACCTTTCCAAATCACGCCAGATCAGTTGAATTTACCACAGGTGGACACCAATCAAGTTGTAGAAATATTTCAAGGATGGTCAATGGAAACAGGATGCCCCTGAGCCCAATTTCGAGTCTCATACCAAAGGGTCTGAATACTGATGTAAATAAGGTATTTCTGTAAACATTTACAAAAACCTGTTTCGTGTGTAGATTGATGAGGGGGAAAAATTATTTCATCCATTTTAGAATAAGGCTGTAACGTAACAAAATGTGAAAAAAGTCAAGGGGCCTGAATATTTTCAGAATGCACTGTATGTAGCCTCATTATTGGTATTTATTCTGTTACTATTTTCTATTTTTCTTTGCTATTTTCCATACTTTTTAACTCTGCATTGTTGGGAAAGGGCTCGGAAGTAAGCATTTCACTGTAAAGTCTACACCTGTTGTGTTCTGCGAATTTGATTTGGGTTGATTGTTATAAAATAAATAATAAGCTATTCAGTAAGCCCGTTTTTAGAAAATAGGCTTTTTCCTGATTTATTGATGTTCACTCTCTCATGCGTGTTACATCTCTACATTTCAGAGGTTATAACACCTTTTCAGAACATCAACTCTCCTTTTGAGGTTCTTCTGTTATCCATTCCACAGCAGATATCACATTTTGACCCAGTTTCCACAAAGGTTCTCTTCTGGGACACAACCTAGAAGTGTCATATACCAGAACCTGAATAATAGGGCAATAAAACGACGGGATTAGTTTGGTTTAGTTTAGGAAAATTGCAGATCAATTTAGAATTGTACATTGAATTTGCGAGAAATGTTTTGTAAATAACTCGAATGGTATCACTTATTAATTTGGATAATGGCTACAACCATCATGAATGAGAGACAAAATATGTTGATGTCTCATTTTTGAAGGATAATTATACTAAATTATACCATGCCATTGTTGGATACTCGTTTCTGATTGGCTTGAAGGGCATTCTGGAGGGTAAATTTTTCCCCCTATCATGCACAGTATATTTGCACTGTTGAATTCAATGGCTATAGTTCGTTCTTACATGTTCTTTTTTTGAGCTGCTTTTGAAAACATAAGTCGAATTCAAAACATTATTGGCAGTGTTGAATTCGATTTTCATAATAGCAAGCTAGGGCGGATGGTTTGGTTAACTAAACTAGCAAGTCTGTCTGGTTACCAAGGCAATTACTGTCTCTATCTAGTAAACTTGCTAGCTACTTTCAGCAGATGTTGAACACATTTCTAGATGCAAATGAACACATTTTTAGCGGCAAATGTGTTAAATTACAGCCATGGTATGAAAGAGGATCATTTGAAAATAAAGGAGAGCCGCACACTCTAGGAGCTCAGATGCAAAAATGTAATATCCAACGTTTCGACAGACAAGCTGTCTTCATCAGGGTATAATCACAAACACTGCGGGATGACTCGTTTATATAGTGTCAAAACACACACAGGTGTCTGTAATCATGGCCAAGAGTGGCCTAATATCATTGGTTTATTCTCAAATGTTAAAATGGCATACAAAGAACAGCATACAAAAAAACTAATGGATAGCATATGATCATAGATTCATTTTAGACTACACAAGCTTACAAACAATTACAATGGCAAAGTCACAATAATGGCTTCAGATCAAAGTCTACGTTGAGACCGAAGGGAGCAAGGGTCTTTAAGTTAAAGATCCAGGCAGCCTCTCGTTTTAACAATAAATTATCGAGGTCACCCACTCTCCTAGGGAGGGTGACATGTTCGATGCCAATATAATGCAGAGACGAAATCGAGTGGCCTGCCTCCAGAAAATGGGACGCAACATGGTAAATCAAGTTTTTTCACTTAATGGTGCTACGATGCTCTGAGATACGTACTTTTAATTTGCGCTTTGTTTTACCCACATACTTTTTACCACAAGGACAAGTTATAAGAGAAATAACTGCCTTAGTGGAGCACGTAATAACACCTTTGATTGAGATCGATTTCCCTGTTTGTGGGTGTTTGAAGGATTTGCATTTATACGCGCCATTGCATTGAGCACAGCCATTACACTTGTAATTTCCATCCAGTAGGGGTGCAAATAGACGTTGTTCAGGAATATCTTGGGGTGGTAAATCAGAGTGTACCAATTGGTCTCTGAGATTTCTGCCCCGCGAGAATATGGCCAAGGGAAGGTCCGAAAACACATTACCGAGACTATCATCGGATTTTAGAATGTGTCAATGTTTGTGAACGATTCCCTTAATTTGTTCAGAGCGCTTTGAATAGCGGGTAGTTAGAAGGCAAGAATGCATCTTTTGCGTGACTGTCCTTGAAAAAGGCCATTTCTCGTTTTGTTTTGAATTTTCTCAATGGCAATATTAATCTGATCATTTTTGTACCCCCTCTCCTTGAATGAAAGAGATAATTAACTTGTGGGTGTCTCTCTGCGTTCTCTGGAAAATAATGCTCCTCCGTGGAAGCTGCACTAGCGCGTCGCGGAACACACCTTACACGTCGTTCATTATTTTCCATAGAATGCAGAACCTCTTGTTGATTATCCCTTATGTATAGATCAAGAAATGGGGGGCTATGGCAACTCTACTAGATATCATGAGCTCAAGAGCACTGTGAAAGGCCTGCGGTATGCGTTTGATGATAATATTCAAACATACACTATGTGCACATCATTTGAGTGTGCTCAGTGCAAGACTCAAACCTCCAGATGAGTCACCGCTGAGGGTATACTTTGACACTACATGCCAAAATGTCATCGGTGTAAATTGGTCTATGCTAATCTGCTCTGTGTCCCCTCTGCCTCCAGCTGCACTTTATACAGTATAGAGAGCTGTGAACTAGTGGTGAGGTAGCTAGATGGTTGGGTGAATGAGAGGAGTTTTCCCACTAACATATCTAGTCCTGGAAGTCCCAGAGGCAGTAGGGATTTTAGGGACTCATCTGTCTTTGGATGTGACATTTACACACTAAATGTCTTGAACAGAATGGAAAAACAAAACCATCAATTAAATGTTTGATGTGTGTGTTTATAGTACCTCTTGGGGGGTAAGTATACCCCAAAAAGAGGACTTCTAAATATTGGCATGTTGGAGAAATAAAGCAAATAAGACATGTTATGGATGTTTCTTGAAGTGGAAACGTTTTTTTGGGGAGCCTAAACCTATTAACTAAACTCTGTGAGTTTGTAAGTCTCAGGTTAAATCATGGATAGCCATTTGGAATGAAAGGCTTGACTGAACTCAAAAAATGATAGTTTTGACATTTTCATTATTACTAAACAACCTGTAAGGTTGCCTGGTCCTGTATACTATTCAGATAGTGGAGGAAGGGGAGGACCATCCTCCTCAGTGAATTTCATAAACCTTTAAATAGTGAAGAATAAAACTATAATAAATATATTCACGTCAACAAATAATTTCTCAAACACACTGTTTTGCAATGAAGGTCTACAGTAGCCTCAACAGCACTCTTTGTGGTAGCACCATTGTGTAGCCAGAGGACAGCTAGTTTCTGTTCTCCTCTGGGTACATCAACTTCAATACAAAACCTAGGAGGCTCATGGTTCTCACCCCCTTCCATAGACTTACACAGTAAATATGACAACTTCCAGAGGATGTACTCCAACCTATCAGAGCTCTTGCAGCATGAACTGACATGTTGTCCATCCAATCAAAGGATCAGAGAATTAATATAGTACTGAAAGCATAAGATACAACTAGCTAGCACTGCAGTGCATAACATGTCGTGAGTAGTTGACTCAAAGAGAGAGAAAGACAATAGTTGAACAGTTTTTAACAAATGTATTTATTCAAAAATGAAGGAGAAGCTAGAGAGAAAGAAAGAGAGAGCTATATTTCATTGTATTTTTTTCCACTTTCATTTACTTAGTTAGCTAATGAGCTAGCTAATTTAGCCTACTCAAACACCTAGCTCAAACAGTGAGTGATGCTATGTTAGCTAGCTGGCTAACGCTATCCAACACGGCAACTCTATCAAGTCAAGGTAAGCTTTTGGTTTTATATTTTTTTTTTGCCACCGGGGCCCACCGGTGTAACTGCTAAACTGCTTGCTGTACACTGTGCTGCATGATTGTAGCAGGTTTACTAACGCATCACTTCTAGTAGTTATGTTGACTATGACGTAAACTAATATGGTGACAATGATGTAGGCTGTGTGTCGCGGTTAGCGGTTATGTTATGAAGGCTTGGCTTGGAAAGTTTTTTTCTCTTGTCATAGAGAGCTGTTGTGTTGTGCATTGAAGTCCACAAGCGAGCGAAGTGATCATGCTGTTTGTATGTGGCTGCTATGAAAGTGAACTGTGTGTGCGGGTGATCAGGGGTGTATTCACTCCACCGATTCTGTTAAATCATTTATTTAACAAAACGGGGATCAACATACCTGAATTTGTCTAATAGAGACTCTCGTTTGCAACTGTTTGGACTAATGATTACACCCTAGATCAGCTAGATGCAGGCAAGAGTGTGCAATACAGTATTGAATGTGTCACTGTCCGTCATCTTTTGCACCTATGTTGTAAACTTTAATTTGCAGGCTAAGTTGTAGCAACCCCGACGGGTATAGGGTAAATTTGAGAATCACATCATAGCCGATACCTATCGACGTTACATTGAGCTGAGTGAATGGAATATGAATGACAGTCATCCAAAATGCTGTAATAGAAATAAGTCCATGTTGATAAAATGTTTGTTGTCTCCCTAATCTTAAACTGCACCGACCACCAGTGTATTCGGGCTATCTGTAATTATTCAATCATTCAAGGTTTGCCTTCTGTTGACACTTTAGAACCATTCCAGATGACAACACGTTTTATGATAGACCAAATAAAGCCTGCACTCTAAAATATAGACTGTAATGATAATTATTAACATGGTTTCATTTTGAAATTACTAACTTTATTTGTGCATGCTCAGGAATCCCTTTTAAGATTTCAAACTGAAAGTGTAAAACAATAAATCGTTGAAAGCCCAATGTTCTAGGCTTAGTTATGGTGAAACATGTCAATTCTGGTCTTCATTGGACAGTTCTTTTAGTAGTAAATATAGCTATTTTTGCCCCTAGCGCCTCAACTATGAAATCGTGATGTGCCTTTAGGTAATCTTAAGGGATGGGTTTGGTATGAAATTACACTCCCTTCTAGATGGGCTGGGTGGTACCACATCAAGGCTTACTTTAAAGCAGGTCTTGGTAAGTGGATTGTGACCATATATTTTGCATGATGCTGCCTTGACTAGAATACAGCCATTACACACACATTTCCGCATATGACCAAATTCAACGTTTTTGCTTACCGTTTCATACACATCTAGAGGTTGTACTTTCACAAAGAAAAAAAAAAGTAGGCTATGACGATTACACGTTTAAATTTTAGCTACATGCTCCGTAAAAAGAAATAAATGACGATGGTGGTCATGTCAAGTCCAGGTATTTTTTCCTAGCTGTTATGATTAATTGGTTGTGCAGTCTGCTAAAACAGTTCACTTATTGGTCAGTGGTGGTGAGCTCAAATCCCTCATGGGACAGATCTTTTTTTTCAAACACTTTATTTACTATTCATCCCGTGGTCATACTTCTAATTCTGAAAAGTGAAAGCATACCTGTTAGAGGGGTGGCCCTGATAGTATTTGAAGATTTTTAAACAGTACCCTTTGGAAAAAGAGCTATTGTGTAAATACTGCAATGCGGATTGGATTACAATTGAGCCCTTAATCTTAATTTCCTCAAGGTGATGATTGCACTTTTCTTCCTAAAACAATACCGCAATAAATGTGAGTTCACTTTTCATAGATTTTTGTTGGGCCTGATGGGGGATTCAAACTTACACCGCAAGTGGCAATAGATGTTAATATACAGTATGACATGTTATTATCAGTGTACCAGTGGAGTTCTGGTAAGTATGCTTTAGTGAGAAAGTTTTGGGACCAGGTACAACTACGTTTACCCACCCCCCAAAATGAATATTTATGAACAATTCTCCCCACCCACAACTTCTCATCTGAATGCATTTTTTCAAAATTTGAAGGGCTTGGGAAAATGCTGCAATTAGGGTTGAGAGTTACCCTTAAAAGTATATGTAGTTATTTTTAATTGGGATGTTGTCATCATGATGGCAATGAAGTACAACTTGACTATAAGTAACAAAACATATGTTGGCTTATTGGTCTTTGAGGATAATGTGAGATTTCCTTGCAAAAATACAGATTTATGAGGAAATGGAAAGAGCACTGGGATAAGGACTCAACCTTAGGGTACACCAGTCCGGCCTATTATATATTGGGATATTATCAGGAATCAAGGTAAGACCCAGATGCATAGACATCGAATTGACAATGGTTTAATATTCTAACAGGGGCAGGCAATAGACAGGTCAGGGGTCAGTAAACCAGAGGTGGGGCAAAGGTACAGCTCGGCAGGCAGGCACAGGGTAGGCAGAGGTCAACAATTCAGAGGTGGGGCAAAGGTACAGGTTGGCAGGGAGGCTCAGGGGCAGGCAGAGTAGTCAGGCTGGTGGGCTCAGAGTCAGGACAGGCAAGGGTCAAAACCAGAAGGGTGAGAAAAAAGAGACTGGGAAAAGCAGGACCTGATAACGAAAACGCTGGTTGACTTGACAGACAAGACAAACTGGCAACGGACAAACAGAGAACATAGTTATAAATACACAGGGGATAATGGGGAAGATGGGCGACACCTGGAGGGGGGTAGAAACAATCACAAGGACAGGTGAAACAGATCAGGGTGTGACAGGATATAGAAGCAAGGCACTGATAGCTCATCTGTAAATAGCCCATCCAATCTACCTCATCCCCATACTGTATTTATTTATTCATCTTGCTCCTTTGCACCCCAGTATCTACTTGCACATTCATCTTCTGCACATCCTACCATTCAAGTGTTTAATTGCTTTATTGAAATTACTTCGCCACCATGGCCTATTTATTGCCTTACCTCTCTTATCCTGGACTTCCTGACGTTCCGCCCCCAGGTGGTGAGGGTAGGTAACAACATCTCCACCCTGCTGATCCTCAACACCGGGGCCCCACAAGGGTGCGTTCTGAGCCCTCTCTTGTACTCCCTGTTCACCCACGACTGCGTGGCCATGCACGCCTCCAACTCAATCATCAAGTTTGCGGACGACACTACAGTGGTAGGCTTGATTACCAACAACGACGAGACGGCCTACAGGGAGGAGGTGAGGGCCCTCGGAGTGTGGTGTCAGGAAAGTACACTTAACGTCAACAAAACAAAGGATGATTGTGGACTTCAGGAAACAGCAGAGGGAGCACCCCCCTATCCACATCGACGGGACAGTAGTGGAGAAGGTGGAAAGTTTTAAGTTGCTCGGTGTACACATCACGGACAAACTGAATTGGTCCACCCACACAGACAGCATTGTGAAGAAGGCGCAGCAGCGCCTCTTCAACCTCAGGAGGCTGAAGAAATTCGGCTTGTCACCAAAAGCACTCACAAACTTCTACAGATGCACAATCGAGAGAATCCTGTCGGGCTGTATCACCGCCTGGTACGGCAACTGCTCCGCCCACAACCGTAAGGCTCTCCAGAGGGTAGTGAGGTCTGCACAACGCATCACCGGGGGCAAACTACCTGCCCTCCAGGACACCTACACCACCCGATGTCACAGGAAGGCCATAAAGATCATCAAGGACAACAACCACCCAAGCCACTGCCTGTTCACCCCGCTATCATCTAGAAGGCGAGGTCAGTACAGGTGCATCAAAGCAGGGACCGAGACTCTGAAAAACAGCTTCTATCTCAAGGCCATCAGACTGTTAAACAGCCACCACTAACATTTAGTGGCCGCTGCCAACATACTGACTCAACTCCAGCCACTTTAATAATGGGAATTGATGGAAATTATGTAAAAATGTACCACTAGCCACTTTAAACAATGCCACTTAATATAATGTTTACATACCCTACATTACTCATCTCATATGTATATGTATATACTGTACTCTATATCATCTACTGCATCTTGCCATCTTTATGTAATACATGTATCACTAGCCACTTTAAACTATGCCACTGTATGTTTACATACCCTACATCACTCATCTCATATGTATATACTGTACTCTATACCATCTACTGCATCTTGCCTATGCCGTTCTGTACCATCACTCATTCATATATCTTTATGTACATATTCTTTATCCCTTTACACTTGTGTTTATAAGGTAGTAGTTGTGGAATTGTTAGGTTAGATTACTTGTTGGTTATTACTGCATTGTCGGAACTAGAAGCACAAGCATTTCGCTACACTCGCATTAACATCTGCTAACCATGTGTATGTGACAAATAAAATTTGATTTGATTTGCACATGCTGTATATATTTTTCTACTGTATTATTGATTGTATGTGTGTTTATTCCATGTGTAACTCTGTGTTTTTGTTTGTGTCGAACTGCTTTGCTTTATCTTAGCCACGACGCAGTTGCAAATGAGAACTTGTTCTCAACTAGCCTACCTGGTTAAATAATTTTTTTTTTTAAATTCACCTGATTTTGTGAATTGATATTGTTTTAATGAACACAATTCAATGGTACTTCACATCCTTATAGTTAACCTGGTTTACAATACAGTAACATATTATTGTACTGCTAACAAATAAATATTGCCACAATGATTGAGTGGATATTATACACTGAGTGTACAAAACGTTAGGAACACCGGCTCTTTCCATGACAGACTGACCAGGTGAATCCAGGTGAACGACATGATCCCTTATTGATGTCACTTGTTAAATCCACTTCAATTAGTCTATAAGAAGGGGCGGAGACAGTTTAAATAAGGATTTCTAAGCCTTGAGACAATTGAGACATGGATTGTGTATGTGTGCCATTCAGAGAGTGAATGGGCAATACAAAAGATTTAAAGGAAAATAAATAAAAATTAATTCATCATCTCCAGCACCACTCCAACATGAACATATATGAAAAAGGCACATTTCTATGTTTTGTAGCAAAAAAATAGAGGAAGAAAAGTGTTTCCAATGACATCATCAACCAATTAGTAGGCAAGTAGTAGGCAATGCCTACTCATAATTGGTTAAAATCTCATGATGCACATCGATGATGTCATTGGAAACACTTATCTTCCTCTGTCTTTTTTATCACAAAACTTAGAAACGAGCCATTTTCAAATAGGTTGATGTTGGTGTGGTGCTGGAGATGACGAATATGAAGTTGAAAAATGTAGAAGTGTCCCAGATGTAAGTGCTTTTGAATCAAGAATGGTCCATCACCCAAAAGGACATTCAGTCAACTTGACACAACTGTGGGAAGCATTGGAGTCAACATGGGCGAGCATCCCTGTTGGACTCTTTCAAACACATTGTAGAGTCCATGCCCCAATGAATTGAGGCTGTTCTGACGGCAAAAGGAGTGCAACTCAATATTAGGAGGGTGTTCTAAAGGTTTTGTACACTTAGTGTAATTGGCCTTTAATAAAAGCCATACATCTTGTAATGATGAGTGTTCGTTTACCAGTAACATTGTAATCACCAATGAGAAATATGCCCATCTGCTGTTGATGATTAATGGAACTACGGAAACTATGGAACTCCACAAACACGATTACCTGACAGAGCAGCAAACTGAGTGTACAGTTTGCCTTTAGTTTGACTGCTCATTTAAAAACATTTGCAAATGGCCCAGTGCCTCAAAGTCTTTCTGTTTAGATTGTTTTCATATTGTACGCATTTGACTTATTTCAGCTTAACTGTAACGGTTTTCTTCCGTTGATGGAGAGGACCAAAATGCAGCGCGGTTAGTGTTCAACATGATTTAATAAAGAATATATTAGAACACTACAAACAACAAAACAAGAAATGGGAAAACCGAAACAGTCCTATCTGGTGCAGAACACAAAGACAGAAGACAACCACCCACAATCCCCAACACAAAACAAGCCACCTATATATGATTCTCAATCAGGGACAACGATTGACAGCTGCCTCTGATTGAGAACCATATTAGGCTGATCACAGAAACAGACAAACTAGACACACAACATAGAATGCCCACCCAGCTCACGTCCTGACCAACACTAAAACAAGCAACACACATAAGAACTATGGTCAGGACGTGACATTAACAAAGAGAGCACAAATGAACACAATACATCACAAGAGCGACTAGAATTGCGCAAAAGTGTGTTTCATTTTAATATAATTCCCTATTATCTGGATTTCCTCTTCCGTACACAATAGAGAAGAGGTATTTGCTTCCTGAGAGAGGTTATTATGTATTGGTTTGTGGGAAAGGTAGAAACATTGCATTTTCCGAAGAGCTGACAAATTCAAATACAGTTTAGAGTTCCCTGATAATTAGATGATACAGCTCAGTGATGCACATCATTGTTTGGCCCCCTGGGATATTTTCTACTTGTCATCAGCAACATGGGCATAAAGTGATACTGTCATGGCATTGGCATGCTAGACTCATCCTAAATGTCAAATTGGTTTTATTTCCATTCATTAAATCAAAAACTGTTGTTCTGATTGGTCATTTTGGGGGATGTGAACATACTATAATGCATGCACTGTCAGTTTTGTTAGGATGTGGGAAAGTTGTGCAAATAAGTGGGTCAAATTTATTTGCTTAATTATCCAATCAGTGAAAATGTTTGACAAAATAACTTGTGACTGAAAGTGCCAGTCATTATTTGTTTGACTGACATGATCTATGTAATTGGCAATGCATCAGACTCCCAAAATATTCAAGTGCCCAAAATCATGTTGAAATCCTCTGACAGGAATAAGAATGACAATATGTTTGCTATGGAAGCATATCATGTGATTAGAGTCACAATGTCTAAAAGATGATGTCCCTCGAATAAAGGGTCTTTATTGTGTGTGCTATGCATTCTATACAATACATTACAGGAAATAGTGTCCCTACACCTAGAAAAAGGGTTCCAAAAAGGTTCCTCGGCTGTCCCCATAGGAGAACCCTTTTTCGGTTCCAGGTAGAACCATTTTCGGTTCCAGGTAGAACTCTTTTGGGTTCCATGTACAACCCATCTGTGTAAAGGATTCTACAATGAACTCAAAAGTATTCTACCTGGAATCAAAAATGGTTCTTCAAAGGGTTCTCCTATGGGGAAAGTCGAAGAACCCTTTTAGGTTTCAGATGGCACCTTTTTTTTTTATAAGAGTGTATAGTCCATGGATCTATGTGGCAGTTGTATGACCACAGTTAGCCAGTTGGGGGTTGTCAGATGTGGAGCAATTTTCTCAGAGGTATTTCATTAATTCATTTTCTATGCAGGACATTTAATAGCACAACATAGATGGCATGCTGAAAAGCAGCACAAGGACTACACTTACGTCTTGGTTACACTACCAAGGAGAAAATCTCAAGTATCTAGTCTGTGAGGGAGAAAATAGCCTTGCTTGCATCTCCAACGCACAGTATCAACTGCTGGTCGTCACAAGGGCAAAATGTAATTCCTTCGTCTTCATTAGGCTAAATGTCCAGATAAGTGGTAGAGGGGAGGGGGGTTGGAGGAGGTTGATAGCAGACTACTCACAGTGTGATTAATTGTAGACTGAGAGATACTGAGCCCCATCCAGAGAAATACCCACAATGAAAAAAACAGCAGGAGACAAATAGGAAGCTGGGTAATTTTCTGAAGTGACACAACAAAGGTATCAAGCCCTCTTTATCCAACTGTGTTTTGCAGTGCTAGCTGTACAAATAGAGGCAGCCCCTACATGTTTTATGCATGGATACGCTGGGCATGCAAGGACATCGGCGCAGGCACAGGATAGCGTAGCTAATGTGATTGCGGGGGCATTAGGTAGATGTTAGTTATGCTGGTCAATCTCAATGGGGGAGTCTCATTTCTTAAGGTAATAACATTAGCATTGGAATGTGGGGGTTTCAGAGCTATAAATAATCAACGGACCTTATAGGAAATAGTGGTTGACCTACTATAAGCAAAAAACTACAAGGTCCAAACAACTATTTGCTCCTTTTTAGGTTATCACTATTCAATGTAAATGTCAACATTAGCTTTGTCTAGCGTTTTTTTTTCTTCAATTAAAGGCAATGTTTTATTCCTATTTAGCTTGCACCTGTTAATATGATACAACGTATTAATGGTTCCTAGAAACCCTTGCTGCAACTCTAGGATGACAGCAATTGTAACATGACAGATTGCGCATATATTTACTTTCCCATTATGTGTTAAGCTTTATATTATTAATGCACTACATCTGTCCAATTAGGTATGATAGAGAGTGAAGTCAACACTATCTGTCACATCAGATCTGTTTTGGACATAATGCACTCCATTTTGTATGAGTTTCTATTTGAAGAACAGGCAAGTTTGAACGTACAGCTCCAGAACTCTTAATTAGCGTTCACACTTCGCCACTCGAGTCTGCCAAATTAAATAAATAACAACAAAGGAATTTGAGAAATTCATCTGCCACCCCGCCGAGTGCTGCTGCTGCTGCATACACTTTACACATTCACATTTTAAAGATTACTTCTCATTTTGTGCAAAACCCCTCCCTTTTCCATATCCCCTTTGAAGGATGGAGTGGTTTTTGAAACCTGCTCCCCACACATGCACGCAAAAACCAGTTGGAATTCAGATAATATACTCAAACCACATAAGAGCCAGGTTCACACAAAAGAGTGTGTTTCAATAATACAAGCTGCATTTGTCACTTTACCCTGCCATTATGTACAGACAGTATCTAGCAAAAATACATTGTACCCTGCACAATGATATGGTACTGGTAATCCCTGTATATATACTGAATGAAAATATAAACGCAACATGCAACAATTTCAACGATTTTTACTGAATTACGGTTCATAGAAGGAAATCAGTCAATTGAAATAAATTCATTAGACCCTATTTATGGATTTCACATTACTAGGCAAAGGCGCAGCTATTGAGCCAGGCCCAGCCAATCAGAATTAGTTTTTCCCAACAAAAGTGCTTTATTACAGACAAAAATACACCTCAGCACCCCAAAATTTCCAGCTGGTGAAGAAGCCAGATGTGGAGGTCCTGCGCTGGCCTGGTTGCATGTGGTCTGCGGTTGTGAGGCCAGTTGGACGTCCTGCCAAATTCTCTGAAATAGTAGAGAAATTAACATTAAATTCTCTGGCAAAAGCTCTGTTAGACATTCCTGCAGTCAGCATGCCGATTGCATGCAGTGGTATTGTGCTGTGTGACAAAACTGCACATTTTAGAGTGGCATTTTTTATCCCCAGCACAAGGTGCACCTGTGTAATGATCATGCTGTTTCATCAACTTCTTGATATGCCACACCTGTCAGGTGGATGGATTATCTTGGCAAAGGAGAAATGCTCACTAACAGGTATGCAAACAAATTTTTTCCCAACATTTTAGAGAAATAAGATTTTTATGCATATGGAACATTTCTGGGATCTTTTATTTCAGCTCATGATGGGACCAACACTTTACATGCTGCGTTTATATTTTTGTCCAGTATAGCTTCATTCTTGTGTATTGTTTTCCTCTTGTGTTACTATTTTACATGTTTTACTCTTCATCGTTGGGAAGGGCTCATAAGCAAGCATTTCAAGATAAACTCTACACCTGTTGAATTTGGCACTTGACAAATAAAATTTGACCAGATTTGAGTCATTGTTATATTGTTAGTGCTCAAATTGATGGCATTGATTAAAAGCAGCACAAACAAGTTCCTATATTTAGACTTTGACACAACTCTTATGCACTATGTGCATGTATTAGCTTATTGAGATAAGACCATACAGCTCAATAGCACTTTCCACTTAGCTTGTTGTTGACTTCATTGGTCTAAATCTTCTGGCTGCAGTTAGATAGGGACATTGAGTTTGCATTAGTGGGTGGGACCTCTGAGTCCAACAGCTGACTTGATGAGTTGTAACAGCCGCAGGCAAGCAGAAGGAAGACATGCATCATTATTCTGGATAAAAATATATGTATATATTATCACTCTGCAATAGATGTTAGTATCATAATGTGATTTTAGTTTAGTTCTATTGAAGTGATGTGTAGTACTCCATGTTTACAATCATAGCGACATCGATTAGCTATACAACAAGGTGTCCAACAAGGTTCCTGCAAATTGCTTCATAAAAATGAATTGGACAATAACCAATATGGGGAAACCAGATTAAGAAAAGAAAGGTTTGGCAGCCATCTTGAAAGTAAGCGCGAATCCCAAACATTACGCTCGGGTCTGTATTTCAAAATGGCTGCCAGCGGTTCCGAACCGTCTTTAACAATGCATCGACTCTTTGACGTCTTCATGAAGACCAAATTTCCAAATATGATGCAGGCCTATTTTATATTTATTAAGGAATTGGCAAGTGCTATTAGCTTCTGTTCTGAGACCAACAAGCAGCCAAGACCAAGCATAACTCATGTAGCCGCAGTATGGTAGATACTTTGGCCTATTAACTCTATCCCTTGGATGAGTAATGACTGTGCCATTCTCTTATTCTCAATGTGGCCACAGGGGTATTTACCTTCAGTTTCTTAATCATATGTGATACGTCAACTGTGACAAACTCCAAACCAGTGAAACAAAAAGTACTGTATATTTGAGAGAAAGGGATTTATTTTCATAAAGGAGTATTATGCAAAATAGCATGTAATCAAGCAAAATTGTAGTATCTACTAGGTTATTAATTAGTGGTTGCATCGTAATGAAGTTGGAAGAAATTATGTCATGATTTCAGAAGTAACTGAAAAGAAACATAGTCTTGCAATCAAGGCAACAACAAACACTGTCTTCTCCATACAGATAAGCAAGATGCCCCCACATACACTGTCCCTGATGGAGACAAATCAAAAATGACTAATCAAACCCTTCTCCGACTGCAATGGTTATGATTATGGTTGAATGAACTTGCCCAATCCCTATGTAACAGCATCAAAGCATTCTTAACTGGCTAAGACTACATCCACTGTCCCTGGTTTCCCCGGTATTGGCCGACCTTCCATCCTCCTGGGCCTGATCGCTCATTTGCATCAGTTAGGAGGGAGGAATGCTCTGCCTCTCATTCTTAATCAATATGGACTTTCTCTCAGAGCATTCCGAGGCACTAGGACGACAAATGATTAGCAATAATTTTGTTTAGGTTGCTGCCAGGGGAAATCTAACTCCCACGTTTAATGTCCAAAGTGACACAAAGTAAGGAGAAGAAGAGGGATCTTCTGGCAAATCTGCAGATCAGCAGTTTAGAGGAGGGGCTGCATTGGATTCAGGGACAACACTGAACAAAAATATAAACGCAACATGTCAAGTGTTGGTCCCATGTTGTCCATACACACAAAAAAACGTATTTCTCTAAGATTTTGTGCACCATTTGTTTACATACCTGTTAGTGAGCATTTCTCATTTGCCAAGATAATCCATCCACCTAACAGGTGTGGCATATCAAGAAGCTGAATAAACAGGATGATCAGCACCTTGTGCTGGGGACAATAAAAGGCCACTCTAAAATGTGCAGTTTTGTCACACAACACAATGCCACAGATGTCTCAAGTTTTGAGGGCGCATGAAATTGGCATGCTGCCTGCAGGAATGTCCACCAGCGCTGATGCCAGAGAATTGAATGTTCATTTTCTACCATAAGCCGCCACCAATGTCATTTTAGAGAATTTGGCTGTATGTCTAACCGGCCTCACAAGCGCATACTACGTGTAACCACGCCAGCCCAAGACCTCCACATCCGGCTTCTTCACCTGTGGGATCGTCTGAGACCAGCCACCCGGACAGCTGATGAAACACAACCAAAGAATTTCTGCTTAAACTCTCAGAAAACATCTCAGGGAAGCTCATCTGCTTGCTCGTCGAACACAATTGCATTTTATCGATTTCAATGCAATTTCAATGCACATAGATACCGTGATGATATCCTGAGGCCCATTGTCGTGCCATTCATCCTCCACCATCACCTCATGTTTCAGCATGATAATGTTCAGCGCCACATTACAAGGATGTGGCTCAGTTGGTAGATCATGGCACTTGCAACACCAGGGCTGTGGGGTCAATTCCCATGAGGGACCAGTAAAGGGAAAAGTATGAAAATACACTGCTCAAAAAAATAAAGGGAACACTTAAACAACACAATGTAACTCCAAGTCAATCACACTTCTGTGAAATCAAACTGTCCACTTAGGAAGCAACACTGATTGACAATAAATGTCACATTCTGTTGTGCAAATGGAATAGACAAAAGGTGGAAATTATAGGCAATTAGCAAGACACCCCCAAAAAAGGAGTGATTCTGCAGGTGGTGACCACAGACCACTTCTCAGTTCCTATGCTTCCTGGCTGATGTTTTGGTCACTTTTGAATGCTGGCGGTGCTCTCACTCTAGTGGTAGCATGAGACGGAGTCTACAACCCACACAAGTGTTTCAGGTAGTGCAGTTCATCCAGGATGGCCCATCAATGCGAGCTGTGGCAAAAAGGTTTGCTGTGTCTGTCAGCATAGTGTCCAGAGCATGGAGGCGCTACCAGGAGACAGGCCAGTACATCAGGAGACGTGGAGGAGGCCGTAGGAGGGCAACAATCCAGCAGCAGGACCGCTACCTCCGCCTTTGTGCAAGGAGGTGCACTGCCAGCGCCCTGCAAAATAACCTCCAGCATCTTGTGCTGTAGCAGCAGCAGACGCATCACCCAGGTGGGTGCTACACGTTAGTTGTGGAGGAATATGATGTCCAGGCTACAGAGAGACTGAGCTGAGGACGACATCATGCCCAGCAAGCCAATCCCATCACCTGGCATCACAAGCAACAAAAAGGCCCGGGATAACAGAGCCGGCAAGCCAAGTGCTTCACCATCATCTGGCATCAACTGGCATCAACTGGCATCACCATCATCAAACCATAATCTAATTTAGGAGCCTGTGATCGCTGATATATTGAGTCATACTTTATGGCTATGACACGTGTTATATGTATTACCTTATAGTATGTATTACCCAGGTATGCCTAGTACGCTATGTTGTGTGTTCTTATTTAAAATATTTGTTTAAGAGGACCACAATGGAAATAGGTTTTCATTTTTTGTCATCCTCGACTGTGGTGTCATCCTCGACAGTGGTGGGGAAAGTACCCAATTGTCATACTTTCATGAAAGTAAAGATACCTTAATAGAAAATTACTCAATTAGAAGTGAAAGTCACAAGTGAAAGTAAAATACTACTTGAGTAAAAGTCAAAGTATTTGGTTTGAAATATACATCAGTATTATCCACGTATGTGGTTGCATTTTGTTTAACATTGTCAAATACATCTATCTATATCTATTTATCCGACCTTTGATGATGTTGGCTTAGTTTTTATTTTATTTGTATCGACTCTTGAATGAAATAAATACAAATATTTATCAATTCATAATTTATCAAGTATTGTCAATGGGATACATTGAGAAGCCCCTCATGTCAAATTGTACATTGGCATTCGAGGATGAAAAGCAATCTGAAGATGAGTTATAATTTCCATTGATGCTGTTTGTTAGTTTCACTGCTACAAATGTTTCAGCTAACATTTCAATGTTTTTTATACTGTAGCCTGAATTGGACTATACTGACCACACAGATTCCTCCGCTTTTATGTGAAAATGTATGAGACACAGCAAAAAGTCAATAACTATAATAAAAAGTCCTCCTGTGGTCTTGACTTTGAAATCATTAATAACTATAATTTCCCCTATGGACGTTATATGATGTATGGCTGATTATTTCTCACAGACAGAAGGAATAAGAAGTTGTAAGCAGTGAATATTGATCATGTGTGGACAACAATATTGATCTACAACTGGGATAAAATAATATTTTCATCAATGTAATGAGTGTGCTAATTATTGGAACAGTGAGACTTTTTCACAATGTTAGTTTTACTGCGTTGTTGATGGTTTGGAACTTTAGGTGGCAATTTGTGATCACAGCTTCAAGCTATTTGATTTTGCTTTGTGTGTATCATCCGTTTTAATTGGGGGGTACTGAAACATACATACTCCATTGAGGGAAAGACCCACCAATGTATTTGTAACAAAAATTTAAACTGCAAGCTCCTTTTCATGTGAGAAGAAAAGTGTAAACATTGATACAATCATAGATATGACAGAATATCCTCACAGTCTGATGTTGCTTCTCCCCAATTGATAACTCTGCCACCTACATAGAATTTGGAAATGGAGAATCATTCACAACGCTACACTCTTAGAAGGGTTCCAATAGGGTTCTTCAGCTGTCCCCATAGGAAAACCCTTTTTTGTTCCAGGTAAAAACCCTTTTTGGTTCCAGGTAGAACCCTTTTGGGTTCCATGTAGAACCCTCTGTGGAAAGGGTTCTACATGGAACCCAAAACGGTTCTACTCAGCACCAAAAGGGTTCTACCTTGAAACAAAAGGGTTCCCCTATGGGGACAGCCAAAGAACCCTTTTAAGTTCTAGATCGCACCTTCTTTTTTAATATAAGAGCGATGCAAGATTTTTTTTTTAAACGACTTCTGGCATTTCAATGCAGCACACAACAACATGACAACAGACACAGTAACAATAAATAACAGGACCTCAATGAAACACAACAGCACTGCCACTGCTCAAGATGTTACCCAAGCTATAAAATATACAGTGGAAAATCCTCCCATGCACTGTAAATAGAACAGGCTGTAAAAACAGATATGTCAGCAAGTAAGGACCAACTCCTTAGAGTCCAGGTGAGAGCGATGAAGGAGGAGAAGTTAAGAAAAGAGAGCGAGGTGGAAACTGTTAATGAATGGGTATTGGAAACGCTGGGCGGAAGCTGGGGCTGAAATGGTTACTCGTCCGTGATTAATGACTACTAGCTTGCTTTAATATGTACCAAAGGGACCTTGGCTGCCAGCCCCATTTTTATAGAACCCCCCCCCCCCCCCTTAAAATAAAAGATGAAGTCCCCATTACGGTTCATCTTCATCAAAAAGTAGGTCTCAATATGGCCGCCACCGCTGAGAAGCTGATGGGTTGTAACCTTTTCTGCACACTGCAAAGTGTTTTGTATCATCAAAAAAATAAGTATCTCGCAAAATAAATGCATTTCACTCAGCTTTAAAAGGCACAGTGGACAAGACAATTGAGAGTCAATGGGAGTTTGATTTGAGATGTCATGGTCTGATTCCTTATTAAGTTTGGAAACAAATCATTTTCCTAAGTTTTCTAAGTTCTGATTCTTTGTTTGTAGTTAATTTATTGACTGATGGACAGTGTGAATTCATACTCACCGTAGGAACTTCTCAGTGGTATTTGTACCTATTTTAGGTGCATAGGAACTTTTATGTGTATGTGCTTACAATAGATGTGGTTTGGTGAACCAGGCTTGTATGTTTCGTAGTTTGTAGCCATACCTGAGACTTAAAGAATTTTCTCAGTGGGCTAACACAGTATTTGTGTGCACGGATGACAGTCACACGTACGACAGTCACACGTACATACATACACATACTGATTTAGAGGGGTTGGGTTAAATGCGGAAGACACATTTCAGTTGAATACATTCAGTTGGACAACTGACTAGGTATCCCCCTTTCCTTTCCCTTACATGCAATGGTGAAAAGTCCTTAAGTAAAAATACTTTAAAGTTAGGGGCCTCCCGGGTGGCGCAGTGGTCTAGGGCACTGCATCGCAGTGCTAGCTGCGCCACCAGAGTCTCTGGGTTCGCGCCCAGGCTCTGTCGCAGCCGGCCGCGACCGGGAGGTCCGTGGGGCGACGCACAATTGGGCTAGCGTCGTCCGGGTTAGGGAGGGTTTGGCCTGTAGGGATATCCTTGTCTCATCGCGCTCCAGCGACTCCTGTGGCGGGCCGGGCGCAGTGCGCGCTAACCAAGGGGGCCAGGTGCACGGTGTTTCCTCCAACACATTGGTGCGGCTGGCTTCCGGGTTGGAGGCGCACTGTGTTAAGAAGCAGTGCGGCTTGGTTGGGTTGTGCTTCGGAGGACACGTGGCTTTCGACCTTCGTCTCTCCCGAGCCCGTACGGGAGTTGTAGCGATGAGACAAGATAGTAATTACTAGCGATTGGATACGACGAAAAGGGGATAAAATTTATTTTAAAAAAAATAAAAAAATAAAAAAACTTTAAAGTTCTACTTAAGTAGTTTTTTGGGGGTATCTTTACTTGACTATTTATTTTGTTGACAACTTTTACTTTTACTCCACTACATTCCTAAAGAAAAGAATGTGCTTTTTACTCCATACATTTTCCCTGACGCCCAAAAGTACTCCTTACATTTTCAATGCCTTGCAGCACAGGAAAATTGGCTAATTCACACACTTATCAAGAGAACATCCCTGGTCATCCCTACTGCCTCTGATCTCGCAGACTCACTAAACACATGCTTCGTTTGTTGAAGTGTGCACCTGGCTTTCTGTAAATTTAAAAAACAAGAACATTGTGTCATCTGGTTTGCTTAATATAAGGATAATTTTTTATTATTTATACTTTTACTTTTGATACTTAAGTACATTTAAAACCAAAAGCTTTTAGACTTTTACTCAAGTAGTATTTTACTGTGTGACTTTCACTTTTACTTGAGTAATTTTCTTTTAAGGTATCTTTACTTTGACTTAAGTCTGAAAATGTGGTATTCTTTCCATCACTGCATACATGCCTGTGCTATGGTCTTATATGTTTGCAGTGAGTGTGTGTGTGTGTGTGTGTGTGTATGCTTGTGTATTTGTCTGTGATAAAACCTTGGCTCTGTCTGTGTGGCTAACAACTCCCAGGAGGAGTCCTATTTAAGTCTCATAAACATACTGAGAGACTTTTAACACACTGATTTGGAAACTTACACTTGTAAGTGTATGACCGCAATGTATGCTGTGGCCAATAAATTATTCATATCTCTTTTTGTTGTACACATTACCTATTCCTAGGAGTGAAGAGCAGAGTGCATCAAGAAATCCCATTACAATCCATTTGACCTTAAAACAACTTTGACTGTGTGTGTTTGTGTTTGTGTGTGTGTGTGTGTGCATGCTGCACAGGTTATGGAGTAACACTATCTTGTCTGCTTCCTCCCAGATAAACATTTATCTTTGCACTCCCTACATGCTTTGCCCAAACACCCAAATTCACAGAATTAATCTGACTAGGGTCCGTATGCAGTCAGGCACAGGAATTCAAAAATAGATTAATTACCACAAAAAACGATTGCAAGCATTGTATTTTTCAAGGTTATTTTTGCGATTCCACCTGGGTAGAGTGGAAATGTGATAAGAAGTACACATTTTATTTTGATTAGCATAACAAAAGATTTACATGCTATTTGTTTTTTGTGCCTTTTCAAATACTGTGGTAGTGTTAGGCCTTTCACACATTGAGGTTTATCATTAAGTTCATAACTGTCACGTCCTGACCATAGTTCTTATGTGTGTTGCTTGTTTTAGTGTTGGTCAGGACGTGAGCTGGGTGGGCATTCTATGTTGTGTGTCTAGTTTGTCTGTTTCTGTGATCAGCCTAATATGGTTCTCAATCAGAGGCAGCTGTCAATCGTTGTCCCTGATTGAGAATCATATATAGGTGGCTTGTTTTGTGTTGGGGATTGTGGGTGGTTGTCTTCTGTCTTTGTGTTCTGCACCAGATAGGACTGTTTTAACATTTATTGTTTTGTTGTTTGTAGTGTTCTCATATTCTTTATTAAATTATGTTGAACACTAGCCGCGCTGCATTTTGGTCCTCTCCTTCATCCCAGGAAGAACACCGTTACAATAACAAATGGATAGCACTTATACTGTTTGGCCAAATGTGTTAGAACAATGTCAACCTCCATGACAGTCACGTCTCAGTGTTTGTTTCTATGTTTTTATGTCTGTCTAATCCTACTATAATGGTGCTGTATTGTAAATGTCATCTTAATTGAGTAATGACCTCAGACGTTCCTAAATAACCTCAATAATGACAGGTAAACTGTAATAACCCATGTATGTTGCACAACATAGCCTAGAATATACTGCAACCATTCTGTCACAACCCAACAAACAGAGACATTTCACCATTTCAACAGTTCGCATCTATTTTTTGTCCTATCACTCAAAAATTACAGAACCAATCTTTCTTCTCTTCACCATAGCGAGCCAAACTGTCTATGGCATCTTTGTTCAAGTCTTTTTCGGATGGGGTATTCTGTACAGAATAAACTAAAAAGATTAATTGAAAAAGGGCCAGAAAGGGAAGAGAAGCAGTTCGATTGCCCGAATACCTGGACAGATAATAGGGTCTTGGCTTCAGGGATCCCTCTAGAGGTGTTTCTAAGCCTCCAACAATGGAGGAAAATGAACAGAGTGGTAGCCATTGTTGACGCCAGGCCTACCCAGCACTGCCTGGTTCCATTGAGGCTTGGTACCTCTCTTAATTTGTTTCATGTCATGGAGCTGGCAAACAAATTGATTCTGGTCTTCTGACTGTCTGTCCACCCAGGGATCACTATTGTGTGTGAGGGGAACCTGCAGTTTGAAGTTATATCGCAACACAAATATTTGGTATTTTTGTCCAGTTTTGTAACAGAAAGGTGCCATTTTGTAATGGTTTGTTTTCATGTTGACTTCTTGTGTCAGTCAGAAGTAATGAGTAGGAGGGTACTACCTGTCTTGATTATTTTTGATTCCATTTATTTAGCTATATGTCTACATCTCGCAGTGCAGCTGTCAAGTAACTGCCACTTTAAGGACTGATTTAGAAGCTCAGGCAACCATTGTAGGTGGATCCAGATGCTGTAATTGTCATGTCCCTGAGATTAAGTTTTCTCTTGAGACTAGAGCCTAAGAGTTTAAACAAAGTTCCCTAAACTATAGGCTTAAATAAGTTAACAGGATTTGAGAGGGATTTATAGTTGTCCATGGCTTTCGGCTTTCAGAATGATCACCTCAAGCCAACATTTATTTGGACTCAAGGCATCTGGCCTCTCCTGTTAATGGGAACACAATGAACAACTTTTTACTGGATTTGTTCTCCAGTTGAACAACTTTTCACCTGCCATCCAAACTCTGAGATTTCAAGGAAGCCGTGAAAGGAGTGGCGGCTGTAAGTCATGCTGCCATTTGCTATGGCACCTGCGTCATTCCATCTAGACAGGCCCACCACCGGCTCGCCGAAGCCATCCCTCACAGCACCGGGAACCTGTCATACATTCTTTATGACGGTCCGACAGGCGGCCACGGATTGGCCACGATTCAGCTTGTAGGGAAAGGGAGACAAATGCAATGCTGTCAATATATCACCGGAGACCGGGCAGATTTGACGACCGGGGGCCTTGCCACGACCGGCCTAACCAGCAGCATCAGCAACCTGTTGGTGTCCACCGTGATCCTGAATGATAAGCAATCTGCCTGCCCGGTATCAGTCTCCCCGGTCCTCAGAATTCTGATTAAGCTTCAGCTGAAAGGAGACTTGAAATGATGGTTCTCTCCGGGTGGTTTTGGATCAAGAGGGCATCCATTCAAAGTGAACGAGCATCAAGCTGAGTTGTTATTGGCCTTCAAAAAAATGGGCAACTCCACACATTGTTTCCAATGATATACATTTATATTCCAATTTTTCTTTTTTAGATAACAATGTTGCAACGATCTGAAAGGATTGTATCAAAATGCTAAAATCTTAACATCACACACTACCTAGTATCTAAGCGATAACACACATATAGGACTTCCAACATCAATTGATCAAAGCATACATCGTCATTTGCCGGGACATCTTGAGGCCATTACTAAAACGTCTCAGATTGACTTTAGCATATGCCCGGTGACACCTCTGTATCCCCTGTTAAGCCAATGAGAGCTAGAGTAGCACTAACGTAGCAGCTACGCTAGCGCTTCCTGTTAGCGGACAGAGGGAAAGGCAGCTGCTGCAGCCTGGCTAATGGCAGCTGTATGCTAATGTCCTTGTCTGACTCAGCAAAGAGAGGGGCCGAGGACTGGCTCTGTGGTCCACCTGCCACTTCCAGCCTTCTCCCCAGTGAGGCCAGCTCTCAGACAATGACTGTAGAAAATGAGACAGCTCATATGATTTCAAAACTCAAATGCTGAATAGTAGAGAAGATATGAGGAAGATGCAATTCCCCCTGATATCAAGAGGCATGAAAAGGAGGAAAATGAACTTTATGAGTGGATGTTTTGACCTTTGGGATAGGGAAGATCTCTGTAGATTCGCTTGTGGGATTTAAGCTAGTGTTAATGTTCATGTCTTATCATATAATTCCTATAATTATACACAAACAACATCCTCAATATAGATATTAACAAGTGAAAATACTAACACTGGGATTGGACAAATTGTCATTCAGCAAGGGAAAATACTGAGAGACAAGTATTCTGGAAATATTTTGAGTGATAAACATAAACTATTTTCTCCACCCTGAAGAATTCATTTGATAATAGCAGCTCCTTATACTAGGTTAGTGTCTCTCTGTGGCTGTGTGTTCTACAGTACATGTTGTCAGCTGTTATACTAATGAATTATCCATTATTCACGGGGAAGCTCTAATTCAGCACAATCTGTATTGTGTCTCATCCCTCAACCAGTGATGGGAAAAACAGAGGTTATGTTTCACTTGAAGATGAAAGAAAATGTGTATTTGCAGGGAGGACTCTCTATTTCTCTCTCTTTTCTCTTTTCTCTCTCTCTCTCTTTTATCCTCTCTCTTTTTCTCTCTCCTTTTTTTCTCTTGATCTCTCTCACACACACACACACACACACACACACACACACACACACACACACACACACACACACACACACACACACACACACACACACACACACACACACACACACACACACCCACCGAGCGAGAGAGAACTGGGAACTGTGAAATGTAAATGCAGACAGATGCTCCTGTATAGGATTTGCAAGTCAATTCCTCATGTAATTAATAGCCATCTCCAAATGATGCATCATAGAAAGCAGGTGTAGTGGCTGCTGTCAGTACTGCACCTCAATAACTTTGAGAAGCCTGGCTCTGGAGAAGTCCGAATTAATGATACAAAAGAAGGAGAAACAGACTCTTTTTTTGGACTATTATAAACAGGAGTGCAATTCTCGACAGACTTGGAGCCGAGAGGGAATCCGAACCATGACCGTCTCTCCTCCCTTGACAAGTGGAAGACACCGTGTCAGTCGTGAGACAGTGCTCAAATGATTGTAGAATAGCTGTCCACGCCACATGATGGCATAGTGACACAGTGGTATCGTCTTGCCAAAAAGTTACAGAGATGTACCAAAATAATGGAAACGCCAACATAAAGTGTCTTGGTCACACTTTATTTGGATAGTCCATCAGTAAGCTCTGCAGATGGTCATACTATCAATAAACTATCTGTTGACAAGTAACTGCTAAGTTTTTTATTTAAATGTTCACCTTTATTTAACCAGATAGGCTAGTTGAGAACAAGTTCTCATTTACAATTGCGACCTGGCCAAGATAAAGAAAAGCAGTGCGACACAAACAACAACACAGAGTTACACATGGAATAAACAAACATACAGTCAATAACACAATAGAAAAAAGTGTATATACAGTGTGTGCAAATGAGGTAGGATGAGGGAGGTAAGGCAATAAATAGGCCATATTGGTGAAATAATTACAACATAGCAATTTAACACTGGAGAGATAGATGTGCAGAAGATGAATGTGCAAGTAGAGATACTGGGGTGCAAAGGAGCAAAATCTATAAATACAGTATTGGGATGAGGTAGTTGGATGGGCTATTTACAGATGGGCTATGTACAGGTGCAGTGATCGGTGAGCTGCTCTGACAGCTGATGCTTAAAGTTAGTGAGGGAGATATGAGTCTCCAGTTTCAGTGATTTTATTCCAGTTCATTCCAGTCATTGGTAGCAGAGAACTGGAAGGAAAGGCGGCCAAAGGAGGAATTGGCTTTGGGGGTGACCAGTGAAATATACCTGCTGGAGAGCGTGCTACGGGTGTGTGCTACTATGGTGACCAGTGAGCTGAGATAAGGCGGGGATTTACCTAGCAAAGACTTATAGATGACCTGGAGCCAGTGGGTTTGGTGACGAATATGAAGCGAGGGCCAGCCAACGAGAGCATACAGGTGGCAGTGGTGGGTAGTATATGGGGCTTTGGTGACAAAACGGATGGCACTGTGATAGACTACATCCAATTTGCTGAGTAGAGTGTTGGAGGTTATTTTGTAAATGACATCACCGAAGTCAAGGATCAGTAGGATAGTCAGTTTTACGAGGGTATGTTTGGCAGTGTGAGTGAAGGATGCTTTGTTGTGAAATAGGAAGCCGATTCTAGATTTAATTTTGGATTGAAGATGCTTAATGTGAGTCTGGAAGGAGAGTTTACAGTCTAACCAGACACCTAGGTATCTGTAGTTTTACACATATTCTAAATCAGAACCGTCCAGAGTAGAGGTTACTGTTAGGGCTAGGGTTAGGGTAAGGTTTAAGTTTAGAGTTAGGATAAGGGTTAGGACTGGGATTAGGGTTTGTAGATAGTTATTTGAAATGTTACTGATAGTCTGTATATATTCTGTAAAGCATCTACAGACTATTCAAAATCAGTGTCATCAGAGGACATTTCTCCAAAAAGTACGATATTTGTCCCCATGTGCTGTTGCAAACTGTAGGCTGGCTTTTTTATGGCGGTTTTAGAGCAGTGGCTTCTTCCTTGCTGAGCGGCCTTTCAGGTTATGTTGATATAGGACTCGTTTTACTGTGGATATAGATACTTTTGTACCTGTTACCTCCAGCATCTTCACAAGGTCCTTTGCTGTTCTTCTGGGATTGATTTGCACTTTTTGCACCAAAGTACATTCATCTATAGGAGACAGAACGCGTCTCCTTCCTGAGTACTTGCATACTATTGTTTGTACAGATGAACGTGGTACTTTCAGGCATTTGGAAATTGCTCCCAAGGATGAACCAAACGTGTGGAGGTCTACAGCTTTTTTTCTGAGGTCTTGGCTGATTTCTTTGGATTTTCCCGTGATGTCAAGCAAAGAGGCACTGAGTTTGAAGGTCGGCCTTGGAATACATCCACAGGTACACCTCCAATTGACTCAAAAAATGTCAATTAGCCTATCAAAAGCTTCTAAAGCCATGACATAATTTTCTGGAATTTCCCCTTTCCCCTCCTTTTAAAGGCACAGTCAACTTAGTGTATGTAAACTTCTGACCCACTGGAATTGTGATACAGTGAAATAATCCGTCTGTAAACAATTGTTGGAAAAATGACTTGTGTCCTGCACAAATTGTGTCCTGCACTAACTGACTTGTGTCCTGCACTAACTGACTTGCCAAAACTATAGTTTGTTAACAAGAAATTTGTGGAGTGGTTGAAAAACAAGTTTTAATGACTAAGTGTATGTAAACCTCCGACTTCAACTATATATGATTTAGTGTATGTAAAGACAATATTAAATCAAGAATAGTCTGATTGGTGAGAATGTTAGCCTGTCACTAATATTACCATGTCACTAATACTATCACTTGTGAGTGATTCCCAGCTTGTATGCATTAAGGCAAGAAACGCATACCTTTTTTTGCGACCTATTCAAATCATTGTCTCACACCTCATGTAGCCTAGCCCATAGACCTACATGTTTTGATACTTATTACAGTGACATTCTTGGCATTATGTAACTTATTGACAATGTTAACTAATGACATATTTCAATGTAATTATCAACATTGGATGATATTATTTCTTACTGTTAACTTGAGGACTCATTCCATTTGCCATCAAGTAGGATTTTTGTCTAGTCCTAATCTAACACACTTCATCCTACTCTCTCAGCTAATCAAACACATGAATTAGCTGAATTAGATGTGTTTGTGTAAGGCTGAAACAAAAGACTGCATGCCCAGTAACTCTCCAGGAGATCCGCTTTACATTCATGATTTGAAACTACCAAAACTGTCTCGCTCTTACCTTGCCCTTTATTCTGAGATGAACATATTGAATTACGAAGTGGCATGTTTGATATTTTGTATGATTTTTTTAATTATATAATGGTGTCTGAGGAGATGGCTGCCGTTTTAAGGTCCCCTAACCAATTGTGATATTGTGTGTGTTTTTATGCCTGATTTGTAACTTATTTTGTACATAATGTTTTTGCCGCCGTCTATTTTGACCGAAAAGAGCTTCTAGATATCAGGACAGCAATTTCTCACCCCGTACTGGAAGAAGATTTTGTCTTTAACGAGTCGGATGCAAAGGATTTACTTCAGACGTCCGGCAAGGCCCTCATCTCCATCAATTGCAGGAGAAAGAGACGGAGATATCGGGGACATAGTTCTGGGTAACTTGTAAGGATCCGACTGTGAGTGGGCAATCTGCCTTTACCATCGGTTCTATTAGCCAACGTACAATCATTGGGTAATAAAATAGACAACCTACGAGCATGTATTTCCTACTGTACCAACGGGACATTAAAAACTGTAATATCTTATCTTTCACCGAGTCGTGGCTGAACGACGACATGAATAACATACCACTGGTGGGTTTTACTCTTTTTCGGCAGGATAGAACAGCTGCCTCCGGTAAGACAAGGGGTGGTGGTCTGTGTATATTTTTAAACAACAGCTGGTGCCTTGAAATCTAAGGAAGTCTCAAGGTTTAGCTCGTCTGAGGTAGAGTATCTCATGTTAAGCTGTAGACCATACTATCGTCCAAGAGAGTTTTCATCATGTCTATTTACTACCACAAACCGATGCTGGCACTAGGACAGCACTCAATGAGCTGTATACAGCCATAAGCAAACAGAAAAATGCTCATCCAGAGGTGGCGCTCCTAGAGCCGAGAACTTTAATGCAGGGCAAACTTAAATCCGTTTTACCTAATTTCTACCAGCATGTTAAATGTGCAACCAGAGGGAAAACTCTAGACCACCTTTACCCCACACACAGAGACAGGTACAAAGCTCTCCCTTGCACTCCATTTGGCAAATCTGACCATAATTCTATCCTCCTGATTCCTGCTTACAAGCAAAAACTAAAGCAGGAAGTACCAGTGACTCGGTCAATAAAAAAGTGGTCAGATGAAGCAGATGCTAAGCTATGGTCTGCTAGCACAGACTGGAATATGTTCCGGGATTCTTCCGATGGCATTGAGGAGTACACCACATCAGTCACTGGCTTCATCAATAAGTGCATCGATGATGTCGTCCCCGCAGTGACAGTACGTACATACCCCAACCAGAAGCCATGGATTTCAGGCAACATCCACACTGAGCTAAAGGTGTAGAGCTGTGGCCTTGAAGGAGCGGGACTCCTTCCGACGAACCATCAAACAGGCAAAGCATCAATACAGGACTAAGATTGAATCGTCCTACACCGGCTCCAACGCTCGTCAATGTGGCAGGGCTTGCAAACTATTACAGACCACAAAGGGAAGCACAGCCGCGAACTGCCCAGTGACACGAGCCTACCAGAAGAGATACATTTCTTCTATGCTCGCTTCGAGGCAAGTAACACTGAAAAATGCATGAGAGCATTAGCTGTTCTGGACGATTGTGTGATCACGCTCTCCGTAGCCGGTGTGAGTAAGACCTTTAAACAGGTCAACATGCACAAGACCACAGGGCCAGACGGATTGTCAGGACATGTACTCTGAGCATGCGCTGACCAACTGGCAAGTGTCTTCACTGACATTTTCAACCTGTCCATAACTGAGTCTGTAATACCAACATCTTTCAAGCAGACCACCATAGTCCATGTGTCCAAGAACACTAAGGTAACCTGTCTAAATGACTACCGACCCATAGCACTCACGTCTCGTCTGTAGCCATGAATTGCTTTGAAAGGCTGGTCTTGGCTCACATCAACACCATTATCCCAGAAACCATAGATCCACTCCAATTTGCATACCACCCCAACAGATCCACAGATGATGCAATCTCTATTGCACTCCACACTGCCCTTTCCCACCTGGACAAAAGTAACACCTATGTGTGAATGCTATTCATTAACTACAGCACAGCATTCAACACCATAGTGCCCTCAATGCTCATCACTAAGCTAAGGACCCTGGAACTAAACACCTCCCTTTGCAACTGGAGAATGGACTTCCTGACGGGCCACCACCAGGTGGTAAGGGTAGGTAACAACACATCTGCCATGCTGATCCTCAACATGGGGGACCCTCAGGGGTGCATGCTCAGTCCCTTCCTGTACTCCCTGTTCACTCATGACTGCACGGCTAGGCACGACTCCAACACCATTTATAAGTTTGCCGATGGCACAACAGTGGTATGCCTGATCACCGACAACGATGAGACAGCCTATAGGGAGGAGGTCAGAGCCCTGGCCGTGGGGTGCCAGGACAACAACCTCTCCCTCAACGTGATCAAGACAAAGGAGATGATTGTGGACTACAGAAAAGGAGGACCGAGCACGCCCCCATTCTCATCGACAGAGCTGTAGTGGAACAGGTTGAGAGCTTCAAGTTCCTTGGTGTCCACATCACCAAGAAACTATCATGGTCCAAGCACATCAAGACAGTTGTGAAGAGGACACGAGAAAGCATATTCCCCCCCAGGAGACTGAAAAGATTTGGCATGGGTCCTCAGATCCTCAAAAGGTTTTACAGCTGCACCATCGAGAGCATCCTGACTGGTTGCATCACTGCCTGGTATGGCAACTGCTCTGTCTCCGACCGCAAGGCACCACAGAGGGTAGTGCGTACGGCCCAGTACATCACTGGGGCCAAGCTTCCTGCCATCCAGGACCTCTATACCAGGCGGTGTCAGAGGAAGACCCTAAAAATTGTCAAGGACTCCAGCCACCCTAGTCATAGACTGTTCTCTCTGCTACCGCGTCATGGTAATGAAGAGTACCGTAGCGCCAAGTTTAGGTCCAAAAGGCTTCTTAACAGCTTCTACCCCCAAGCCATAAGACTCCTGAACAGCTAATCAAATGGCTACCCAGACTATTTGCATTTCCCCCCTCTTTTACGCTGCTGCTACTCTCTGTTTATTATCTATGCATAATCATTTTAACTCTACCTGCATGTACATATTACCTCAATTACATCGACTAACCGGTGCCTCCACACATTGACTCTGTATATAGCCTCACTATTTATTATTTTACTTCTGCTCTTTAATTATTTGTTACTTTTAATTTTTATTGATACATTTTATACTTAACACTTAATTTTCTTCAAATTAGCATTGTTGGTTAAGGGCTTGTAAGTAAGCCTTTCACTGTAAGGTCTACACCTGTTTTATTCAGCGCATGTGACAAATAACATTTTGATTTGATATATATATATATATATATATATATATTCTTCTGTGCAACCTTGGTTACAGCACAGCAATGTACTCACAACAACATTTTGTATTTGCATGTCTGTGTTCATCGTGCACAATACATTTGACTTGCCCCACTTTGTAATCTCTAAATAAAATCGCCCTCCGTGTTTCCCAATCCTGGTCCTCGAGTAAATAATAATTTGTCCTTAATGTGACTTGCCTAGTTAAATAAAGGTTAAATAATTGTAATGTGTTTGTTTTTTATGCAACCAACAGTACACATTTTTATTGTAACCCTGGACAAGCACACCTGATTCAACTTGTCAACTAATCATCAAGCCCTCAATGATTTGAATGAGGTGTGTTTGTCAGTGTAACGGTCCTGACCTGTTTTATGTTGTTTTTGTATGTGTTTATGGTCAGGGCGTGTGTTTTGGGTGGGCAGTCTATGTTTTCTGTTTCTATGTTGGTTTTGGGTTGCCTGGTATGGCTCTTAATTAGAGGCAGGTGGTTTGCGTTTTCCTCTAATTAAGAGTCATATTTAGGTAGGGTGTTCTCACTGTTTGTTTGTGGGTGATTGTCTTCCGTATCTGTGTTATGTCTTGCACCATACGGGACTGTTCGGTTGTTCGTTTCGTTTCGATGTAGTCTGTTCCTGTCCGTGAGTTTTACGTTTTAGTTAAGTAAGTTCATGTTCAGGTTTTTTCGTCTACGTCGTTTTCTTGTTTTTTTAATTTTGAAAGTGTTTTGTTTTTTCGTGTTGCCATCGTGTTTAAAATAAAGATATGGCTTATTTCCCGAATGCTGCATTTTGGTCTGATGATCCTTCTCTCTTCTCCTCGTCCGAGGAAGAGGAGAATGACAGCCTTTACAGAATCACCCACCAAACGAGGACCAAGCGGCAAGGGAGTGCTCAACAGAGCAACAAGGACTCCTGGACTTGGGAGGAGATCCTGGACGGTAGAGGACCTTGGGCTCAGCCAGGGGAATATCGCCGTCCCAAGGAGGAGTTGGAAGCAGCGAAGGCTGAGAGGCGCTGGTATGAGGAGGCAGCGCGGCGACGCGGTTGGGAGCCCGTGAGTCAGACCCAAAAATTTCTTGGGGGGGGGGGCACACGAGGAGTGTGGCAAAGCTGGGTAGGATACCCGAGCCAACTCCCCGTGCTTACCGTGGAGGTAGAAGGCGTCGTACCGGTAAAACACCGTGTTATGCGGTAAAGCGCACGGTGTCCCCAGTACGCGTGCTTAGCCCAGTGCGGGCTATTCCACCTTGCCGCACTGGGAGGGCTAGGTTGGGCATCGAGCCGGATGTCATGAAGCCGGCCCAACGTATCTGGCCTCCAGTACGTCTCCTCGGGCCGGCGTACATGGCACCAGCCTTACAGGTGGTGTCCCCGGTTCGCCTGCATAGCCCAGTGCGGGCTATTCCACCTCGCCGCACTGGCAGGGCTACGGGGACCATTCAACCTGGTAGGGTTGGGGAGGCTCGGTGCTCAAGAGCACGTGTCCTCCTTCACGGTCCGGTAGACCCGGTGCCACCTCCATGTACCAGTCCTCCGGTGGCAGCCCCCCGTACCAGGCTGTCTCTCCGGGTTCTCTCTCCTGCTGTTTCCTCCTCTCCAGAGCAGCCAGTGCCTAGACCACGCACCAGGCTGTCTCTCCTTCTCCTCCCTACAGAGCCGTCCTGCCATGACCAGCCAGAGCCGTCCTGCCATGACCAGCCAGAGCCGTCCTGCCATGACCAGCCAGAGCCGTCCTGCCATGACCAGCCAGAGCCGTCCTGCCATGACCAGCCAGAGCCGTCCTGCCATGACCAGCCAGAGCCGTCCTGCCATGACCAGCCAGAGCCGTCCAGCCGGGACCTGCCAGAGCCGTCCAGCCGGGACCTGCCAGAGCCGTCCAGCCGGGACCTGCCAGAGCCGTCCAGCCGGGACCTGCCAGAGCCGTCCAGCCGGGGCCTGCCAGAGCCGTCCAGCCGGGGCCTGCCAGAGCCGTCCAGCCGGGGCCTGCCAGAGCCGTCCAGCCGGGGCCTGCCAGAGCCGTCCAGCCGGGGCCTGCCAGAGCCCCTCAGCCGGGGCCTGCCAGAGCCCCTCAGCCGGGACCTGCCAGAGCCCCTCAGCCGGGACCTGCCAGAGCCCCTCAGCCGGGACCTGCCAGAGCCCCTCAGCCGGGACCTGCCAGAGCCCCTCAGCCGGGACCTGCCAGAGCCCCTCAGCCGGGACCTGCCAGAGCCCCTCAGCCGGGACCTGCCAGAGCCCCTCAGCCGGGACCTGCCAGAGCCCCTCAGCCGGGACCTGCCAGAGCCCCTCAGCCGGGACCTGCCAGAGCCCCTCAGCCGGGACCTGCCCCTTGTCCCGGTGCTGCCCCTTGTCCCGGTGCTGCCCCTTGTCCCGGTGCTGCCCCTTGTCCCGGTGCTGCCCCTTGTCCCGGTGCTGCCCCTTGTCCCGGTGCTGCCCCTTGTCCCGGTGCTGCCCCTTGTCCCGGTGCTGCCCCTTGTCCCGGTGCTGCCCCTTGTCCCGGTGCTGCCCCTTGTCCCGGTGCTGCCCCTTGTCCCGGTGCTGCCCCTTGTCCCGGTGCTGCCCCTTGTCCCGGTGCTGGTCGTTCATTTAGGGGATGTTAGTTTTAGGGTGGTCATTGGGAGGGGAAGACAGAAGCGGGGAGTGACTATGGTGGTGTGGGGACAGAGTCCAGAGCCTGAGCCACCACCGTGGTCAACTGCCCACCCAGACCCTCCCCTGGACTTTGTGCTGGTGCGCCCGGCGTTCGCACCTTGAGGGGGGGGTTCTGTGACGGTCCTGACCTGTTTTATGTTGTTTTTGTATGTGTTTATGGTCAGGGCGTGTGTTTTGGGTGGGCAGTCTATGTTTTCTGTTTCTATGTTGGTTTTGGGTTGCCTGGTATGGCTCTTAATTAGAGGCAGGTGGTTTGCGTTTTCCTCTAATTAAGAGTCATATTTAGGTAGGGTGTTCTCACTGTTTGTTTGTGGGTGATTGTTTTCCGTATCTGTGTTATGTCTTGCACCATACGGGACTGTTCGGTTGTTCGTTTCGTTTCGTTGTAGTCTGTTCCTGTCCGTGAGTTTTACGTTTTAGTTAAGTAAGTTCATGTTCAGGTTTTTTCGTCTACGTCGTTTTCTTGTTTTTTTAATTTTGAAAGTGTTTTGTTTTTTCGTGTTGCCATCGTGTTTAAAATAAAGATATGGCTTATTTCCCGAATGCTGCATTTTGGTCTGATGATCCTTCTCTCCTCTCCTCGTCCGAGGAAGAGGAGAACGACAGCCTTTACAGTCAGGGGCTATGTAACTGTGTACTGTTGGGGGTACTCGAGGACTAGGGAAAACACTGCCTGATGTGTCCAGGTGGGCTCTCTTCATGGTAATGCATACAATAGTTGTCATGCAATGTTTTCATGTTTAGTCATGTGTGAAATGTTCAAATGACAGAACAGCTCTGTGGTTTTAATGCCTGGATAAACGGAGCTAATATCATTGTTATCGCTCTCCTGCGTGTTTATGCTAATAAGTCATCCATAAATCTTTACAAACAGATGGAATTAATCGTAAGCTTTTCTTTGTGACTTTTTTCCCACAATCCAGCTCGGCTAATGTCTTTACGAATGAACACTGTTAATGACTGATTGGCACTGACTGGGGAATAGAGGCAGCGTAAGCAAGTAAGATACAAACAAGAAGTTAGAGTGCAAGTTCAATGGAGCTGTATTTCAAAATGACCGACTTCCCACAGTTGTTGCTTTTTTGCATGTTAAAGAGAATATGCATTATTCAGTCATGGGAAACAACTAAGTATAGACAGATTAAAGTTTGAACGTTTGAGAGAGCAGTTCTCAAAGGGAATTGGCAATGTAACCCAGTTTCCAAACCTCTCTCCACCAATGGGATCATTCACTCACATGATACTGTAAAAAATGTGTAATGGCATTTGAGTTGACCTGTTAGTTGAACAATAACCATTTTCTTATGGTGTTGAGTCCATGACAATTCATTTAATTGCCCACCCGCATTTTCTAGCGGGTAGGCACATCAATGATGTTTTATTAGTCCATTGTTGGCATGGTCCCAACATGTTTTGATTGTCAGCAATCAAGTTTTCAAGATATGTAACTTTCAAAATACAGAGATCATCCCTGTTTGATGCATTTTGCAGCAAAATTCTTCATACGGTGAGGATTTCTGTATTTTGAAAGTTACATATCAACAATGGACTAATGAAACAAATACCAAAAGATAGTTTTTGGGTGTAATTTTCCTTTAATTCACTGACCTGTTCTGATTTACCCTGAATCATTCTTAAGCAGTTGGCAGAATAATTATGACTAATTATCATTCCATATTTCCAGAAAGCCTTGATGGCAACTTGCCAAAATCAAACTACTACAACAAAAGCAAAACCAAACCATACTATTGAAACCCTTGGACACCAATCTTCTCAATACGTTTGCATGTTGGATAAGATGTTCACAGAGATGCATACTGGTATTGTTTTGGAGTTCAAAAACGTACAGAACGAGTCCAACCTCGGGTTCCAAACCTTTAAGGCTCCAGTGGTAGTCCACTCCAGACTACAGAGGAGGTGCAATCAATTATGAGCGTATTTCTGGAGATAGTTGATCATACCCTAACCTCCAAAAGCTTATTGGATAGGGAAACATGAATGTTTTACCACTGCTTGATTCTCAAATTCCTGAGAGGCTATCGATTTTAGGATGTTGAGATCAAACACCCCTGGGAAAATCCTCGATTTAGAATCAATGGGGGAAAAGAAAACCCAATGCTGATGTACATTAGATAATGACAAATACTGTACCGTTCCCTGATTACACTAATGACTATGACAGAGTGTAAGGTTTGATGACATAGCTGATGACCTTGGAGGGGTAATTACCTCAAGCCACAGTTTGAGCTGGTAAAAGTCACAATGTACTGCTAAAGTGACGGTGATGAACAGTGGGCCAGAATCAAGAGACGTATTGGGGGGGGGGGGGGGGGGGGGGGGTGTCATTACAGTGAATATGTTCGCTTTATTCTGAATTTAATTGAACACATAAATTTTTTAATATGAAAATATCCATTTTGATATTGGGTAAGATACATTTGACAGAAATTCTATGGACAATGATAGAGTTAAGCTATTGGAGCATAGATATGGGGCTTTGAACACACTATTATGGTGCCCATTTCTCATTGAGGTGTAGAGAACATGAGACATGGCAAATCTCACACATGGGAAACACATGACCTGTTGAGATTGTGCCATCATTCAGCTATGAAATTGACATCTGGAGAGAGGGTGAGTGGCTACGTGTAGAATAGCCCACGGGAAGACTCAGTCCTCTGATTCATCCAACAGCGATTCTAAACACCCGTAGAGCCTCTCTTGTATGGATTATGGCTTATGTATTGTCCCCATTGTATGTCCCCATGTTACCTCCACAAAAATAATCATTATTTTTGCTATCTTAGAGGCTTGGTCAATACTGCTGTGCTCATTCAAGACCACTCTGCCAGCCCACAGCATTTCTCAAGTGGTGGCTACACAACAACAGGGCCTGACAGGGGCCATTGTATATAAATGGAGGATCTTCATTTGAGCTAGTTTGCTACAGCAGGAAAATAATCCTGCAGCAACAGGAAATGTGAATTATTGTGTGGGTTATAATGAATGGACATTTTTGTAGGGTTTGATACAGTTTTTGTTTGGGCAAATACAAATGACAAACTTTAGATGCCTTTTTAAAACTCAAATACACTACAAGTTTGCATTTCCTGCTGCAAAGGAAAATGATCAGCAATAAAAGAGGGATCAATCTTTTACGGCATTTCTGGACAAAAAGCGGACATTTTCTATTTCAACTTTTTTACTGAGCTTTGGTAGGCCTAAATGCACTGTGGGCATACCACAGTGACACAAGGGGGACTTTTAGAGTATTTCTGGACAAAAAAACTGCAATTGCCAAAGCTTTCAAAAAGCTGAAAGCTTTGGTAATGCACTGTGGAGTACATTCTTTGAAAAAAAAGGTACTATCTAGAACTTAAAAGGATTCTTCAGCTGTCCCCGTAGGGGAATCATTTGAAGAACCCTTTTTGGTTTCATGTGCAGTAGAATCCTTTACCCAGAAGGTTCTACATGGTACCCAAAAGAGTTCTACTTGGAACCAAAAAGTGTTCTTCCTGGAACCAAAAAGGGTTCTCCTGTGGGGACAGCCGAAGAACCCATTTGGAACCCTTTTTTCTAAGAGTGAGGAGATACCACAGGGAGGTGGACATACGCACATCAGCCCATTGAGTAACGTCACAGAGTCACACACGTCTTCCCTTCTTCGCTAGTCTATTCGCAGCTAAGTCCAAATGGGATTCCATTCTTCCCTCTTAACAGAGGCCTGTTGAACTCATTACAAGCTGACAATAGAGGGGAGGACAAGCAGGCTGGATTGCCTGACAAATGTAGGAGTGCAAATGGTAAATAAGTGAAAAGAGGAATGAGATTAAGATGGACGATGCCCCGCTCAGTCAAAGACACGTGAGGATCAGCTATCATGGGCTTTGACGAGACAAACCACGATAGATAAAGGTTAAAAAAAAATCTGCCCATGTCTGAGCTTTTGGTTCGTCCTGAACTGATTGAACAGTATGTTTGTATGATTTCGATAATATGTTTCAGTAAATGGTGGCTTTATTTTGACTTGCTCGAATGCACCTAAATAACATGTAGCTAACTAAAGCTTAGCTAGACATTTATGTTCAAAACAATGCAGGCTATAATCTAATTGACTTCTTGTGGTGATCATGGTCCTTTGTGTTCATACAACAATTGCAAAGTATTAAAATCACCCAATTATGTTTATGTTTTTATTATTACCCAATTAGCATCTTTCAGTTATTCTGTCACACCCTGATCTGTTTCACCTGTCCTTGTGCTTGTCTCCAACCCTCTCCTGATGTCGCCCATCTTCCCCATTGTCCCCTGTGTATTTATTCCTGTGTTTTCTGTCTGTCTGTCTGCCAGTTCGTCTTGTTTTCCAAGTCAACCAGCGGTTTTTCCTCCTAGTGGCTGTTTGTCCCAGTCTCTGTTTTTCATGTTCTCCTGGTTTTGATCCTTGCCTGTCCTGACTCTGAGCCCACCTGCCTGACCATTCTGCCTGCCCTTGACTTCGAGCCTGCCTGCTGCCCTGTACTGTTTTGGACTCTGACCTGGTTATGAACACTTGCCTGTCCCCGACCTGCCTTTTGCCTACTCCTTGGATTATAATAAATACTCCTTGGAATATAGTACATATCAGAGCTCAAACCATCTGCCTCCCGTGGCTGCATCTGGGTCTCGCCTTGTGTTTGTATATGCACTTGGAACCCTGGCTGCTATTGAATTAGCTGGATTTGAGCTAACTTAATTGGCAGTTTTCGGAGCAGTGGTTGTCAGTCAAAGTAATACCAAAAATCCTGAATCCTCTGGCAATGTGGCGAAAGCATGCTACACGCCTAGAGAAGTCGAGTCTGTGACAAAATGCCCCCTTTCCATGACAATGTAAGTTTGGCAAGCATCCATCAACCCCCATCACTCATTAGCTGGAGGACCCCAAGCGAGGACAACCGACGAGGGGATGAGCGGGCTGACAAACTGCCCGTTTCGGAGGCACTGCAACAGCAGAATCGCCTGTTCCTTCTTTGATTACTCAAAGCAGAGCTAGTTCTCTGTCTGTGGAGCAACACCGTATTGAATTAACAAGGTTTCCCAGAGTCCAGAGCTGATAGGTCTTCTATTCATGAATCATCCTTTTAATTACAGACTAACTAAAGACGAGATGGATGGCAACACAACTTAATTATTTCAACGTCGACTTACTTTAATGTGTTTATTTCTAACCTGATTCATATTTTTCTCAGCATTGTATGTGTGAATAATTGATCACTTTAGTTCATGCATAGTCAAATAGATAGTCTGATAACAAGCAAAACAAGGACTAATGGTTGCAGTCACTCAATTGTTTGCGACTATCGGGGGTTTGTCGAATTGAATAATTGAGTGAAAGGGTCAGATGCGAGACATTAAAGTCTGAGTTTACACATCATGTCCAATGATTTTTTTCTGACTGTCCACACTCAGTTTTACATGTGACCCATATCAGATTTGTGCATTCAAACCGATATAGCCTCTGAAATAGCACACAGATGCATGCTCATTTCCTGTCAATGTTCCTTAACGTTTTTGTAGTGGTTGATTTTGTAACGGCATAAAAAAAAAAAATCGCCTCCAGAATGAGGAGCATCAGAATTGAATCAGGATAACATCCACATATGGACATTGTATAAACTGGAAGTCAATATATCCGATTCTATGTGTTTTTGTTGTTGCTGTTTACACATAGAAAAAAGATCAGATTAGTATCAGATATGGAAATCATTGGCAAAAGATCTGAATTGGGCTGACTCTGTAAACACAGTCTAGCATATCTTATTTTGTGTGCTTTGCAGGACCTTTGTGTGTGTGTTTGCACGTGATTGCATAAACGTAGCACACATTTTCTTTGTCTGTGCGATTGTCAGGCTGCGTGCTTCTTTCCTTAGACAAGGACCTTGGGGTTCAAGGAACAAGCACATGTACGGAGACACACACACACACCGGCCCAATTATACACTTGTGTGTTTGTGCGTGTATGTGACTGCACGTGTGTGTGAACACTGAACTGTCCTGTGGAGCAACTAAGATATTACCCAGTGCCCTTAGGGTTTCCTCTTGAGATTAGTAAACATGGAGCCAATACAGTCAATGTGGAGATCTGCTGCGAGAGAGCCCAGTCGATGTCTTTGTAATAGTCCCCGTAATCACATTAATGGAAATGTTTGTTATGAATCGAGCTTGAAGGATGTGGCGGATGCCGGGGCCTGTTGAATGGCTGAACGTTTGAACATTTGACAATGTTTATTGAGGCATGCTAATGCTACGGGCAGCCGCCTTCTCTGATTGGAGCGAATGTGCGATTGTGTCATTGAGTGCTAGTCTGAATTGCAGGTAATGTCTTTGAGGGAGAAAGAAATGGGGTTTTGAGCAGTTTTCTGGCAACGCAGTGTGGTCTGAAGGTACTCTGCAAGTAGAGGTCAACCCACTGCTGTCTATTTGATTGTACTTAGTGGTGAATTCTTTACACCCTCCATACACAAAAGGGAGTTGTAGAGGAAGATGGAGGGCTCAATCATGCACGCTTTCCTTAGATATTTAATTTCATGGTTATTGCGGCTAAGGTAGCACAAATCTTCTTTGTCTGTCTGTGCGATTGTCAGGCTGCGTGCTTCTTTCTTTAGAGGAGGACCTTGGGGTTCAAGGAACAAGCACATGTACGGAGACACACACACACCGGCCCAATTATACACTTCCACACCAGGATCACACCAATTTCAGACAGGCTAGGCTACTCATGAAGCGATGGACGTTCCTCTTTGTTCATCCCGCCATTTGACAATCTATCTTCATGCAGTGCATGATAATAGCAGACTTCTGGGCCTCAGCACTGATGCATGCTGTCTGTCTGTTACATTAGTCAACTAATCAAGGAGAATCCCTCCCCATTGGGGCTTTACTGTATCTACAAGGCTACAAAGTCATCTTACACCAGTCATTTGCCAGACGGTAAGCATTGAATGTGTCGACAGGGCTAGGTCATGACCTGGCCTTAGATAGATAATGCCTACAAGGTTTACCTGAAGCTTTTGCATGCTCGGACATATTTACACATAAGCATACATTTGTCTCATTCAGTTAAATAATTCAAAATATTAATAACTAATAATTTGGCATGAACAACTTTACCAGAATGATTCATGTTTTTGTTGTTGTTTTATGTTAGTAATGCCACAAAATAACACGTTTTATCCACGTTTCCATTTATTTTTACGGCCTATAGATTCACTTAGTGTCACGCTCAAGGGCCCACCAGCACTATGCTCCTCCTGGGATTCAAACCAGCATGCCTCACAGGTTCATTTCCTTCACCAATAGGCCATGGCAATGACGTTTACTGGTCAGACAGTCTACCAATACCATGCTATAGTTCTACGGATGACAAGAAAAATGTATGACACATTTCTGCCCCTCCAGAGAACAGTCTGTACAGTACCGTGACAACAATACATCCCATTAGTCTTCCCTCATGTCATAGGACAATATGGCCTGTATTGGGTATTCATTTATATTCTACTTAACTGGGAATCTGCATTATTTTCAGATATTAACACTAAATAAAAGTATGATGTTCTCGGATGGATCCTTATTTTTGGGCCACTGTTGGAGGAAGACAAAAATAAATAAATAATTTCCTTTTGCAGTAACCTCGGCCACTAATGGCCCTCAAACTGATCAAAACCGTAATGTGAGAAATGTGAGAAGAAACAATTTCCAATCCTGCCTAAGCATCATCATAGTTTGTTGTCATCTGTCATGATTGGACAATATGATAGCATTGCTTTGACTAAAGAGAAGGCAGCAAGGAGCCTTGCTAAAGACTATCACTTCCTCTTGAGTTTACGGTGGCTTTACGTGTCCCGGATCAGGTGATGAAGTTCCCACAAGGTCACCACCTGAATATAAGGACACAGAAAAATAGATTGTGGATTGTTTAAGTCTGAGGTAAAAAATGATAGATTTGTAAATCTTTAGACATCAATCAACAGTATGCCGCGATCAATAGTATTGGCAGCTGTAACATGTTATGGTTGGTTGCCCTGACTTTTGAATACACTATACATGTTGTAGCATTTAATGCTAACTTTTTAATCTCGAGGCTAGGGGAATTGCATTCTATGTTCATGTCATTTACATTTTCTATACACAGGTAAGTGAGGGGAAAAGTATTGTTTCGGTTGAAATATGCTATGACATATGGAAATGTACTGCCAAGCACCAACCCAAAGGTTTTACTAAATAAAATGCCTCATCCTCATTTCCCTGTTTCATCCAAATAATTTGACATAATTTCCTCCTTGGGTGTATTTTCCTCATTCCTTACACCCTCAATGAATATCTCTTTTAAGAGTATGGAGAAATCTTAAAATAAAAAGTATCATCTAGCGAGACACTTTAAGCTGATTAAACTCATGAGAAAGCAAACAAAATCTAAATGGTTGTCCTATCAAAGGGATGTGGTGCATGTTCTCTCTCTATTGATTGCCTACTGCAGTAAAACATATTCACATTAATGAGAACAATTATATATTGGCTGCCTCTGTCATGTCTAACACTCCACAGTGTTGAAATGAGACAGAATGAGACTTTCTCGCAGTCGGTTTGCCTGCTCCACATTACATAAGGATATTGTCACTGGTATCTTTTCACTTTCTCTTCATGTTTCCAATTGTGTGAGTCTGTGCATAGTGGCGTGTGTCGAGTGCTTGCACAGCATGTGGTGGAACTCAACATTGCTCTATCTCTGAAAAGGTAGGCTGCTCGGGAGGATGGAAACGTATAATTAGAGAAGAGAAAATAATAAAATAAAACGTTTTCCTCCACAATATCAAAAACAAAATCCTACCAGAAAGAAAACAAAACGCCATAGCCTACTGTGTATGCAGTTCTTCTAATGTTACGTAACACCGCGGCAGTAATTCTATGCTTGTTGCACTGTTAGCTACAGAGCTAGTATTCATGCACAGCTTTATGTACAAACACAAATCCAATTAGGTCAATTGTTTGAACTAATGAGGAGACAAACTAAAGGCTATAGAGACACGGTCATTGTCAGCAGGGTTGATTTGGGCTGATAATCATGTTTGTAAATTGAGGTAGTATTTTAGTTGTGCTGAGGCGTTTATAATTAGAAAGATTTCACTTACTTCATTACAACTTACATAATTTACTCTCTCACATGCAGATCTGGGTTCAAATAGAATTTGAAATATATATGTGTACATATTTTTTCAATTCAGCTGTGATTGATCAAGCTCACTTGGCTCAATGAAACCAATTAAATAGTCCCAAAACTGCAAATCCCGTTGATCTTGCACTCCAGGCAGGCTCAAGCAAACACTATTTAAAATATTTAATATTTGAACCCTGGTCTGTTCACATATCAACCCAGACTACATGTGACAAGTGCAGTAACTAAATGGGCTTTAGTAAGCTTGTTTAACCTGTCTAGGATCAGCGTGGCGCTAGCGGCACTCCCCCCCCCCCCCCCACTGAAAAACCAGTGCCGCGAAATTCAAAAAAAATATTTTTTTAAAATATTTAACTTTCACACATTAAAGTCCAATACAGCTAATGAAAGACACAGATCTTATGAATCCAGTCAACATTTCCGATTTTTAAAATGTTTTACAGGGAAGACACAATATGTAAAGATGTACATCTATTACCTAAAAACACATTAGCATAAGCCACCATCTTTTATTTGTCCACCAACACCAGTAGCCATCACCAATTCGGCTAAACTAAGATATTTATAGCCCCTAACCAACAAAAAAACTCATTAGATGACAGTCTGATAACATATTTATGGTATGGGATAGGTTTTGTTAGAAAAAAGTGCATATTTCAGGTATATGGCATAGTTTACAATTGCACCCACCATCACAAATGGACTAGAATAATTACAATGAGCAACGTGTTTACCTAACTACTAATCATCAAACATTTCGTAAAAATACACAGCATACACGAATCGAAAGACACAGATCCTGTGAATACAGACAATATTTCAGATTTTCTAAGTGTCTTACAGCGAAAACACAATAAATCGTTATATTAGCTTAGCACATAGCAATTAGCAGCCCAGCATTGATTCTAGCCAAAGTGAGCGATAAAAGTCAACATCGCCAAAAGATATTAATTTTTTCACTAACCTTCTCAGAATTCTTCCGATGACACTCCTGTAACATCACATTACAACATGCATATACAGTTTGATCGAAAATGTTTATATTTAGCCACCAAAATCATGGTTAGACAATGTGAAATGTAGACAAGCTGGTAAAGAAAACGTCCTTGCGCCACTTAGACAGTGATCTACTCTTATACATAAATACTCATAAACGTGACTAAAAAATATAGGGTGGACAGGGATTGATAGACAATTTAATTCTTAATACAATTGCGTTATTACATTTTTTAATTTATCCTTACTTTTCAATACAGTTTGCGCCAAGCGAAGCTACGTCAAAAAACATGGCGTCCTAAGCCACTAAAATGTTTCGACAGAAACACGATTTATCATAATAAAAATGTCCTACCTTGAGCTGTTCTTCCATCAGTATCTTGGGCAAAGGATCCTTTCTTGGGAGAAATCGTCTTTTGGTGGAAAGCTGTCCTCTTGCCATGTGGAAATGTCAACTACGTTCGGGATGAACTGAAAAGCGTGCCCAACTTTTCACATCGTTGCAAAAATAAATGTCCCAAAATCGCACTAAACGGATATAAATTGCTATAAAACGCTTTAAATTAACTACTTTGTGATGTTTTTAACTCCTATAACGAGTGAAAAGATGACCGGAGAAATATAACAGGCTAAACTAACGCTTGGAACAGGAGAGGGTCGGTGTCTTCCACGCGCGTTACGCAGCAAGAAAAGACTTGCTAGCTAAAGGTTTTTTTCATTTGTAGGGCCTGTGAACGAGCAATCGAGCCCGTTGGAATCGTCATCACGTAAAGGCATCCAGGGGAAGACGTAAGAAGTGTCCGTATAGTCATAGCAACGACAGTGCCCGTTTAAATGACTTCAGAAAAGTGGCCAACGTTTCTCAAATCTGACTCCATGTCAGGGAAATTGCTGTAGAATGGGCTCTGTTCCACTTAGAGACAAAATTTCAACTCCTATAGAAACTATAGACTGTTTTCTATCCAATAATAATAATAATATGCATATTGTACGATCAAGGATTTTGTGGGAAGCCGTTTAAAAAATTAGCCACATTAGCATAAATAGTCTAAACAGCGCCCCCATCCCCAACAGGTTAACCAGACCCCCACATTTCCTCAACCACTGTTGCTATTGTTAGGTGCTGGAGAAACAATTACAGAGGGCAACTCTTGTGTTCCGCAACCTGAAAACCAAACTGCCTTTGCATCCGAGTGGTGGAAAGTAAAGGAGAGGGGGAATTGAAACATAAGGCGTTGCCGAGGCGCCATCACGGTGATCTGAGAGATTCCATGGAGACGCCTGTCACCGGAGGGGGGGGAGGGGGTGTTGTGATGTTGACATGTCTCAGTGGCGGAGGCCGTTGATCTCGAAGAGTCAAAGTCCTCAGATAAGCGCCGGGTGGGTGGGTGTCCTCGGCTCTTTGCAGGCGTCTCCTTTCATTTTGAAAGGGAAGTAGAGATGGAGCCGTGTTATTGCCTCTTGCGACAGAGACACTAATGTTTTCAAAGACAAGCGGTCCCAATTTTGAACACAATAAAGAACATAATCATTTGGGTCCATTGATTCCACGAGAAGCATAATTAACAAGCCTGGAGAATGTGTCATTAGATCAGTACTAGTGGGGGGGTATCTCATGAAAAATGATTGAAACAATGAGCAGTTCTGTCCCAGTTTCCCTTTGATCGCTCCCTTTGTATTCTACTTAGGTGAAATGTCTTTAAAAAAATTAACAATAATGTTCATATACTTGATTGTTCAGCCACTATGGAGAAAGGACGTAAACTGACTGATCTATAACATCATGACCTACTGAAAGAGCAAGGTCAATATGAGCATTATGAGATACAGTATGTATTAGCTTTCTGAAACAAAAAGATCAATTGTCACTCTTACTCATTAAGTTACTCTTGCTTTTAGAATATTCTCAGTTCTTGCTGAATACTAAGATAATTGTAAGAGTACTTTCAAGCTCTTACTAGCCAGTGACTAAGACCTTCCACCATGATGCACAGACTGTGCCAAGAAAAGCACTGCCATTTCCAGTATGTTCAAGGGGCCCTTGATTCGTAGTTTGATTTACAGTTCCCTAACTCCCAGCCAATCTCAGCAATATTGCTAAATCCATACGTCTGTTGAAAAATGCACTCGTTGACAAATTAGGTGACTGAAATCAACTAAAAAACGTCTGCTGGCTTCCCTTTTAACAATCCATTTGTACATAGGGATGCACTGATGTTCTTGACTCTGTTTCAATTAAGGGATCTGTCCAGGGTATGCAAGTTGAACCAGAGTTCAACGTCAAGAGATACATGACTTTTGTCCAACTCTTTTTGTGTGTTATGAACTTGGTTACTAATTCATCGACTAATGCTGAAGTTGCTTGTATTATGGGAGGTTGGGGAGGAATGGAGCTAGTGGGATGTGACCTTGGGAGGTTGGTAGATGAGAGACTGAAATTAGAAGATCAAACTTGATAGAACAATTCTACTCTCTTTGTTTCTGAAATGAGACGCGGTACGTTACTCTTATGTTGAGCCATGTTGAAATGAACATATTCCTTCTCCACTTAGCATGAAATAAAAATCATTTAAGATTTATGATAAAAAAAATATGCTTCTGTTTATTCACATGCTCGTTTCCCAACCAGTGCCTTTAAAAGTCATGTCACAAACAGTCACATATTGAAATAGAGTATATTATTATTTATATTCATTAAAGCCAGTAGATAAGAGACCCTGAAGGTAGCTTAGCAATATGACATCATCATACACAGTAGGTGGACATCGTCAAAGAAATAAACAGCCAAATTCAAATCTGCAAAGGCTTGAGGCTTTGAATCTTGCATACATTTAGAAGATCAAATACTGGCAGTTTTGTCAGATTATACATTTGTTGTTGTTGATTTAAGTAAGCAGGAAGTCGCCCCGCTGTGTATAATGACATCATATTGCTGAGTCTACGTGCCATTCAGGTGTCAGTCTCCTCTGAAATAGGTGATGGGATGGCTTTATAAAGGAAATAATAGGATTTACGTTAAGAAAAAAAAGCATTCCATCAATAGCACAATATAACCTTTCTTTCAGGATAACATGACTCGGTCGTTTAAGTCTTAAACGGCGATGTCTTAATTTCAGGGGAAGCCCCATTTAGATGTCAAATGAAGCTCTTAGGGAGATCTCAATGCCGGCTAAGCAACTTTGCTGCTTCGCCAGCAAAAGGAATTAGAGACAATATACGAGTAGACAAATCTGCCATGAAGAGCTTGGCTGCAAAGATGACAACCAATTTCCCAAAAGAGCATGGCAATACATAAACACATCTCTATGTCTGGAGGGGGTCCCAAACGGGGTCCAATATCTCCCAGCAGCAAACGGAACGGCTGAGCTGCGGCAGTGGAAATGAGGCTGAGGCTAAAGTTATGGGAAATGGGCCGGGTAATAAGTTCAAGCCCATATTTCGGTTCATACATCAAACAATTGTTTCTGGGCTTAGAGGCCTACTCCCAGTTTTATTTGTTTTGTAAGCGTTTCTTATTAAAGAACCTATATGGGTTACGCTTTCTACTGGTCTACAATTAGGCTGATTGGGGGTAAAAGAGGATTAAATCATTGTTAAACAAATAGTGTTTGTATGTTTTTGAAGTAGGCTACCATGTCTTTCCACGTATTACTGAGATGCTGTATTAACTCCATTTTTTTATACTTGAGCTCATGTGTTGTTACAAATATTATCATGTAGTGTAACTCTTACAGAGCATACCCAAAACGGCAGTCACAGACTTGCTATCGCATGTCTTTCATTGAAATGACAGGGAAAAAGGACAATCTTTTAAAGGCTGACATCTAAAGACAACTTTATTACAGTAGTTTTCTTTTCTACTTTAATCTTGAACATCAAGATTTTGACAAGCATTTCTTCTCCCCAAAATATCTCAACAAGGGCTGTTGGTCACAGGCTCAGCGCGCTTAGTAATATCAATGGCAAATGCTTGACAAATACGGTTGTTGCTTGTTACGTCCAAGGGAGCAGTCCTTAGCTGCACCTGTCACACACCCGTCTGCCTTTTGTCAGAGCTTCTCTTTTCAGCCCTCAAGCCATGTCATTCTGAAGAGCCAAAATGGTGGAAAGTAAGGATGCATCTGAGGCAACCAAGCTCAATCGTCAAAGCCCCTTGACAGTGACAATTGGCAGTTCCTTGATAGGTTTCCTTGGCAACAGTTGCCTCCCAAACAACTTTTTTTCTGTTTTCCAGTGGATAGAAAGCATGTGTTTGTGGCCTTTTCCCAATTTTGATAGTATGATAACAATATTGTTATTTCAAATGTTGTCAAAATTCCTTTATAATTTGTGTCAAATTATAATAATAATTATATGTGAAATAGCTGAATAATAATTTCAAATAACTGTGTTGTCAGGGTTTTTATATTTGTTGGAATGTTTCTCTGAAGAATTATGATTTTTGTGAAAAGAATGGTACATGACAGGTTGTCAGCGTGTCCATGCAAAGACTCGGCAGAATAGGTCATGTTGTTATGGAGACAGAAAACCCTGTAGTCATAGTCAGAGTGTTTATAACAAAATGACGTCAAAGGATAAATGGCCGTGTAATCACAGGTCACACACTGGTACAAGCCTAAAAGCCTAGTCCACAATAGATGTCAGCTCAACTATCTGGCACAACTAACAATTTCATCCCCATTTCGAATAATCTTGACAGACTCTCACCATTACAGATGCAGACATGAGATTCCGACGCAACTTAAATGCAATCCAATTAGGCTCTACATCTACACCCGAATCAAGTAACGCTATGCATATTTGAAAATAGCATAAAAGGCTAAATCAATACAACAACCCGGGGAGTGTTTCTGGACGTGTAAAAGCTAGGCCATGATTCAGTGTTTGTCACTTGATCTGGAGAGAGGAGATGAGAGAGTGAAGGAGGGAAGAGGATGGAACTCCCAAAGGAGTGCCGCCATTTCATACAGCGGTGCCCGGTGATACCTCCTGGGCTGGATCTAATTGGTGCGAGATTAACTTTCCAGTGGGTTATAATGACCCCAAGCGCTCCTCACATCCCTGGATCAGTGACATCGAAGGAGCCCCGGTTTCCTCAGCGCTTCAGGAAGTGATTACTTGTTTCTAGTCTCTCGCCCCGAAACCACACCACAAGCCCTTATGCGACCAAAATAGCTGCATGGGAAAACAATACAGGCAGTCATTCCTGTTTAGGTGAATATGACACTTCCTAAAGAGTCATTCAAAATGTAACTTGTATCTCTCACCCGCGTTGCTCATGCCATGGTTAGACAGACACGTTTTAGCAACTTGATAATTATTCCCAAAAGTTTATGTAGCATTACAATACAATAGCCGTAATTATGGACTATTCTGCATTACCATTGAGCATGAGACAGCACACACAACTGCATTCTGATTGTTTATAGCATAATTTGTGTAATTAGTCCTAATTCAGACTCTGTGTGTCTGTGTGTGTCTGTGTCTGTGTCTGTGTCTGTGTCTGTGTCTGTGTCTGTGTCTGTGTCTGTGTCTGTGTGTGTGTGTGTGTGTGTGTGTGTGTGTGTGTGTGTGTGTGTGTGTGTGCGGTTTACTTTTGGTGTTTTGTAAAACTGATAGAACCAAACACACTGTTGACACACTGTGGTACATCAGTCAGTTTCCGTGTTGAATCAGTTTGTGTGTATGTCTAAAGGGCTTCCTGGTGAGATGTTGTGTTGATTGTCTTTGAAAACAGTCAATCCCTCATATTGATTTGTGTTCTGTGCATTTGATTATTGAGGAATGTGCCTGGCAGGGGTGGGAATCAAACTGACCACCTGCCTAAACTACAAATAGATTGTCCTTCAGGAGATTCACCTGATTCATGTTTTTTTTTCTGTCTTCTGAAAAGTGTTTTTAAAGCAGCACACTTTACAACTGAAATTCTGCCTCACTGCACTTCTATATACAGTACCTTCACAAAGTATTCAGACCCCTTGACTTTTTCCACATTTTGTTAGGTTACAGCTTTATTCTAAAATTTAATAAATCGTTATTTTCACTCATTAATCAACACACAATTCCCCATAATGACAAAGCAAAAACTATTTTTTAGCAAATGTATTACAAATAAAAAACGTAAATATCACATTTACATAAGTGTACAGACCCTTTACCCAGTACTTTGTTGAAGCACCTTTGGCAGCGATTACAGCCTCGAGTCTTCTTGGGTATGACATTACAGGCTTGGCACACCTGGCTACCCAGACTATTTGCGTTGCCCCTCCCCCCTCTTTTACGCCTCTGCTACCCTATGTTATTATCTATGCAAAGTCACTTTAATAACTCTACCTACATGTACATATTACCTCAATTACCTCGACTAAACGGTGCTCCCGCACATTGACTCTGTGCCGGTACCCCCTGTATATAGTCTCACATTGTTATTTTATTGCTGCTCTTTAATTACTTGTTCCTTTAATATCTTACTCTTATTCATATTTTTTAAACTGCATTGTTTGTTAGGGGCTTGTAGGTAAGCATTTCACTGTAAGTTCTACACCTGTTGAATTCTGCGCTTGTGACTAATACATTTGATTTGACACCTGTATTTGGGGAGTTTGTCCCATTCTTCTCTGCAGATTCTCTCAAGCTCTGTCAGGTTGGATGGGGAGCATCGCTGCACAGCTATTTTCAGGTCTCTCCAGAGATGTTCGCTCGGGTTCAAGTCAGGGCTCTGGCTGGGCCACTCAAGGACATTCAGAGACTTGTCCCGAAGCCACTCCTGCGTTGTCTTGGCTGTGTGCTTAGGGTCGTTGTCCTGTTGGAAGGTGAACCCAGTCTGAGGTCCTGAGCATTCTGGAGCAGGTTTTCATCAAGGATCTCTCTGTACCTGGCTCTGTTCATCTTTGCCTCGATCCTGACTAATCTCCCAGTTCCTGCTGCTGAAAAACATCCCCCAGCATAATGCTGCCACCACCATGCGTCACCGTAGGGATGGTGCCAGGTTTCCTCGAGACGTGACGCTTGGCATTCAGGTCAAAGAGTTCAGTCTTGGTTTCATCAGACCAGAGAATCTTGTTTCTCATGGTCTGAGAGTCTTTAGGTGCCTTTTTGCAAACTCCAAGCTCGCTGTCATGTGCCTTTTACTGAGGAGTGGCTTTCGTCTGACCACTCTAACAAACTTTACCATGCAGAGATGGTTATCCTTCTGGAAGGTTCTCCCATCTCCACAGAGGAACTCTAGAGCTCTGTCAGAGTGACCATCGGGTTATTGGTCACCTCCCCGACCAAGGCATTCTTCCCCGATTGTTCAGTTTGGCCTGGCGGCCAGCTCTAGGTGGTTCCAAATTTCTTCCATTTAAGAATGATGGACGCCACTGTGTTCTTGAATCTTCAATGCTAAAGAAATGTTTTGGTACCCTTCCCCAGATCTGTGCCTCGACACAAGTAGTCTTGGAGCTCTACGGACAATTACATCGACCTCATGGCTTGGTTTTTGCTCTGCAGTGTCAACTGTGGGACCTGATATAGACAGTTGTGTGCCTTTCCAAATCATGTCCAATCAATTGAATTCACCGCAGGTGCTCTCCAAGTTATAGAAACATCTCAAAGATGATCAATGGAAACAGGATGCACCTGAGCTCAATTTTGAGTGTCATAGCAAAGGGTCTGAATACTTATTTAAATAAAGTTTTTTTTGTTTTAATACATTTGCAAAAATTTCACAAAAACAATTTTGGGGTATTGTGTGTAGATTGCTGAGGAAATTGTTTTATTTAATCCTTTTTATAATAAGGCTGTCACGTAACAAAATGTGGGAAAAAATCAAAGGGTCTGAATACTTATCGAAGGCAATGTACCTTGCTTTTATAGTTGGGGTGATTCAGTGGGAAAGCCAACCTGAGCATGCACAAATAAATGTATTTATTTCCAAATGAAACCATGTACATAATTCTCCTTAAGGTCTATGTTGGAGTGTAGGTTTTTTACCAGTTTAAGTAGGAAATTGTATGAATTTTGACCATTACATTGTAGAATGCCAAGTCTCAGTAGGCTTTTCAGTCAATCATATTTCATGGTATTTAGAAAGTTCTCACAGAGCTTGTTAACCACTAATAATACCATAATAATAGTTTCAAAAACGAATCCATGGAGTAATATATCTATTGTCTACACCCACACTAATCAGTGTGGATATAGAATAATTGACAAGGGCTGCGTTTGCAATTTTTGGCAAAAGATCTGATCGAATTGGTAATATGACCAATAATTGGTCAAAAGATTAGAACTGGGCTGTCTGCATAAACACAGCCAAGGGCTTCCAAATTCACAAAGGATTTCCTTCTGATAGGTCATCCTTCCTTTGCCTTGAGCTCAACAGACAAATGATCCTTAGTCTATGATGTTGAATACCACACCTCAGGGGCAACAAGTTTAACTTTAAAGGTGAACTGAGCTTAATCGATATGCCAACCAAGACCACATTGCACTAAATGCCTGTTCGATCTCTCTACTTATATCATATTAGCTATGTTTCCATTTTGTGTGTTGTCCTCTGTATTGTCATCAAGAGTCCATCAGTTGTTACACCAACAAGCTCTCACAGTCTCACAGAATTAGACGTTCATCCACCTTCTCCAAACAGAACATTTCAACGTGTTTTTGTTGCTCCTGCTTCTCTGTATAGTTCCATTTCATAAAACCTCAAATTTCAAAGTTAAGGGTTACGTTTAGGCACTCATTCTGAAAGATGAAGGTTAAGGGTTGGGATGGGATGCGGTTAAAACAATACATTTAGGCACTCATTCCAAATGGTTATGGTAAGGGTTAAGGTTTCGGGTGGCGTTAAAATATTACGTTTAGCCACTCATTCCAAATGGTTACGGTTTGGGATAGGGTTTAAAACAAAAATAAACAAGCAGTGTCCTTGACTGGGATCAAACACGCAGCCTTCTGATCCAGAGTCCACTACCCTTATCCATAATACCTTTATAAAACCCAAGCCTAGTTGATGGTAATAGCGTTCACTGTTGCCCCTAGTGGCCGGTTTTGAAGGCACTTCCCTACCACCTCAGGACATGGATAGACATCAATCTTCAAGGACCTGGCTGGTTACACAATCAGCTGAGCATTTGAATATCCACCCATCATACAGTATTTTGAGTGACACTTTGAGGGGCATCATTCCTACTTCAATGGGTCTATGTAATGAGCCATACCTTCACCCCCCCCCACCCCCCACCCCCTTAACTTATCCTCTTGTTCAAATAGTCATTAACTATTTGTGAGTAACAAGAAAATTGCCCAGGACATAGACATATCTGATATTGGCAGAAAGCTTAAATTCTTGTTAATCTAACTACACTGTCCTATTTACAGTAGCTATTAAAGTGAAATAATACCATGCTATTGTTTGAGGAGAGTGCACAATTTTGAACATGAAAAGTTATTAATAAACAAATTAGGCAGATTTGTGTAGTCTTGATACAACATTTTGAACGGAAATGCAATGGTTCATTGGACCAGTCTAAAACATTGTACATACACTGATGCCATCTAGTGGCCAAAATCTAAATTGCACATTGGCTGGAATAATACATTATGGCCTTTCTCTTGCATTTCAAAGATAATGGTACAGAAAAATACAAAACAACGGTTGTTCTTTTCTTTGTATTATCTTTTACCAGATCTATTGTGTTATTCTACTACATTCCTTTCACATTTCTATAAACTTCTAAGCGTTACCCTTTCTAATGGTACTAAGAATATGCATATCCTTACTTCAGGGCCTGAGCTACTGGCAGTTAGATTTGGGTATGTCATTTTAGGCGAAAATTGAAAAAAAGGGGGTAATCCTAAAGAGGTTAAATGGGGACCTGCTTGCTGGGTTTGCGGCACACTACAATACTTACCCACTTTTTTTGTGTCTGCTGCCATTTGCTCTCCAACTTCACTTTGTGTTGGTGAAAATACAGAAACTGACAGGAGTTCAAAAGGGAGAGTTGCTCTCTTTCCTGGCATTTTTTCTCTCTTCTCCCATCCTCCTTTCCTGTTCCCATTTCTACTTTTCCAAATAGGAGGGCTATAGGCCTAATCCGGGATGCCAGCATGCAATATAGGTATTGATGGGATGCATCCTTTCTATAAATGTGTCATTTGTGAGGCCCACAGTATGGTGTGAATTTTAGTTGTATACCCCCTGCATAACAATGACGGTAGTTGACAAGGTGCAGGCCAGGGAACACATTTCACCTGTCAAAAGCAGTCATGTTGACGTGAGGAACAGAGGAAATGTGTCGGTGGGTTAAATCCACATGGTGGAAGCAGCCATTACTGATGTAACCAAACAGTCTGTGGGTCATGTGTTTTTCTCGTAACACGCAGTGTCTCTCAACATGCTTCACTGAGCCGTTGCTGTTGACAAATTGTCCTTTGTCAAATCAAATCAAATCAAATTTTATTGGTCACATACACATGGTTAGCAGATGTTATTGCGAGTGAAGCGAAATGATTGTGCTTCTTGTTCCGACAGTGCAGCAATATCTAACAAGTAATCTAACAATTCCACAATAACTACCGAATACCACACAAATCTAAGTAAAGGAATGGAATAAGAATATATACATATATATATATGGATGAGCAATGACCGAGCGGCATAGGTAATATGCAATAGATGGTATAAAATACAGTATATACATATGAGATGAGGAATGCAAGATATGTAAATATTATTAAAGTCGCATTATTAAAGTGACTAGTGATCCATTTATTAACCTGTTTGGGGTGCAAGCCCGACCTCGGACCGAAAATGACACCCCTGCAGAGCGCGAAATTCAAAATCTATTTTTTTAAAATATTTAACTTTTACACATTAACAAGTCCAATACAGCATTTGAAAGATAAACATCTTGTCAATCCAGCCAACATGTCCGATTTTTTAAATGTTTTACAGAGAAAACACCACATATATTTATGTTAGCTCACCACCAAATACAAAAGTGGACAGACACGTATGAATTATGATTATGAAGTATGAATTATGATTGAAGTAGCATGCACAACCAACCGAAATAAACTAAAACCAACCTAAAGAGCCCAGAAAAAACGACCTCAGATGACAGTCATATAACATGTTACACAATAAATCTATGTTTTGTTCATAAAAAGTGCATATTTTAGCTATAAATCTGTTTTACATTGATGCTACCCAAAAATGCTAATACATAGCTACAGTCTGAATCCAGCCGGGAGTAGCCAGAGAAAATACATACACCAACGTCGGCTACTAATTACACCTCATAAAACATTTCAGAAAAACATATGGTGGATAACTAATGAAAGACAGATATCTTGTGAATACAGACAACATTTCCGATTTTTGAAGTGTTTTACAGCGAAAACACAATATATCGTTATATTAGCTAACATCATAAGCTAGCATAAGGCAGCATTGATTCTAGTCAAGCGCTAGCCTAGCATAGTTAGCAGAGTTAGCATTCAACAGTTCGACATATATATGAAAAAGCATCCCAAATTGGGTCTTATCTTTCTTGGTACTCCATCAGAATGTTGTAACGGGGTCCAATGTCCAGTAGAGTCTTTAGTTGGGTTCCAGAACGAATTATTTCCCTCTTTGGTTAGCTAGCACGGTAGCATTGCTGCGCCAGAAAGCGTTTCTTCAAAAAATTCTTCCGTCGTTTCACATCTAAAGTCCAGAATAAATTGCAATAATATAATTAAAGTATATTGAAAAAACATACTTTAGGATGATTTTGTGACATGTAGCAAATAATATCGTAGTCAGGCATCATATTCAACGTTATCTACCTTGTTCCAGAAGCCGAGATCAAATTATCCTTCGCGCCCGGATTTTTATTTTAACTGCGCAGGTCTCACAAGAAGTTCTGTTATTCAGTCCAGGGACGAGATATTCGACTCCTTTCAATTCTCACTTCCGCATTACAGTCTGACGTACGCCTCTGACGTGTTTATATGGTCCCAAGTCAAATGGCCTTTTATAGAGAAGGTCTTAAAGAGACACATCGCATTTTGGGAAACTCAATTCGGCTGGGAAAATGGCTGTAAAAATATTTCTGTTCGACTTAGAGAAACAATTCAAACCTTTTTAGAAACTACAGACTGTTATCTATCCAACAGTAGTAAATATATGCATATTGGAAAATAAAAAGTTTCTTAGGAGGCCGTTTGAAAATGTGCACACATTTTCCAGTTTTTTCAATATTCAGCGTGCAGCCCAAACAGGTTTAAAGTGGCCAATGATTTCAAGTCTGCATGTAGGCAGCAGCCTCACTGTGTTAGTGGTGGTTGTTCAACAGTCTGATGGCCTTGAGATAGAATCTATTTTTCAGTCTCTCGGTCCCAGCTTTGATGCATCTGTACTGACCTTGCCTCCTGGGTGGTAGAGGGGTGAAAAGGCAGTGGCTCGGGTGGTTGTTGTCCATGATGATCTTTTTGGCCTTCCTGTGACATCAGGTGCTGTGGGTGTCCTGGAGGGCAGGTACTTGCCCCCGGTGATGCTTTGTGCAGACCGCAACACCCTCTGGAGAGTCCTGCGGTTTTGGGGGGTGCAGTTGCCGTACTAGTCGGTGATGCAGCCCAAAAGGATGCTCTCAATTGTGCATCTGTAAAAGTTTGTGAGGGTTTTAGGTGCACCTTCTTCACCACACTGTCTGTGTGGATGGACCATTTCAGTTTGTCCGTGATGTGTACGCCGAGGAACTTTAAACTTTCTGCCTTCGTCTGACTTGAGAAACATTTCTATTATTATTTTAAAGTCATTTTTTATTCCCCGCAGGCAGGAGGATTGCATGTGTGCCGAGGACGTTGGCCATAACCCTCGACCAACTGCAAGGACACACACCTCTCATCTACTCTATGTGCAGAAGAAGCTCTAAGACCGGAGTATGAAATGTATCTATTATTGGACCATGTTATGGATTGTGTTTAATAGTCAGTGAAATTGTTAAAATCTGCATAATATGACCTGGATTGGGCTAATTCAGTTTCATTCCTTGAACAAGAATCATATTACACTTAATGGTTTGATGGTTTACATCATTAACCGTCTTGCAGAGCGATACTTACTCTATTTAGCCACCAATAGCATCTTCTCAGAATAACGGCAGCCTCTGCAGGGCAGTGTCCTTCTCACTGCTCTGGGACATTGGGATCTCCTCCGGGGCATTGTCCCACATAGTCCTTTAACATCACATTCAGCACCAACCTGATTTACTCGTGCCCCATTCCAGTATGAAACAGGGCCAGCCTTCCTTAGCCTCAGGAATTAGCCAGTACAGGGCTGCAGAAGTAAATGGCACAGAACTGTAGACCTGGGATCACTTTAGCTGATTGGTTGGGCTCGATTGGGCTTGCCAGGCACAATGTAGTCAATGAAGCTGTCCCAAAAGTGAAAGTCCTGTTCATCTATCACTCCAGACAGGCTGAATCAAATGCTCAAAGTATCTAGAAGAAAACAAGTACTGTTTGAACACTTTGACTCTGTCATTGCTTAAGTTTTACTTATATGCCCTAATAAGCTGTGAAGGAAAGCATTGCACAGCAATAACACATTTTTACACAGCACATAGTCTATTACAAGTTTCTCATTTTACAAAGGCTTACCATATACATACATTTACCAGTGCTGGTTCCCTCCAACCCAATTCAGCATCAATAAAACCGTGTTACTGAGAAACGAATCTACACAGTTCGCTTAGGTCAAAGTCTCAATTTTTTCTGGGGTTTGCTCATGTGCAAGTCATGTGATGCACAGAAATCCATATGTTCTCTGAAAATATGTGAAAAAGGGAGGGAAGTTGAGGCAGCGTCCTGATGGAAACGAGTTTCATATTCCTGTTAACCAAGAGAAATGGATAAATCCTTCATCTAGTCTATGCCTCCCCCCATATTTCAGTCTTATCTGTCCGGCATTAAGGCACACTGAGCCAATCTGAGTATCCAAGGAGCAGGGCTGCGGGCACAGGCAGAAATATATTTTACAATTCAGAATGTTAAATACAATGATTTAATTGACATGCCTTGAGGAGATGGATGCTGGGACGAGAGTGTGACAATAAAGTGAGGCGAGCCAAGGCAGCCAAGGCAGATGATGTTCTCTCTGGATCACTTAAAGGCAAATCCAAACTAATTACACTAGAGGAACACTTTCCCGAGCCATGAAGCTCCAAATGGAGAGAGAACTTAGGTGTGCCACATAGACAGTCATACGAAGGGGAAACAAAAATGCATGCCCATTGACTGTAGTTGAATAATTCAGAAGCTATGGAGGGCTGAAGTTGTTAAACCCGACTTTAATAATCCCCAAAAATGTGATAAGGGGATAAGAAGTGTGTGCCAGCGTGGTTTCAACATCATTTTAGATTCTTGTATCAGTTGAGTGTAAACCCAAACATTAGCATGGAGGTTAGGGGGAGCCACTGTTGTGAAGCTCTGACCTGAAGTAACTGTAGCAAAAAGTATTTCATTACATATCCAGGAGGAACAGGGAAAATCAAGTCAGTACAGTCACATTCCTGTTAACCAGTCACATTCCTCCCACCTTGTTAGTGTAATGTATGGATATGAAAAACATCTGCTATGCTACATGGGATTTACATATGAAAAATATTTTGATTTGTAACATTATCAAAGTTGGGCATATCAACGAAAAAAATTACCAAAACAAATGAATAGTCAGAACCTAGGATTAAAAGAATAAATGACCTATCTGATGACTTCTCTCTCACATTCATGCCCATACTAAAAAAACACTATTGAGAATTCACCATGTCAACCCCAGGGGTGACTGAAGGTCATTCCAAAGCAGGCTATCTGTAGTTGTTATGGTTTTTATTTCTCCCCAGTCCAGATAATGCTTTTCAAAGACATAAGACATCAAAGCACTCTGAACACCAAGTAGTAATGCTTTAAAGCAGTGGTGCCCACAGCACGTAGCTTCCACTATCAAAGCCAGTACTGACATCATCACCCTAGCTTTTGTACCAAACAATTTACAAAGCTATTTCATGGAACCCTGTCATTCTTGATCATGCTGACTAGTATTGCTATGTGTGCCTTCAGACAACATTACATAGAAATTCAAGTTTTCTCTATGAATGTGAACACATCCACTTTCATCAAAACAGCTGGTGATCAAATTATGATCCAGGTTCAGTTTGTCCACAATCCAAGTCTTAGAAAACAATTCGCGTTTTACAAAAGTGTTCCCATTTGCCAAGTTCCCACTTGTAGCCTTTCAGATTGACATGTTATTCCCTTGATACAATACAGACCATACACATATTATTTAGCAAAGAACAAAGACTGTGTCCAACTTACAATCTTGATCTTCTTGCACATGATCATCTGATGATTTATCACTCCAGTGTTAATCTGCTAAATTGTAATTACTCGATTTATTGCCTACCTCATGCCTTTTGCACACATTGTATATAGATTCTCTTTTTTCTGCCATGTTATTGACTTGTTTATTGTTTACTCCATGTGTAACTCTGTGTTGTTGTCTGTTCACACTGCTATGCTTTATCTTGGCCAGGTCGCAGTTGCAAATGAGAACTTGTTCTCAACTAGCCTACCTGGTTAAATAAAGGTGAAATAAAAAAAAATAAAAAAAAAAATAAACAATAAGATGCGTGTCCAAAAGCTGAAGACCTGACACATAAATATAAACAACAACTGGACCAAGGACAATATGATGTACAATGGCAATGTGGGGGAGACACAAGTCATGAAGAACAAGTTAAGCCCAGGGGGTCACAGTGAGACAGTAAAACTAATCCAATCTAAGACTAGGAAGCCTGAAGTCGATTGCGTCCTATAACCATGGGATCAGAAAGGTCAATCGAGTTGAGATTTGATCCCCAGTGTCCAGAGAATCTATCACCTGAATATCGATATGATCAAAGTGAATAATTCTATTGTATTTTAGAGGGATGCACTGCCAAGTTAGTTCGGTGGCATTATTCCTTTGCTTTAGCTGACATTTTATTGAATTCTTTATTTTATTTTCTACTAGCCAGTATCAGTACAATAGGATGACCGTTCCTGGGCATACACTCTTCTGTTTCAATGTTTCATCTTTGATGATGAGACAACAGAAATAACAATACCAGTTAGTGAACATAATTCAGTTAAGCATAAAATGTCAGAATGCTTTTTTTTTTTTTTTTATGATTTTCCCCTCATGGGGGTAGACTCAATGTTAGTTTGGTATTCTGTAAGGTCATGATGAATGACGCAAAGCTAACAGATCTTAGCAGTAACATGCTCTGTCCCTAGGCCAAACAGCAACTTGTGATGGTGTTAGTGAACATTTATATTATCGAACTAAATTGCTACTGACAAAGTCCAATTGTAATTACAGTATAATTGCCACCCAGCAATAGAATAAATGTAAATTAAATTAAATGTAGAAGAAACTGGTACAACGTTGCTCACTCTAAAGTAAAATTCTGGGATATTAAGGTCTGGAGTGATTTAAAATGGAATCAGACATTTGGTATCAATAAATATGAAAGAACTGTGACATGTTAGTTTTGTTTTGCATGTAAATGTTATCTCATGACTTTTCCCCCGTCAATGCTCACAGTAACCCACAAGGAGGCAAATAGAAAATGTATGCCTGTCACGTTCCTGACCTATTTATGTTAGTTTGTTATGTGTGTTAGTTGGTCAGGACGTGAGGTTGGGTGGGCATTCTATGTTTTCTGTTTCTGTGTTGGTTTTGGGTTGCCTGGTATGGCTCTTAATTAGAGGCAGGTGTTTTGCGTTCCTCTAATTAAGAGTCATATTTAGGTAGGCGTTGTCACAGTGTTCGTTGTGGGTGAATGTCTTCCGTGTCTGTGTAATTGTTTGCACCATACCGGACTGTTACGGTTTGTTCGGTTTGTGTAGTCTAATTGTCCTATTCGTGCGTTCTTCTTGTTTTATGTGAGTTCGTTGTATAGGTCTGTCTACACCGTTTGTTATTTTTGTTCGTTTATTCAAGTTCGTGTTTTTTCGTTAATAAAATGTCATTTCACTACGCTGCGCCTTGGTTCCCTCAATACTCCTCCTCTTCCGAAGATGAAGAGGAGGAGGATAGCCGTTACAATGCCAGCCTTCCCAGGGTTTTTCCAAGCCCAATATCCAAGTTGACTATACTGCACAACTACACATTGTATTTTAGCCCACTAACGTTACACCTACAATAGATGGTTTTGATGTAAACAATCAGTACACTCTCAGTATAAGGTCTTTGCTTGTGTTGGAGGCAGATTAATGAAACTATGGGGAGTTGCCTACCTATCGTGATGGAGAGAGTCAAACTTAACAGAGACCTAGGGGGCTTCTCAAAATGCATACTACCATGCTCCGAGCACGCAAATTGGAGCACGGGAGGGTCGGAGTATGAGTCCAAATCAAAGTATGCGAAACAGAGCACGGAGGGCACCTCTCGAATGCATACTCCGTTTGTACATATTCTGACGCATGCATCAATGCAAGCTGCAATGGAAAGTATGCAAATAAATTTGACGCAACCACGTAAAAGATTTGGCACATTTTTTTTTTAATTAATAGCGGCCATTATTTGAGCTGAAGCAAGAAAAAATACTCTCTGACTACAGTATTTTATCTTGATATGTTAATAAATACATGCTGTGTTAATTTTGTCATGTTTACCTGCCTACATTCCTTAGATCGCAAGCCCATAACAAGTCAACAGGGCTAACTGGCTAGCTACTAGTACTGTTAGCTAGTCAAATAGCCACAAAGAATTGACATCTATCTTGCATAATATTAGTTTTAAGTCATTTTTGCCTGTTAAACTATCTGGTTAGCTACATTATTACGATTCACATATAGCTGATATGAAGTAAAATGGTTGGTTGAGTATTTCTTGTTTTGTCTCTATTGCCATTGTCCTGGCTGGAAGAAGGTTCAGTGAATGGGTAAGTCCATAATAAGTCAATAGGGCTAACTGGCTCGCTAGCTAGCCATGAAGAATTGATAGCTACCCACAGAAAATATTCATCCACCTTGCATAGCTTTAGGTCATTTTTACCTGTTTATCCCAGCTGACTAGCTAGATTATTACGATTCACATATCTAGCTGATAATTATGAAGTAAAACATTCGCTTTGTGTATATCGTGTTTCGTCTATTGTTGCCATTGTCCTGGCTGGAGGAAGGTTCAGTGAATGTGGAGGTGAAGTGTGAGGTAATACAGTAGGATGAGTGCTTACCAAATGTATTGTTTGATGCATTCTCCACACTTTCGTCCTCACAAGAACGTACTCAAGAGAACGTGGTCAGAGAATGCACTCAGCGCATGAGACTGTGGCGCACAGTAGTATATATATTGAGAAATACTCCTCTCCCCATAGGATAACCCTTTTTTCTTCCAGGTAGAACCCTTTTTTGTTCCAGGTAGAACTATTTTGGGTTCCTTGTAGAACCCTCTATGGAAAGGGTTCTACCTGGAACCAAAAGGTGTGACGATGTGCGCTGAGAGTTGGGAAGCAAGTACAGGGAGGGAGAGTTTTAATAAAGAAACGAAACACAAACAACGCACCGTCATGAAACAGAGTCAATAACACCTGAGGAAAGAACCAAGGGGAGTGACAGATATAGGGAAGATAATCAAGGAGGTGATGGAGATCAGGTGAGTGTCATGAGGCGCTGGTGCGCTTGACGATGGTGACAGGTGTGCCGGATAATCAGCAGCCTGATGAGGCCGTAGAGGGAGTATACGTGACAAAGGGGTTCTTCCAAAAAGGGTTATTCAAACAGTTCTCCTATGGTGACAGCCAAATAACTGTTTAAGTTTCTAGTACATTTTGTTCTAAGAGTGTAGCTGTAAATATTACAGAGCACATGCTACCCCTCCTTCTCTCTCCTTCCTCCCTAGGGCCATGCCTTTAAGAACACCCTGTGGTCATAGCAGCGGGAAGTAGGGGTGCTGAGGGTGCTGCAGCACCCCCTGAAAAAAAGGAATGAAAAAAATTCTGAACACAAAAATATATATATTTTTTGCACTGGGCCTTTACTAGTATTAGCGATATACACACATTCTTATGGAATCCAGAAAAACAAAACCCTGTCCTCAAACATTAACATCAAAAGATGCAAAGTTATGTGCAAAGACACAGAACATCCACATCAAAAAATGTATATTTTTCTTGATCAAATTACAGGGTAAAAAAAACATTTTTTGTGCAGTATTAATGTATCCATTCTTACAAACCATTAATTGTAAACGTACATTACTGTATTGTAAATAGGCTGTTCATCTAGGTTTGTACCTCTAGACTTTCCATCATCATGAAGAAAACAATGCACAATACAGTAAATGAGTACAGATGATGTGATGATTTGGCTCAGTTGGTAGAGCGTGGTGCTTTAAATGACAGGGTTATGGGTTGATTCCCACTGGGGACCGGTATGAAAATGCATGCACTCCGTACTGCACCTTGCTTTGGAAAAGAGTGTCTGCTAAAAAGGAATGAATAGACCATTTCAGTTTTCACTTAGAAAAAAGTTGTATTTCAAGAAACTGGAAAACAAATACCAGGATTATCAGATTAAAATTTTTGTGAAGATAATTATCAGACTCAAGTTATAAGTGCTGGTAAACACTCAAATATACTTAACAAAAATATAAACGCAACATGTAAAGTGTTGGTTCCATGTTTCATGAGCTGAAATGAAATGAAAAATCCCAGAAGTGTTCCATACAGACAAAAAGCTTATTTCTTTCAAATTTGTTTACATCCCTGTTAGTGAGCATTTCTCCTTTGCCAAGATAATCCATCCAACTGACAGGTGTGGCATATCAATAAATTGATTCAAAGCATTATTCAAAGCATTACACAGGTGCACTTTGTGCTAGGGAGAATGTAAGGCCACTCTTAATTGTGTAGTTTTGTCACACAACAAAGTGTCACAAAGGTCTACATTTTGAGGGAGCATGCAATTGGCATGCTGACTGCAGGAATGTCCACCAAAGCTGCTGTCAGAGAATTTATTGTTAATTTCTCTACCACAAGCTGCCTCGAACGTCGTTTTAGAGATTTTGGCCGTATGTCTAACTGGCCTCACAACCGCAGACCACATGTAACAACGCCAGCCCAGGACCTCCACATCCGGCTTCTTCACCTTTATCTGAGATCAGCTACCCGGACAGCTGATGAAACTGAGGAGTATTTATGTCCGTAATAAAGCCCTTTTTTGGGGAAAAACTAATTTTGAATTGCTGGGCCTGACTGCGCAGTGGGTCGGCCTGGTTCCCAAGTGGGTGGACCTATGGCCTCCAGGCCCAGTCATGTGAAATCCATAGATTAGGGCCTAATGAATGTATTTGAATTCACTGATTTCTTTATATGAACTGTAATTCAGTAAAATCATTGACATTGATGCATGTTGCGTTGATATTTTTGTTCAATATAAGTTTAGTTAAACAAAATGCACTGTCATGACTGTCCTGTGAGGATCCAAATAGGTCAGATCAGCTTTGCAATAAATAACTTCAACCAGAACCCCTCTCACCCGCAGGATAGAACATTCAGCATCTCCCTCTCCAATGTTCACCAGAGGAATGTGCCTTTGTTTCACAGACTTTTTCCCAACGAATCACTTACACGTTCTAAAGCGAATACTGGAACAATATTTTTAACCTAAAATGTGGGGAATAGTCAAAAGCGGTCTAAAGAACACTAATGTCATATTGTGTATTATTTTGTGATGTCATTAAAAATGTTATAAAGGAAATACTGTAACTTAAAAAGTATACACACTACATGTACAACATTTCCATCCTCTACGCTGTGCATGAAATATCAAACATTATGAAAGTGTTTTGGACATGATTTTCGGAACTATAAGAGAAAATTGTTTCTAAAACATTGTACAAGTAAGTAGTCACCATCCCCCTGAGTGAGGGGAGCATGTCAGCCTGACGGAACAGCCCTTTTGAACGAACTGTATTAAATGATGGGTGAAGAATTAACATGTCAGACCAGAGAGACGTGAGCTGCAGCTCACATTTAATGTGGTTTGAACTCTGAAATCTCAACACGAGGTAGAGTCGATAAAGTCCCCTCCCGGACAATCACTGGTACGGCTGATTAGCTGTCCTAAGTAAAGTATCTAGAAAAGCTAATTGAAGTGGGACCAATCTACTACTCTGCTCAATCCACCGTAGTACGCTACTCTCATCACCCCACTGGAAACCATCGACACGATTGGCTAGCCTATCTTCAAAGAAGCATCTTCCAGAGTGAATGGAAGGAGAATAAACTTCTATTTCTGTTCAGGACTACACAACAAGTCACCGGATACCAAACGACTGCAGAGGAGAACAACAATAGAAGACAAGTGGGGAACCCTTTTGGACAATCAGAGCCTTTCAAGCGTGCCACAAAAAGGCCCAACCAACCTCCTTTCCAAGAAGGCCCAGTTAGGACAGATACACGGCAAACCAAGGCATTTTGACATAAATACATTCATGATTCCTTACTCCGAGCGTGTGGCGGTTCGTGCGCAAGTATAAGTGAGAGTAGTCTCATAATGTACCAACATTAAGTGTGTCTGTCCCTCTCTCTCTCTCTTGTCCTCCATGTCTTTTTGTAACAAGCAGCAATATTGTTGTCAGTCCACTAGGGACCTGTTTCTAATGTACTAAGTGTGTACATTTATCCTGTGTGACCAGTTAGTTAGCTAGTAAATAAATAATTTAACCAATTTGTGTAGAGTCGTGGCCAAAAGTTTTTAGAATGACACATATTAATTTTCACAGTCTGCTGCCTCAGTTTGTATGATGGCAATTTGCATATACTCCAGAATGTTATGAAAAGTGATCAGATGAATTGCAATTAATTGCAAAGTCCCTCTATGCCATGCAAATGAACTGAATCCTCCAAAAACATTTCCACTGCATTTCAGCCCACAAAATGACCAGCTGACATCATGTCAGTGATTCTGTCGGTAACACAGGTGTGAGTGTTGACGAGGACAAGGAGATCACACTGTAGTGCTGATTGAGTTCGAATAACAAGACTGGAAGTTTCAAAAGGAGGGCGGCGCTTGGAATCATTGTTCTTCCTCTGTCAACCATGGTTACCTGCAAGGAAACGCGTGCCGTCATCATTGCTATGCACAAAAGGCCTTCACAGGCAAGGATATTGCTGCCCGTAAGATTACACCTAAATCAACCATTTATCTGATCATCAAGAACTTCAAGAAATTTCAAGGAACTTCAGTGTCTTTAGATATTTTTGTAAAATGTTACTATGGAATACTGAAATATAATCACAAGCTTTTCATAAGTGTCAAAGGCTTTTATTGACAATTACATGAAGTTGATGCAAAGAGGCAATATTTGCAGTTCTCGACCCTTTTCTTTCAAGACCTCTGCAATCCGCCCTGGCATGCTCTCAATTAACTTCTGACTGATGGCAGCCCATTCTTGCATAATAAATGCTTGGAGTTGGTCAGAATTTGTGGGGTTTTGTTTGTCCACCTGCCTCTTGAGGTTTGATCACAAGTTCTCAATGGGATTAAGGTTTGGGGAGTTTACTGGCCATGGACCCAAAATATCGATGTTTTGTTCCCCGAGCCACTTAGTTATCACTTTTTCCTTATGGCAAGGTGCTCCATCATGCTGGAAAAGGCATTGTTCGTCACCAAACTGTTCGTGGATGGTTGGGAGAAGTTGCTCTTGGAGGATGTGCTGGTACCATTCTTTATTCATGCCTGTGTTCTTAAGCAAAATTGTGAGTGAGCCCACTCCCTTAGCTGAGAAGCAACCGCTACAGCGTGACTACCCAACAAAGCAACCAAGCACCAACTGGAGCTCGGTACACAAAGGAGTGAAGACGACAGAAGGTTTGAGACTTTACCTCTCTCAGGTGTCAATCAGTCTTTTCCTCTTGGCCATTCGGCACAGTAATATGACGCCTACTCGCCAACAAAGCCAAAGCTTGGCTTCTCCTCTTGGACCTTCGGTCCAAATTTCCCCACAGGATGAAGCCTACCCTCTCCTTTCACTTGGCACAGAACGCAGCTTACTTTGGCCTACTCACTGAAACAGAAATGGAAGAGCTATTACCATTCAAACAAATGTTTCTGTCGAACATGTATCCCCACTTTATGAACTACTTGGGCACTACAGCCCATGTTGGTTTGCTAATCTCAATACATAGAGAGCTTGTGAGCACAACAACAGTATCTACTACGAAACCACGATACTAATAACCACCGCGGCCAAAATAACTATAAAGAGCGTCGTCAGCGAAATGACTACCGCTACAAGCAACCTATTCACTATGTTCCTGCACCCAACCCGCAGAAAGTGTCAGGGCACAAGGGTAACAAAGGGTTCAATGATGATCAAAACGTACACTACAATACACTCTAGAAGATCTGCTAAAAGAAGTACAAAAGCACCATAAATTTCACAAAGATAAGTCGCCATGACTAGACATGGATTTTCCGGAGAAGAGGTCCGCCGAAATTAACACCATTAGCGAGGACTTAAACAATCAAATTATTCCCGCTCTCACTCGAAACCCTATCCAGGGCCCGCTCAATCAAGAAACAAGCCCACGGACTTTCACTATATACTCAGATACAATCGTTGCATCGCACAACATCGCAATAGCCAATTCCACTCAAACTCCGATAAGTCGATCTGTTTTCACCATGAACATAAATGACACATCACGCAATTGCGAACAATCACTCCACTTTGTGGGGAATATAACCACAAATCGCAACTCTAAAAGTCGCTACCTGGAATCAGTCCTGGAGGACTGCTTAACCCGTGATGTGCTAATTGATTCGGTCTCAACAATATCGCTCATCTCTCAAACATTGTTTAATGATCTCATTAGGGCTGTGAACCCAGCTAAATGTTAGTTAAAAACGGAACGATGCGACACTAAACTTGTTTCACTCAGACTACCTCACCTCTCACAATGCAACTCATGCTGAAACTACACTTCCAAGACGTATCGCTAGTTCACCCTGTGTATGTTACCAGCCTTGACACTGAGCACCTGATACTCGAAGCAGACTTGATGGATCGTTTGGTCCCACTGATGGATTGGAAAAACAACCAATTGTGGTCACAAGTAACCGTTCTACCTCCACTGACCACATTGTCTTCTCCTGACGCTGGCTTAGCTAGCTAACGTTAGCCAAAGCCAGCTAGCTAGATACTGATAGTGCAACCCTAAGTAACAGTACAGATGAAGATGAAAAATGATCAGGCCTACTGTACATCTTACTGTAGAAATGATTGTTGAAAACAATTCTAGGTTGGAACTGTTGCTGTTAAAATTCAAGCAATCTTTTTTTCTAAATAAAATGATTTAACACATCACACATATGTAGACCATAACAGACACGCACACACACACAACTGATAATATATATCAAGAGTAGGTCATATTTAGATTTTTTTTTAAATTACATGATAGTTCATTGTAGGTGTTTTTTGACAGAAGGTTTCTCTGCCCCTCTAACAGGCATTCAAAGGGAACAGAGCTATCCTCAAAGCTTCATACCAGGTGAGCCTAAATATAGCCAAGGCAAAGAAGCCCCATGGGAGATAGGAGAGAAGCTCATCAAACCCTGCCTGAGGGATGTTTGTGTATCTCTTTTGGGTGAGAAGGCAGATAAAACAGTTGACTCAGTCCCACTTTCCAATGATACAGTGGGCAAAATAATAAGAGATATGTCAGCTGACATGTAAGCATCTGTGATAGAAGAGATGAAAAAGCACAATAAATTCTCTCTTCAATTAGATGAGTCAGTAGATGTGGCTGGATTTCCGCAGTTGATGGTACATGCAAGATACATATTTGATGATGGTATCCAGGAGTAATTTATTTTCTGTGACCATCTACAAACAACAACAAGGGGAGAGGGAATTTTTAGGGTGGTAGACACTCATTTGAAAGACTTTGTGTTGGGATTTGCGCTGATGGTGCAAGATGCATGACTGGGTGCAACTCCGGATGCATGACTGGGTGCAACTCCGAACTCCGCAGAGTGGTGCCCAGCGTGAAACGGACACATTGTATTCTGCACAGGGAGTCTTTGGCCAGCAAAGCATTACAACCGTAACCAAGGGGCTGTTTTCGACTCAGTCGTAAAGATGGTGAATCTGATCATGAAGAAAACTCTTCAAACAAGGCTGTTCAGAGAGCTTTGCAAGATATGGTAGCAGATCATGAGCACCTGCTCTTTCATTGTGAGGTTAGGTGGTTGTCCAGGGGGAGGGTAGTGGAGAGGCTGTGGGAACTGAGAGAGGAGGTTCTGGCCTGTCTGGAGAAAGAGGACAGTGACCTTGCAGACCTCTTCTGTGACAAACTGTGGTTGGCTAGGCTGGCTTACCTGGTTGACATTTTTTCAGAAAGCTCAATGAGCTAAACACAAGCCTCCAGGGCAAGGAATCAACCATTTTGGAGCTTGAAGATGGCATCAGAGGATTTACTGCACGCCTGGGATTGTGGCAGTCACAGCTGAAGGCTGGAGCATATGGCATGTTCCCTGTTCTGTCAGCTCACATGCAGCAGATATATTCCCACCTATGTGAAGCTGTGAAGAAGGACATGGCTGAGCACATAGCCAGCCTGCAGCAGAACTTTGACAGGTACTTTCCTAACCCACAGAGATCTCAAAAACTTCAATAGGGTGAGGTATCCCTTTCAAGCAGTGTCCTCATCAGACCTATGACTAAGTCCGCCAGAGACGGAGGTCTTAGTGACACTACAAGCAAGCAATGGCAGCAAGATGCTTTTTTAGGCAAACACACTCACACAGTTCTGGGTTGCTCATCTACAGCAGGAAGTGGTCTCTTGCCTGGCTGAGAGCACGTAGATGTTCTGGTCCAGTTTTGTCCCACATACCTATGCGAGTCAGGGTTCTCAACTCTGGCATGCTTACAAAAACAAATACCGAAACAGACTCAATGTTGAACATGACCTCAGGGTTGCACTGTCAGAAACTGAGGCCAGAATAGACCTGCTTGTTAAACTTCAACCAGCCATACACCTCTCATTAGGGCTGTGTGTATGTGGGTGCTGGTGGTGTGATGTGATCAATCAGTATATTCAATTTCTACAGTAAGATGTACGGTAGGCCTGATTATTTGGTATCTGTACTGTTACTTAGGGTTGCACTATCAAAAACTGAGCCTGGGTGTGTGTTCTGTTCACAGGAGGTTGGTGGCACCTTAATTGGGGAGGACAGGCTCATGGTAATGGCTGGAGCGGAATTATCGGAATGATATCAAATACATCAAACACATGGTTTACAGGTGTTTGATGTCATTCCATTAACTCCATTCCAACCATTATTAAGAACATTCCTCCCCTCAGCAGCCTCCTGTAGTTCTGTTATACATCTGTGTGATGTGATCAGACAGTTTATTCCAGTTCAAAATGAATGAAATTATTGTACTTTAACAAAAACACTTTCATAATGTTTGATATTTCATGAACAATGTAGAGGATAGAAACTTTGTACATGTAGTGTGTATACTTTTCAAGTTACAGTATTTCCTTTATAACATTTTTAATGACATCACAAAATAAAACACAATATGACATTAGTGTTTTTTAGGCCGCTTTTGACTATTCCCCACATTTTAGGTTAGAAATATTGTTCCAGTATTCGCTTTAGAACGTGTTACCGTTTCGTTGGGAAAAAGTCTGTGAAACAAAGGCACATTCCTCTGGTGAACATTGGAGAGGGATATACTGAATGCTCTGTCCTTGATTTACAACAGGGTGTGAGCTGTCGTCCCCCACCAGTTCACTTATCCCCACTCTGCGAATGAGAGGGGGTCTGGTTTAAGTTATTTATTGCAAAGCTGACCTATTTGGATCCTCACAGGACAGTCATGACAGTCCCCCTCTGGTGGGTTAAATCTTGGAAGGATTCTGCAAGTTACAACCCAGCACAAGAATGACCACGGGGTGTTCTGGTTTGTGGATCATCATGACAGTCCCTATCTGGTGGTATAACCGGGTAGGGTTTCTGCAAGCTGCAGACCACCACAAGAATGGCCATGGGATGTCCTGGTTTGTGGATCGTCGTTCCAGACCGAGGCGTCCAGTTGTCCAGGCTGATGGATCTAGGCAGTAACTTAGACAGACATTAATAACAAACAACACCCATGCAATACATCAGTACATTTCTTCCCCAAATGTGGCACTAACTGGTGGTCATATGGGGAACTTTGTCGTGACAGTATCACTACATAAGTGTCAAATAAAATTTTAATAAAAATTAAGAATTAAAAACACAAACAAAAAGATATACAAAATAGAGTTACCGAACCTTAATAACCTAATTGGACTCTATTCTATATACGTGTACGTCCACGATCTAGGCTAAATGACTCTATCATGGCATTTTGTCTAATGTCATATCTAGGGCGATTCTACTTAGCAGTGTGTTGCTTAGGGCACTATCCTAAGTTGATGACTACATGATAAGTCTACAAAAGTTCTTGAACTTTTTCAGCCTGGGATCCAAATGAGAAATGCTGTGTTTTCCTGGGACCCAAGCTTATGAAAACATGCAACTATACGTAAATATCTGTACATTTCATTGCCCTTATGCAATATAGACAAAAACAAATAATGAAATACACATATAAACAGTAATTCATGTTTATTTTCCCCATTAAAAACACTCTTACATATCTGTCTATGTTGGAACTGTTGCTGTTAACTTTTTTTGCGCTACAGATACCGAATACGGGTTCACTTTCCTAAACAACCACTGAATTGCAGGGCGCCAAATTCTATAATATTTCTAAAAATATTTATAATCATGCAATCACAAGTGAAATATACCAAAACACTGCTTAGCTTGTTGTTAATCCACCTAGATTTTGAAAATATATTTTACAGCGAAAGAAATCCAAGCTTTTGTGAGTGTAGCTTTCAATGCTATAACAGCTTAGCCTTATATTAGCTTGGTTAGCTTGGTCACGAAAGTAAGAAAAGCAATAAAATGAATCGCTTACCTTTGATAATCTTCGGGTGTTTCCACTCACGAGACTCCCAGTTACACAACAAATGTTATTTTTGTTCGATAAATATTACTTTTATAACAAAAAAACGCCATTTGGGTTGCGCATTATTTTGAGAAAACAAAAGCCGTGTTCCGTTTGACAAATCCCAAAAAGTATCCGAAATGGTCGTAGAAACATTTAAAATGTTTTTTATAATCAAACCTCAGGTTGTCTTTAACAAACATAATCGATAATATTTAAACCGGAGCTTAAGCTATTCATTCCGAGAGAAAAGGAAAATGGTGAGCTCCTCCCGCGCGCGCAGGAAATATTCAGAGGACACCTGACCTCTTTTGAAACATCTCGCTCATTTTTCAAAATAAAAGCCTGAAACTATGTCTAAAGCCTGGACACAGCCTGAGGAAGCCATTGGAAAAAGAATCTGGTTGATACCCCTTTAAATGGAGGTTAGACGGGCCAGGAAACAAATATATATATTTTTTTAAATATCACTTCCGGGTTACTTTTTCTCAGGATTTTGCTTGCAGAATAAGTATTATTTTTCTCACAAACAATATTTTGACAGTTTTGGAACCTTTGGAGTGTTTTCTATCCTGATCTGTAAATTATATGCATATTCTACGATCTGGGCCAGAGACAATGTCCGTTTACGTTGGGTACGTTATTTAAAAAAAAAAATCTGACCCCTAGCGCTAGGAGGTTAACTTCTTGCGACTGTAGGGGGTGCTGTTTTAAATTAGCATAATTGTCTCTACAGATGAAACGGCTTCCTACTCAATTCTTGATCGTACAATATGCATATTATTGTTATTATTGGATAGAAAACACTATCTAGTTTCTATAGCCGTTTGAATTATGTCTCTGAGTGGAACAGAACTCTTTCTACAGCGAAATCCATGACAGGTTTTGCGAAGGTCTGAGAGCGAAGCTCTGATCTCAGTTCAGTTTAAAGGGGTGTGTATATCCTATGGAACGACACGAACTGCACCCGCCTTCCCCTGGATGTCAGTAACCAATGAGAAGTGGAATGGGCTTCCTGCGTAGCTCTCAGAGGTTATAAAACACCAAGGAGTGAGGTACGCCATCTTTTCGACGTTGAACTTTACGCAGAGAGGGACCCCGGGATGCCATTTTCGAACGCTTAGTAATGAACTTTAGATATATCAGTCTGTAATTTAATTTGATATAGGTGTTAGAAACATCATAACGAAGCTATTTGAAACCGAGTTATATCAGATTATGCGAGTATATTGCTATTTTTCGGAATTTCCTCAGTATTGCGTAATGAGGATTTGGACACGTTAGCTAATGTTAGCAATTGTTAGCTATAGTTAGCTGCTATATCAGAAGTTGAATGCAACGTTTTACAACCAAGCAACGATTCTTTTGGACAAAAGTACCACTTGGCCAAGATTCCGATGGAAGCTCGTCGAAAAGTAAGAGCTATTTATGATGTTATTCCATTTTTATGTGGAAAAATGTAAACTCAATAACGGTAAATAGTGACGCCGTTATTGCGGCACTAGTCTGTCTGTAACGCACACTGTATGTCTAGTAACGTTAATTTTAAAAATCTAACTTAGCGGTTGCATTAATAACTAATGCATCTTTCATTTCATGGCCAACCTGTATTTTTTTTGTCAAGTTTATGAATAGTTTTCGATAAAAATAGTTGTATTATCATGATGCTGCCGGGCAGATTGCTTGAGTAGTTGGACAGTATTTCCATTGTGTAAGCACGATTTGTGCCGCTAAATATGCACATTTTCGATCAAACTGTATATGTATGTTGTAAAGTGGTGTTACAGGAGTGTCATCTGAAGAATTCTGAGAAGGTTAGTGAAAAAATTTATATATTTTGGCGATGTTTACGTTATCGCTCTCTTTGGCTAGAATCAATGCTCTGGTAACGTTTGCATATGTGGTATGCTAATATAACGATTTATTGTGTTTTCGCTGTAAGACACTTAGAAAATCTGAAATATTGTCTGTATTCACAGGATCTGTGTCTTTCGATTAGTGTATGCTGTGTATTTTTACGAAATGTTTGATGATTAGTAAGTAGGTAAACACGTTGCTCTATGTAGTTATTCTAGTCCATTTGTGACGGTGGGTGCAATTGTAACCTATGACATCTACCTGAAATATGCACATTTTTCTAACAAAACCTATCCTATACCATAAATATGTTATCAGACTGTCATCTGAGGAGGTTTTTTCTTGGTTAGTGGCTATCAATATCTTAGTTTAGCCGAATTGGTGATAGCTACTGGTGTTGAGAGAAAATGGTGGACAAGAAAAATGGTGATTTTTGCTAACGTGTTTAGCTAATAGATTTACATATTGTGTCTTCCCTGTAAAACATTTAAAAAATCTGAAATGGTGGCTTTATTCACAGGATCTGTATCTTTCATTAGGTGTCTTGGACTTGTGATTTAATGATATTTAGATGCTACTATTTAATTGTGACGCTATGCTAGCGATGCTAATCAGTGTGGGGGGGGGGGGTGGGGGTGATCCCGGACCCGGGGTAGGTGCTCGGTAGAGGTTAAGAGAGGGACATGATTTTCGGAACTATAAGAGGAAATTGTTCCTATAACATTGTACAAGTAAGTAGTCACCGTTCCCCTGAGTGAGGTCAGAGAGCGTGTCAGCCTGATGGAATCGCCCTTTTGAACAAACTGTATTAAATGATGGGTGAAGAATTAACATGTCAGACCAGAGAGACGTTGAACTGCAGCTCACATTTAAAGTGGTTTGAACTCTGAAATCTCAACACAAGGTAGAGACGATAAAGTCCCCCTCCGGACATTCACTGGTACTGCTGATTAGCTGTCCTAAGTAAAGTATCTAGAACAGCTAATTGAAGTGGGACCATTCTACTACTCGGATACTGGAAGACTGCAGAGGAGAACAACAGTATAAGATGGGTGGAGACCCCTTTTGGACAATCAGAGCCTTACAAGCGTGCCATGGAAAAGGCCCAACACACCCCCCTTCCAAGAAGGCCCGGTTAGGAGAGATACATGGCAAACCAAGGCATTTCCATGTAAATACATTCATGATTCCTTACTCTAAGCGGGCAGCGGTTTGTGCACAAAGTATAAGTGAGAATAGTCTCTTAATGTACCAGCGTTAAGTGTGTCTGTCCTCTCTCTCTCACCCTCTCCATGTCTTTTTGTAACAAGCATCCATATTGTTGTCAGTCCACTATGGACCTGTTTCTAATGTATTAATGGTGTATGTTTATTCTGTGTTACCATTTAGTTAGCCAGTAAATAATTAATTAAACCAATTTGTGTAGTACTGAATCATAAGTAAGGCTCAGGTTTTTGCAGATGCAAGGTTACAACTGTTCAGAATAATGATATGATACGAGGTTATTATTAATAAATTGACTGTTTATGGAGGTGATAGGACCTGTAAAGTTTAATACAGGAGATGGTAACTCTTTATAGAACCGCTCTCGTGGTGCCCCAAATCCTAATGTGTTAATGATTAATTTAATCGGGGAACAATGAACCATTGTTAGTTGATTAGATAAATAACAGTCATTAGATTAATGAATGTAAAGTCACGACATCACAAAAGTAGTGCACCATTATTAGCGGACTGATATAGCTGTCCTCAGCGCGGGCCAATTTTTATTTTATGAATCCCCACCCCCCGACCCCTTTGGTAAAGAAATCGCAGCACCCCCACCCCCAAACTACTTCCTGTAGCTATACCTGTGGGCTTTCAGAGTATATTCTGTGTGTGTGTGTGTGTGTGTGTGTGTGTGTGTGTGTGTGTGTGTGTGTGTGTGTGTGTGTGTGTGTGTGTGTGTGTGTGTGTGTGCGTGTGATAGAAAGAGAAGGATGGAGGGCATGTGTGTGTGTGCACTGGCGTGTGTGTGTGTGTGTGTGTGGGCGCATAAGTGTGTGTGTCTGCTAGACAGGGGCGGAGCGGGGAGAGGAGGCCAAGAGAGATATAGAGCCTGCCTACACCTTAGCTCTGAGTTGGCAGCAACCTGGTGTTAAAAATAAACTCAGCCTTGCAGTAGGTTTTAGAGGGACGATAGATAGAAAGAAAACACTAGTTCCTCCTACCCATGTCTCACCTAACCCACACTGAAATAAAGACAACAGAAATATCAGCTTTATTATCAAACAACTCGACTAACACAAATAATTATGATGATTTGCCTGCTATGTCATTGCAGACACTGTTTGAGAAGTTTTTGGGAGTGTTCTTAGACCAGTAACAGTCACCAGGAGTGAGTTAGAGGCAAAGTATGAAAGATGTCTGTTTTCCCCAGCCCACAACGACCATAAGTACCACAAACCTCCGATTAACCCCCAGAACACAGTGACCCCTAAGCCACCTTGGCCTTACCTACAACACTGGCTGTGTACCAAATGGCTGTGTACCCTATTCTCTATATAGTGCACTATTTTTGACTAGGGCCCATAGGGCCACATCCATTGCCTTCATACAGCTCAACGTTGATTACATGTGACCTCCATGCGACTCCATACAGTTAGCTTCTTTTGGATATAACAAGCTAACAAGCCACTACTTTGGTGTCAAGGTAACCTTTAGCCAATGTAACCTCTGGAAAAGTAAGCAGAAAGAATTGATCCACCAGATATCTATAGGTCTGTTTGGTGCTTTAACACAAAGCCTCCCATGACCAGTACTGATTGAGTGGGATAACAACAACAACAACAAAAACAGATCAAACAGCATCTCAGGAGTACGACCTCTGCGGTTCGTGTGAAATGTTGAGACAGATGAAAAACCCCTGATGGTGTGTGTGTGTGTGTGTGTCTGTCTGTGTTATCCTGCTGTGTTAGGAACAGCTCTTATCTGGACTATCTAGGTCTTCAATGCTCTTGTACACAGCACAAGTGAATTCCTTTGGATATCTCTTCACTCCTCACTTGAGCTAGGAATTCCTAGAAGCATTGTGTGAAACACTACTTGGTCTTTGCATTCCTCTTTGGAACCATTTTCCAATGAGAAAAGTAGCCTTGTCTGAGCCAGAAAGGTCCGTCTCCAGCTTCTATAGCCTGAGGCAGCTTGGACAGGACGCTAGTCTATCAAAGGCCCTTAATGCTGAGTGCCAAGCGGAGAGGCATCACGTCTCTCCCAGTGAGAGGAAAAGTCCATTAACAACTATTGTGAAGACATATAGCATGAAAACATAAAGGAATGGGAAATATTTGACATTATGTGTTGGTAATGCATTTTCTGTCAGTCACAGAATAACTTGACATGAGAGAGGGGATATTTGCTAACTAACTAAGAAAATGCTTACAAGATTTACTTACCTGTGAATCACATTAATAAAACAATCACTCATTTGGATATCAAAAAGGCACAGACAGTGTTTTTTTCACTTGCCTCTCTACCGCCTAATAATTGCATGGGAGTTAATAAACCCTTTTGTTGATTCATGCGTATGGCATATTATTTCCTAAAGCAATAAATAGATTCATAGAATTCAAATATGGCATGAATTGGTCCCTTTTATGTGGTCATTAAAGTAGTTAGAAACCACTTACCTTTTTTATGTTTCAGCACAATAAACTCTGCAGTCTCCAACTGCTGTTATTTTTTCCTTGTGAATTGAAAGACATGTACAAGTGTAAAGTATGGAGAGTTGAATTGAAATGTCTGAGGCACAATTGAAAGAGTGTTGAAATGTTTTCAAATTGACCCTGGATTGGCCATTGTTGCACCTATTGAGGACCCCATGTGTAATCAACAGTAGAAGGTACAGTTGAAAGGGAAGTGATATGTAACAATACAATACAGTCACATTTATTATATTTTATAGCCAATCATAGAATGGCAAGGAGTCCTGCCTGCTCAATAGCTCCACATCCTGTGATTGAAACGAGATGGATAGCAACAATCTTTGGTAGAGAGTTCTATTATGTAGACTCTATGAAAGAAGTGACTACCCAATGGGCACAGACATCTAGTTTGGATTCAACTTGGTTTAGTTGTCAACTAACGTGAATTCAACATGAAATCAACCAAAAATGTCACCGTCATTGGATTTAGGTTTAAACGTTGGGTGAAAAAAATACGAGTTATGTGTTTTTAGTAAATGTCAACTGTAGAGCCCCACAAGATCATCTGAGAGCAGTCAATATTGATAGATATGTACATTAGCCAATGGAAAAAGTCAGAGAACATATTCCATGAGAGAAGCCCAACAGCCATTTTAGTCAAATGTCCGATGGTGCTGTAGGAGACAAATTGTGTTGTAAAATGGCCGACATACATGGATGATCACATCCAGTCTTTCCCATATGCAATTTTATAAAAACAAATTTTACAATGTACTGTAAATGTATACATGTACAGTTGAAGTCGGAAGTTTACATACACTTAGCCAAATACATTTATAATCAGTTTTACACAATTCCTGACATTTAATCCTATGAACAATTCCCTGTCTTAGGTCAGTTAGGATCACCACTTTATTTTAAGAATGTGAAATGTCAGAATAATAGTAGAGAATATGATTTATTTCATATTTTATCAAATTTTTATCACACTTTCATCACATTCCCAGGGGGTCAGAAGTTTACATACACTCAATTAGACTTTGCTTTCCTGTAGCCATTTTGCCACAACTTTGGAAGTATGCTTGGGGTCATTGTCCATTTGGAAGACTCATTTGCGACCAAGCTTTAACTTCCTGACTGATGTCTTGAGATGTTGCTTCAATATATCCACATAATTTTCCTGCCTCATGATGCCATCATGATGCAAAGCATTCCCACAACATGATGCTGCCTCCCCCGTGCTTCACGGTTGGGATGATGTTCTTCGGCTTGCAAGCCTTCCCCTTTTTCCTCCAAACATAACAATGGTCATTATGGCCAAACAGTTCTGTTTTTGTTTCATCAGACCAGAGGACATTTCTCCAAAAAGTACGATCTTTGTCCCCATGTGCAGTTGCAAACCGTAGTCTGGCTTTTTCATGGCGGTTTTGGAGCAGTGGCTTCTTCCTTGCTGAGCGGCCTTTCAGGTTATGTCGATAAAGCACTCGTTTTACTGTGGATATAGATAATTTTGTACCTGTTTCCGCCAGCATCTTCAAGGTCCTTTGCTGTCGTTCTGGGATTGATTTGCACTTTTTGCACCAAAGTATGTTCATCTCTAGGAGACAGAAAACATCTCCTTCCTGAGTGGTATGACAGCTGTGTGGTCCCATGGTGTTTATGCTTGCGTACTATTGTTTGTACAGATGAACGTGGTACCTTCAGGCGTTTGGAAATTGCTACTAAGGATGAACCAGACTTGTGGAGGTCTACAATTTTTTTCTTTTGATTTTCCCATGATGTCAAGCAAAGAGGCACTGAGTTTGAAAGTAGGCCTTGAAATACATCCACAGGTACACCTCCAATTTACTCAAATGATGCCTATCAGAAGCTTCTAAAGCCTTGACATCATTTTCTGGAATTTTCCAAGCTGTTTAAAGGCACAGTCAACTTAGTGTATGTAAACTTCTGACCCACTGGAATTGTGAAACAGTGAATAATAAGTGAAATAATCTGTCTGTAAACAATTGTTAGAAAAATGACTTGTGTCATGCACAAAGTAGATGTCCTAAACGACTTGCCAAAACTATAGTTTGTTAACAAGAAATTTGTGGAGTGGTTGAAAAACGAGTTTTAATGACTCCAACCGAAGTGTATGTAAACTTATGACTTCAACTGTATCTCCCAGGAACAACCCTGTTTCTTCATGGACATACTCCACATACTGTACATGTTCACACTGTCTGTCTGTAACACACACACACACACACACACACACACACACACACACACACACACACACACACACACACACACACACACACACACACACACACACACACACACACACCATACATCAACGCTGCATTTATGTCATGTAATTGAATTCTTATTGGGAATAAATCAAGCTACTGAAAAATGATGTCTCTGCCAGCGTATGCTTCACAGTTTGACATGCATCTCTGAGGAGTTATACCTTTAATTAGTTCAACAGGCTGAAAGATGCAGGACTCAGGGTGCATCCCAAAAAGCACCCTATTCCCTATGTAGTGTACTACTTTTGACCAGAGTGGCCTGGTCAAAAGTAGTGCACTGTCCAAGGAATAGTGTTGCCTGACAACTCAAACTGAATTCGTCCTCTGCTCTATGTTCGCTACATACTTCAGTCTGAGACTGCCATCATTTTGAAGTCGTTTGTGGTGATGTCAAAATAAGGGGTGTTCTTAGGAAACTTTGCTGTATTTTGTTTTTTAATGTATTATTTATTATATTGTTAGCCCAGAAAATGTTATGTTTATTACATACAGCCGGGAAGAGCTATTGGGTATCAGAGCGGCGGTAACTCACCAGCATTACGACCAGGAATACGATTTTCCGGAAGCGGATTCTTTGTTCGCACACAGGGCAATTGAACTGATTCCAGAGGGCGATCCAAAGCAACGCCGGCGGAGAAGAGGAAGTTGGAGCGGTCTTCTAGTCATATTTAGGAGGCGTGCACACCACCCACCGCTTCCGAGTATATTAGTCGCTAATGTTCAGGCCCTGGATAACAAAGTTGACGAGATCAGGGCAAGGGTGTCTTTCCAGAGACACATAAGGGATTGTAACATACACTGTTTCACGGAAACATGGCTCTCTCGGGATTTACTGTCGGAGTCGGTCCAGCCATCTGGATTCTCAGTTCATCGCGCCGACTGGAATAAACATCTCTCCAGAAAGAAGAAGGGCGGGCGTGTATGTTGCATGATTGACGACTCATGGTGTAATTGTAATAACATACAGGAACTCAAGTCCTTTCATTCACCAGACCTAGAATACCTCACAATCAAATGCCGAACGTATTATCTCCCAAGAGAAATCTCTTCGGTTATAGTCACAGTCGTGAATATCCCACTTCAAGCCGATACCATGACGGCCCTCAAGGAACTTCACTGGACTTTATGCAAACTGGAAACCGCATATCCTGAGGCTGCATTTATTGTGGCGGGCGATTTTAACAAAGCAAATTTGAGGAAAAGGCTTCCTAAATTCTATCAGCATATCGACTGTAGCACTCGCGCTGGAAAAACACTTGACCATTGTTACTCCAACTGCCAGGAAGCATACAAGGCCCTCCCCCACCCTCCTTTTGGCAAATCTGACAAAGACTCCATTTTGCTCCTCCCTTCCTATAGGCAGAAACTCGAACAGGAAGTACCCGTGCTAAGGACTATTTAACGCTGGTCTGACCAAACGGAATCAACGCTTCAGGATTGTTTTGATCACGTGGACTAGGATATGTTCCGGGTAGCTTCAGAGAAAGATATTGACGTCTACACTGAGACCGTTACTGGGTATATCAAGAAGTGTATAGGAGATGTTGTACCCACTGTGACTATTAAAACCTATCTTACCCAGAAACCATGGATAGATGGCAGCATTCGCGCGAACCACCGCATTTAACCATGGCAAGGTGCCTGGGAATTTGGCAGAATACAAACAGAGTGGTCATTCCCTCCGCATGGCAATCAAACAGGCAAAACGTCGTAGTAGAGTCGCAATTCAATGGCTCAGACACGAGACGTATGTGGCAGGGTCTACAGACAATCACGGACTACAAAAGAAAAACCAGCTACGTCACGGACGTCTTGCTTCCAGACAAACTAAACTCGTTCTTTGCCCGCTTTGAGGATAACACAGTACCACCGACGCGGCCTGCTACCAAGGACTGTAAGCTCTCCTTCTCCGTGGCCGATGTCAGTAAGACATTTAACCCTTTCATGTGTGAGTTCTAAATATCTCTAACTGTCACCCCCAGCGCTGAGTTTTTTTATGCACGTGATGTTAGAACGTTCTCTCCATTCCAAAATGTGATTGTTACGCAACAGTACATTTAATCTGCGCTGCCCTCAAACCAAGGCACTTAGCCTGTTTTTATTTATAGGCTGTTTCAACTTCAATTTCAAATGATTTTCTAACAAGTTTTTATTTTCTAAGAACAGTTTGAATTGAGGTGTGTTCCGCCTCCTCATTCATTCACAGAAAAATAGTCTTTTTTACCTTTGTAGACAAATCATTTGTGGGACATTTCTGACCCTGACACAATTCCCCAAGCACTTCCCAATTGTTTGTGCAGTTCAAGTCTGCAGACATTTGCGTATCTCCCGTGAGAACAGGACCTGCTCACACGTGTTCACATTTTCCATCTGGTGCCCGCATCGTAGTCATTGTTTTGTTTTCATTATTAATAATAACTTTGGAAATGTGTGCGTTTCTATCAAAGTAAGTGCCTTATTACGTTATAATAGTTTCTGTATGTCGTTTCTATTGTAGCTTACTGTATGTATGGAGCATAATATATTTGTGTATATTCCTTATAACCGCAGGCACGTGAGGTAAAGTTACTAATTTCATAACCTTTATGGTGTTATATTCAATCGTGCTTATGTAGCTAGCTATATTCTTCTATTAGCTCTGTCAAACACAGCTAGTTGCGTCAGAGAACTATTAGCTTGTGTTGTATTTTGAAGCTACCCTGACCTTATGATTCCCAAGTGGTGCAGCGGTCTACGGCACTGCATCTCAGTGCTAGAGGTGTCACTACAGACACCTTGGTTCAAATCCAGGCTGTATCACAACCAGCTGTGGTTGGGAGTCCCATAGGGCGGTGTACAATTGGCCTAGTATTGATCGAGTTAGGCCGGTGTAGGCCATCATTGTAAACAATAATTTGTTGTTAAATGACTTGTTTTCATTTGGCCTATTTAGCGTAGCTCTGTTCTGCCCTGCCCCCTTGTGGAGCTCAAAAGTTTGTTTCTTACGGTTATAACTCTAATTTTTTATTTTGTCAATGCAATATTCTATTTTTATAGCAGTGTTTTTTATATTACTTCTTTGTAATATTGTTTTATTGCTATAACCTTATATTATATTCTAATTATGAATAATTCCTCTTTATTCTGTACTTTCAGAAACCACAAACAGTATTTGCCAATATCATAACTGGAACTGGAGCTGAACATCTTTGGATAAACAGTTTTACTTAACCTTAACAGTTTTACTGGATGAGAACACAGCAAGAAAACACATAGACCAATATGTAATAGTCGTCTATTTTATTGCAGTACTAGTGGTTGGTTGAACAACCACAACTTGTTTTACAAGAGAAAAAAACCCTGAATATGCATAACCCATATTTAATATTCATGCTGAACAACAACTGCATTTCAACCCCCCACCTCTAAAGGCATAGTATCATGGCAGGTCACCTGTCAAGTCACCTGTCAGGTCAGTCAGTCACTAATTGCTGCAGATGTGCTCAATAGAGCTTGAGCATATGATACTCCCCAAAGCATGGTGAAATACATAGAGGTGTATCACAAGCTAAACACATGTAGTTTGGCAACTTCCTCTGCTTACTTTTTCTGGTGCCAGACAGGCAGACTTTGCAGTGTGCGACTACCTTGAGCAAGCGTTTGAGGGACTTTTCAGGGAAAATGCAGTGCAGTGAGGAGTAGGTGATTGTCTGCAGCAGGACGACCCCCAGTGAATGGGTGCCGAGGGGCGTGGTGCTCCTCCAGCAGCTCTCTCATGAGGTTCTCTCTGTACTTTTGGTTGGTAATTACTTTACCTATGGGGGAGTGGGGAGGATGAGGGAAGGGAGAGGATGATGAGGCAGTGGGTAGGTGTGTGAAATATTGTCACTATAATTGCATAATGGAACTATATGTGATTTGTATGTGAACTGTACATCCAATTACAAAAATATCTTGTTCAGTAATCATCTCACCTGTTAGTTGGAGGTGAACTGTGTGGCCAATGAGGGCTGTGTTGATCAGATGGAAAAATATTTTTGGAGGGAATATATTGACAGAATGCCAGCCCACCTTTCCATAACATCAGGGACTAATCCATGCATAGGTCCTTGTATGGCACAAAGACCCGACCAAATGCTGATATCAGACTGGTAAGAACATTTCTTATTTTGTATAACGGGTCATTTAGGATGGCAGTAGCATTGTTGACGAAATGCAGGCATCACAGCAGAACTAGGAAGTGGTCTTGGGAAAAGAGGGTGGCAAAGAAGGGAGTTGCAAACACAGGATCTGTGCTCCAGTATTCTTTTAGGGAGTTCTTCTTTACTATCCCCATGAGGAGGACTGTCACCAGGAAGGTATACATTTCACTAATTGTGGTTGTCACCCATTTAGTGAATTTCCCCCCCACTCCTGGCTCTCCCTTCTCCTATAGCTCCAAGGCATAGCGATTGGTCTCCTCTACTATGTCTCCCACCAGCTCCTCTGTCAGAAACAACTTGAAGCACTGCCTCAGCTGGAAATGGCAAGGGGCGTTGCACTCCAGACTGGGACTCAAAGCAAACAGCAGGGCCAGGAGGGGTGAAATGGCTGGCTGCCTTCCAGCTACCACAGAACTCCTGTACTTCATCCACTGTCGGTCTGCTCCATCAACACCAGCATCTTCAAAGGGACCTGGGACTTCGTCAGTGGACAAGGGGTCCTCAGATTCAGGGTTCTCAATGGCTACACGGTTGGGGGGCAGCTCCTCACTGTCAGAATCTGATTCCTGACTAATACTCAGATCATTGTCAGAATTTTAAAAAATCGCCAGAATTTCCGCATTTGTGAGTTGTCTCCTTTTGAAAGACATTGCTAATGCTACAGCTTAGCTCACTAGCTACATACATAAACAACAACACTGAATGGCTCAGAGTGGGTGTGTGATGTTACGTAATTGACTGCCGGCACGCGCCACTTGTATCAATAAATTACTATCAGAAAATATTTTGTGTGGTAATTATTTATATATTTAATGTTTATTCACATGTTTTCAATTGCCGGTGACAAATCATGCATTCTGATTCTTGCATAGATTGTAATGGGCACATATTATGTGTGTAAAATACTTTTTTGGAGGTTGTACTGATTATGATGAGCTAAGCCTATTCCAGCTGTGTGTGGAGCCATATTTGTTGACATACAATGCATTCTGGGCTTCACGTAATCGTCTGTTGGACCAAAGATGTTATAACAAAACTTTTATTACTCAAAATGAGTAAGGGTTCACTCGTTTTTTGAGGACTTCCGGAAAGGAATGGTGGGATGTGAACGATGGTAGACGACACTCCCCCCCTGAACATGCATGCAAAAAAAGAGCAAACTTATCTCGTCTTCTCTTATTATCTTTAGTTTCTGTGAGGGAAAAAAAACATGGCAGTGTGAGGAAACTACCCATCGTTGGATTACTTTCGATTTCTAGAGAGTGTTTCACTCAATTATTTAGATCAATGGTGAGCTCACCCGTGATGTGATTAATTATGAATAGTAATTTCTTTAGCTAATTCATATTGTAGTTTGTCAGCGAGAGCTATACAAATATGACCGTGTTACGTCAATCAGTTAGCGTTAGGACAAATGTTGCTGTAACGTCCTGACCAGAGTTATTATGTGTTTTGCTTGTTTAGTGTTGGTCAGGACGTGAGCTGGGTGGGAATTCTATGTTGTGTGTCTAGTTTGTCTGTTTCTATGTCCAGCCTAATATGGTTCTCAATCAGAGGCAGATGGTAATCGTTGTCCCTGATTGAGAATCATATATAGGAGGCTTGTTTGGTGTTGGGATTTTGTGGGTGTTTGTTTCCTGTCTCTGTGGTTGTCTGCACCAGATAGGTCTGTCTCGGTTTTTGCACATTTTGTTATTTTGTATGTTTGTAGTGTTTCACTTGTTCTTTTATTAAACATGTTGAACACTAGCCGCGCTGCACTTTGGTCCTCTCCTTCACCTATGGAAGAAAGCCGTCACAGTTGCCTACATTTTTCCGGTTTGGATGATTGTGTTATGCTGTAGATACTATTGTGTACGTCAGAACATTATGTCCAAATAAACTAAACTGCTCACATTCTGGACATAACTTTGTAAGGACTGTGTTTGAGCAAAATGTTTCTGAAAAACAGTATGGCCAGCTCAAATTCTGATTGTTGCGTCAATCGAAACTGTCCGTTCAACCCCACAACATGATGCTGCCACCCCCGTGCTTCACGGTTGGGATGGTGTTCTTCGGCTTGCAAGCATCCCCCTTTTTCCTCCAAACATAACGATGGCCATTATGGCCAAACAGTTCTATTTTTGTTTCATCAGACCAGAGGACATTTCTCCTAAAGTACGATCTTTGTCCCCATGAGCAGTTGCAAACCGTAGTCTGGCTTTTTTATGGCGGTTTTGGAGCAGTGGCTTCTTCCTTGCTGAGTGGGCTTTCAGGTTATGTCGATATAGGACTCGTTTTACTGTGGATATAGATACTTTTGTACCTGTTTCCGCCAGCATCTTCACAAGGTCTTTTGTTGTTGTTCTGGGATTGATTTGCACTTTTCGCACCTAAGTACGTTCATCTCTAGGAGACAGAACATGTCTCCTTCCTGACCGGTATGATGGCTGCGTGGTCCCATGGTGTTTATACTTGCATACTATTGTTTGTACAGATGAACGTGGTACCTTCAAGTATTTGGAAATTGCTCCCAAGGATGAACCAGATTTGAGGAGGTCTACACATTTTTTTCTGAGGTCTTGGCTGATTTCTTTTGATTTTCCCATGATGTCAAGCAAAGAGACACTGAGTTTGAAGGTAGGCCTTGAAATACATCCACAGGTACACCTCCAAATGACTCAAATGATGTCAATTAACCTATCAGAAGCTTCTAAAGCCATGACATCATTTTCTGGAATTTTCAAAGCTGTTTAAAAGCACAGTCAACTTAGTGTATGTAAACTTCTGACCCACTGGAATTGTGATACGGTGAATTATAAGTGAAATAAACTGTCTGTAAACAATTGTTGGGAAAATGACTTGTGTCATGCACAAAGTAGATGCCCTAACCGACTTGCCGAAATTATAGTGTGTTAACATTAAATTTGTGGAGTGGTTGAAAAACTAGTTTTAATGACTCCAACCAAAGTGTATGTAAACTTCCGACTTCAACTGTACGTGTGAAAGGGTTAAACGTGTTAACCCTCTCAAGGCTGCCGGCCCAGACGGCATACCTAGCCGCATCGTCAGAGCATGCGCAGACCAGCTGGCTGGTGTGTTTACAGACATATTCAATCTCTCCCTATCCCAGTCTGCTGTCCCCACATGCTTCAAGATGGCCACCTTTCTTCCTGTACCCAAGAATGCAAAGGTAACTGAACTAAATGACTATCGCCCCATAGCACTCACTTCTGTCATCATGAAGTGCTTTGAGAGATTAGTCAAGTATCATCAGTCAATCAAATGTATTTATACTTTTTACATCAGCTGATATAACATTTTTATTTAAATTATTTATTCATATTTATTCATATTTATTTATTTATTTCACCTTTATTTAACCAGGTAGGCCAGTTGAGAACAAGTTCTCATTTACAACTGCGACCTGGCCAAGATAAAGCAAAGCAGTGCGACAAAAACAACAACACAAAGTTACACATGGGATGAACAAACAAACAGTCAATAATACAATAGAAGAATCTATATACTGTGTGTGCATATGTAGTAAGTACAATTTACAATTAACACTGGAGTGATAGATGTGCAGATGTGATGAGCAAGTAGAGATACTGGGGTGCAAAAGAGCAAAAAAATAACAATATGGGGATGAGGTAATTGGGTGGGCTATTTACAGATGGGCTGTGTACAGGTGCAGTGATAGGTAAGCTGCTCTGACAGCTGATGCTTAAAGTTAGTGAGGGAGATATAAGTCTCCAGCTTCAGTGATTTTTGCAATTAGTTCCAGTTATTGGCAGCAGAGAACTGGAAGGAAAGGCGGCCAAAGGAGGTGTTGGCTTTGGGGATGACCAGTGAAATATAACTGCTGGAGCGCGTGTTATGGGTGGGTGTTGCTATAGTGACCAGTGAGCTGAGATAAGGCGGGAATTTACCTAGCAAAGACTTATAGATGACCTGGAGTCGGTGGGTTTGGCGACGAATATGTAGCGAGGGCCAGCCAACGACAGCCTACAGGTCGCAGTGGTGGGTAGTATATGGGGCTGTGGTGACAAAACGGATGGCATTGTGATAGACTACATCCAGTTTGCTGAGTAGAGTGTTGGAGGTTATTTTGTAAATGACATCAGCGAAGTCAAGGATCAGTAGGATAGTCAGTTTTACGAGGGTATGTTTGGCAGCATGAGTGAAGAAGGCTTTGTTGCGAAAGCCTAAAACCCCAAACAACAATCAATGCAGATGTAGAAGCACGGTGGCTTGGAAATACTCCGTAGAAAGGCAGGAATCTAGGAAGAAACCTAGAGGGGAACCAGGCTTTGAGGGGTGGCCAGTCCTCTTCTGGCTGTGCCGGGTTGAGATTATAACAGTACATGGCCAAGATGTTCAAACGTTCATAGATGAACAGCAGGGTCAAATAATAGTAATAATCACAGTGGTTGTAGAGGGTGCAACAGGTCAGCACCAGAGGCTCACGTCCTCTGGGTGGGGAGGGAGAGGGAGAGGGAGAGAGAGATAATTAGAGGGAGCATACTTAAATTCACACAGGACACTGTGGCCCCGTCCGACGATACCTCCGGACAGGGCCAACCAGGCAGGATATAACCCCACCCACTTTGCCATAGCACAGACCCCACACCACTAGAGGGATATCTTCAACCACCAACTTACTACCCTGAGACAAGGCAAAGTACAGCCCACAAAGATCTCCCCCACGGCACAAACCCGAGGGGGGTGACAAAACCAGACAGGAAGATCAGCCAGAGGCAGAGAATCCCGGTGGAGAGAGGGGAACTGGCCAGGCAGAGATATACCACCTCTACCTTACCTGTCACCCTAGACCCACTTAACCTGTCTAGGATCAGCGTGCCGCTAGCGGCACCCCCCCCCCCCCCCCCCACTGAAAAACCAGTGCCGCGAAATTCAAAAAAATTATTTTTTAAAAATATTTAACTTTCACACATTAAAGTCCAATACAGCTAATGAAAGACACAGATCTTGTGAATCCAGTCAACATGTCCGATTTTTAAAATGTTTTACAGGGAAGACACAATATGTAAAGATGTACATCTATTACCTAAAAATACATTAGCATAATCCACCATCTTTTATTTGTCCACCAACACCAGTAGCCATCACCAATTCGGCTAAACTAAGATATTTATAGCCCCTAACCAACAAAAAAACTCATTAGATGACAGTCTGATAACATATTTATGGTATGGGATAGGTTTTGTTAGAAAAAAGTGCATATTTCAGGTAGATGGCATAGGTTACAATTGCACCCACCGTCACAAATGGAATAGAAAAACTACTTAGAGCAACGTGTTTACCTACTTACTAATCATCAAACATTTCGTAAAAATACACAGCATACACGAATCGAAAGACACAGATCCTGTGAATACAGACAATATTTCAGATTTTCTAAGTGTCTTACAGCGAAAACACAATAAATCGTTATATTAGCTTAGCACATAGCAATTAGCAGCCCAGCATTGATTCTAGCCAAAGTGAGCGATAAAAGTCAACATCGCCAAAAGATATTAATTTTTTCACTAACCTTCTCAGAATTCTTCCGATGACACTCCTGTAACATCACATTACAACATGCATATACAGTTTGATCGAAAATGTTTATATTTAGCCACCAAAATCATGGTTAGACAATGTGAAATGTAGCTCAGCTGGTCAGAAAATGTCCTTGCGCCACTTAGACAGTGATCTACTCTTATACATAAATACTCATAAACGTGACTAAAAAATATAGGGTGGACAGGGATTGATAGACAATTTAATTCTTAATACAATTGCGGAATTACATTTTTTAATTTATCCTTACTTTTCAATACAGTTTGCGCCAAGCGAAGCTACGTCAAAAAACATGGCGTCCTAAGCCACTAAAATGTTTCGACAGAAACACGATTTATCATAATAAAAATGTCCTACTTTGAGCTGTTCTTCCATCAGTATCTTGGGCAAAGGATCCTTTCTTGGGAGTAATCGTCTTTTGGTGGAAAGCTGTCCTCTTGCCATGTGGAAATGCCAACTGCGTTCGGGATGAACTGAAAAGCGTGCCCAGCTATTCACATCGTTTCAAAAATAAATGTCCCAAAATCGCACTAAACGGATATAAATTGCTATAAAACGCTTTAAATTAACTACCTTATGATGTTTTTAACTCCTATAACGAGTGAAAAGATGACCGAAGAAATATAACAGGCTAAACTAACGCTTGGAACAGGAGCGGGTCGGTGTCCAGCACGCGCGTTACGCACCAAGGAAAGACTTGCTAGCTACAGGGTTTTTTAATTTATAGGGCCTGTGAACGCGCAATCGACCCCATTGGAATCGTCATCACGTAAAGGCATCCAGGGGAAGACGTAAGAAGTGTCCGTATAGTCATAACAATAACAGTGCCCTTTTAACTGACTTCAGAACAGTGGCCAACATTTCTGAAATCTGACTCCATGTCAGGGAAATTGCTGTAGAATGGGCTCTGTTCCACTTAGAGACAAAATTTCAACTCCTATAGAAACTATAGACTGTTTTCTATCCAATAATAATAATAATATGCATATTGTACGATCAAGGATTTTGTGGGAAGCCGTTTCAAAAATTACCCGATTAGCATAAATAGTCTAAACAGCGCCCCCATCCCCAACAGGTTAAATTTGCCTACCGCCCCAATAGGTCCACAGACGATGCAATCGCCATCACACTACACCCTGCCCTATCGCATCTGGCCAAGAGGAATACCTTCGTAAGAATGCTGTTCATTGACTATAGCTCAGTATTCAACACCATAGTACCCTCAAAACTCATCATTAAGCTTGAGGCCCTGGGTCTGAACCCTGCCCTGTGTAATTGGGTCCTGGACTTCCTGATGGGTCTCCCCCAGGTGGTGAAGGTAGAAAACGACACCTCCACTTCGCTGATCCTCAACACTGGTGCCCCACAAGGGTGCGTACTCAGCCCCCTCCTGTTACTCCCTTTTCACCCATGACTGCGTGGCCATGCACGCCTCCAACTCAATCATCAAGTTTGCAGATGGCACTACAGTAGTAGGCTTGATTACCAACAACGACGAGACAGCCTCCGGGGAGGAGGTGAGGGCTCTCGCAGTGGTGTGTCAGGAAAATAAACTCTCGCTCAATGTCAACGAACAAAGGAAATTATCGTGGACTTCAGGAAACAGCAGAGGGAGCACCCCGCTATCCACATCGATGGGACAGCAGTGGAGAAGGTGGGAAGTTAAGTTCCTCTGCGTACATATCACTGACAAACTGAAATGGTTCACCCACACAGACAGTGTGGCGAAGAAGGCGCAACAGCGCCTCTTCAAACTCACGAGGCTGAAGAAATTTGGCTGGCATGTCACCTAAAACCCTCACAAACTTTTACAGGTGCACAATTGAGAGCATGCTGTCGGGCTGTATCACCGACTGGTACGGCAACTGCACCGCCCACAACCGCAGGGCTCTCCAGAGGGTGGTGCAGTCTGCACAACACATCACCGGGGGCAAACTACCTGCCCTCCAGGACACCTACAGCACCCGATGTCAAAAAGAAGGCTAAAAAGATCATAAAGGACAACAACCACCCGAGCCACTGCCTGTTCACCCCGCTATCATCCAGAAGGCGAGGTCAGTAGAGGTGCATCAAAGCAGGGGCAGAGAGACTGAAAAACAGCTTCTATGGCCATCAGACTGTTAAATAGCCATCACTAGCACAGAGAGTCTGCTGCCTACATACACAGACTTGAAATCATTGGCCACTTTAATAAATAGAATGCTAGTCACTTTAATAATGTTTACATATCTTGCATGCCTCATCTCATATGTATATACTGTATTTTATACCATCTATTGCATCTTACCTATGCCGCTCAGTCATTGCTCATCCATATATTTACATGTATATATTCTTATTCCATTCCTTTACTTTGTGAAGTCACAGATAAGGGGGAGAATGTGGTGAGGAGACATGTCTTTCTCTCCTTTTAGAGATTGTTATTAGATTACATTGATATTAGCCTTTGTGCTCCTGCCCATACCACATATACCATTATTAGACTTCATTATACTTGCATACCATATACTTTAGGGTTAGTATCTAGTGTAAAATATAATTCATATGTAATTTCCCATGCATGCATTGCTTATTTTACTTTACAATTGTATCCCCTTAAAATTCCAGACAGCACACAGATATAGGATGTTAAAACCTCTTCGCTGTAAAGTCCCCAGGTTTAGGAGACCTGCGTGGTTCTGGCACAGGTTCCGACCAATATTTTTGCTTATACAGTAAATCAATCTGTGGACAATGTTTTGCATTAAGTTGGGGCCCTGATTCTCATGGACACAGGAGTATGTCTATTCTGCCTGTGTGAAGCAGGATGTGAAATCTGACACCAGTTGAAGCTGGGATGACCCTCCAACATTTCATTCATTCTTCTGACTGCCCATCATCTGTCCATTCAGAGATTGATTTATAGGCAGTAATGGAAAATAATTCAAAGATTTTATTACAAAAAAAACATTTATATGAGATAGAAGGCGTGTTCGTACTGAGTTCAGGAAGTTTATTAATATTTAATATTAATATTTGTTGAATAGGATTTTTTTTTCAATTTCGTGATATCCAATTGGTAGTAGTTAGAATCTTGTCTCATGGATGCACCTCCCGTACGGACTCGGGAGAGGCGAAGGTCAAGAGCCATGCGTCCTCCGAAACACAACCCAACCGCACTGCTTCTTGACACAACGCACATCCAACCCGGAAGCCAGCCGCACCAATGTGTCAGAGGAAACACCGTACACCTGGCGACCTGGTCAGCGTACACTGCTCCCGGCCTGCCACAGGAGTCGCTAGTGCGCAATGAGACAAGGATATCCCTGCCGGCCAAACCGCCAGATGACGCTGGACCAATTGTATGTCGCCCCATGGACCTCCCCGTCACGGCCAGCTGCGACATAGCCTGGGCTCAAACCCAGAATCTCTGGTGGCACAGCTAGCACTGTGATGCAGTGCCTTAGACCACTGCACCACCCGGGAGGCCCAGGAAATAGTACATTGTATAACATATTTCATATATTCATATTTTTATTATATTTATCCTGTGTTCTTGAGCTTGTGTTCTCAAAAGTGAGTACACCTCAGCAATTTATAACTATTTTTACAAGAAACGTGAGATTGTAAGCTTTCTTGAGATTGTAACCTTTCTTTATGGCCCTCATGAGAAATAATTACTTTTGGGGATTACATAGATTACATTTAGTTACAATTTTGTTTGAGCCAGTTTGCTACAGCGGGGAAATAATCCTGCTTCCCCAGGAAATGTGAATTATTATGTGGATTATAATTCATGTACATTTTATAGGGATTGATACATTTTTCATTAGGGCAAATCAAGTCTGAAATTTAAAAGTGGAAATTACAAACTTTAGAAGCCTTTTTAAAACTAAAATACACTACAAGTTTGCATTTCCTCATAACCAGCGTGGTAGCCAAGGAGAGATCAGTGTTCACATGGAGAAACTATTGTAATATATAGTATGCCAGGCACACACACACACACACAGCTTAACCCATCATGCATTTTTATTTTTTCCCTTTCTCTCACAGTTTCTATCTCTGTTCTCTGTTCTCTCTTTCTCTCTCTGTGTGTGTCTCTCTCCCGATCACTGATGCTTCTCTCAATTATGCTGGCCTTAGCCGAGGCCAATCGCAGGCTGACATTTTGTCTCACAGTTCAGCACCCGCTATTCCCAAAGGGATCAATTAAGTCCTGGCACTCTGCAAGAAAGAGCAGGAGAGCAGGTCTCTGAGTGGATTAGTTAATCAATAATATGTGGAAGTATTAAAATAGATGCATTCATACATTGATATAGGCCAGCCAGCGGAGAGGCTGCTAAGTCAAGCTATCATGCTTGCCTATGGTATTGATCTGGATGGCCCGTGGTTGTGCACCTTTTTTTGTGTCACGCACGCACGCACGCACGCACGCACACACAAACAAACACACACACACACACCCTATGTTCTTGGCAATGGTGAGGTGTGCAACCTTGACATAGACATGATCTTGTATTAGACTAAGCGTAGCTGAAGTTACTGATTGTTTCTAAGGATCCGCAACTGTAATCTGGACCCTTTGTGATTAATAGTTGGTTTCAAATAAAGAAATGGCCACAAAACACTGTCTTTTAAAAAATTGTGTGTGTGTGTGTGTGTGTGTGTGTGTGTGTGTCTGTGCATTACCATAACACTCTAATGTTATGGTTGGTTTCAGGTGGAAATTACCCTAGAAGATATTCATCTTGTCCTTATGCAAATTATACTTTCTAAGTCTCACAGGGACAATGTGACTAACAAGTAAGCTCATTATCATGTGACTTTGCTGCATCCCTGCACCACTGAGCTCCCATATCTTGCTAACATTTCAGCTAGGCTTTTTAGTCTGAGTCTCTTAGTCTCAAAGTTTACTGTTAATGTAATTTCTGTGGGAGACATACCAATTCTTTTCCCAGAAGGTCCCTGAAGGTTTTTCACCCAATACTTTCTAAGAAAGCATTGACGATTGCTTGGTTCTTCAAGACATTCATTTTCTACTAAATCTGTGACAGTAGCTTGTTTCTTGCCACAATACTTATTCAGAAAGCTGTGACCTATTGTAAAGTATAATGAAAGCAGTTACAATGATAGTCCCGCTATGTTGAGTTTCTATTACATTTCATTGCCAAATGGACAAAGGCCTTCTGTGGCTGGGTTTTATTGAGAATGGAGTCCGGAGTGAGATGGAGAATAAAACATGTAGAGTCAGTTGGTGATACAGTGACACACTGTTTATAAAGGGAAATAAAACCACTTAATGGGATGCTTTCAAATGTTCATTTAACCACTACTGTTTCTAATCGTTGAAAGTTACAAGTTCGGTGGGAATCCAAAGGAAATTAAATTGTGAAGGCCATCCATAAAGCGCTCACCATGGAGGATTTCATTATGCATTTAGAATGTATTGATGAAACATATAGGTTGGTAATAGCAAGGAGATCAACATTTAGATAGGCCCATAAATATTGATGGTTAAGTCAAGAGGGGTTTCCTATATATTCATGTTTCTTTTTTCACGATAACACTGACAATAGAAAAGCCTCCACATAAAGTCAACACAAAACCAAACCTCTAATGGATACTGTGTATCCTCCAACCCCTTCAAAACATTACACAAACATTCATCTAGTTTGTTTATGTATGACAGGGAACAATTTCACCCAGTTCTAGCCCCTGACAAAATGTTGGGATGATTCCTACTTCCTGAACCAGGACATCCACTCTGATCAGGCCATGACATTCCAACAATATGACCAACCAATCATAAGAAAAGTGTTGCAGTTTCTCTCCATTCTCTACCTCTGTTATGTCAATGTCCAATGTTAAGGGCCTCTGTTTCCTCGCTAGCCAGCAATATTGTTGATCATTTGTCATTTCCTGTAAAGTCTTGAGCATGCTAATTACCTCTACACGTTTACAGTCTCAATATCCCATCAGTGAGGGAATGAGTACTGACTACCCCATTAGTTGGGGAGGTCTCACCTGCCATCAGTTCTTTATTGTCAGTGCTCTCTCTCTCTCCCCCTCCACCTCCTCTCCCTCTATCTCTCTCTCCCCAACTCCCACTCTCTTAAGCTAGGCATACATTAGACAATGCTCCAAATATTTTCATCATTGGCGCACACACATAAATTCTTGCATAGCCGCAGGAAGTAGGGGTGCTGAGTAGGGGTGCTGAGGGTGCGGCAGCACCCCATGATAAAAAATATATATCATTCTACCAAATTAGTGCACATGGGATCAGAGCGGAGGAAAATACTCCTCAGCACCCCCCATTACACAAGCTTGTTCACATTGCAACCTGTCGAGACCCCTCCCTGTCCTGCGATTTCCAGATGTGTCGTGGCCCACCTCCTACTCTGTGGCTGTAGCCATGCAACAGAGTACAAGTTGCAAGTCACATCTTAGCACCCCCCTCACTACACCAGACACAACCGAAAATGTCTGGCATGGCAGAAAAATAATTTGGACATAAGATGCGAATCGGGAGAGCACAAGACCCATAATCGCACGTCTTTCACCCGCTTACATTATGCGACGTCTTGGTCAGAGCCTACGACATTAGGATTTACCTGCGATCCCAGAAATTTGTTGTGGATCCCAAATCGCGGCTAAATCACAGTTTAATGAATGACCATCTTTAGACGCCCCTGCAAATTGTCATTATTATGCACACTCAACCATATAATCAAATATTTGTATGCTAATTGGCTGTTTTCACATGGCGCCATAATTAGGGTCCATGAGTGTGACATACAGTGGCTAATAACCCATGCAGTGCTCTCAGTAGCCACCATGCTACACAGTGTGAAAATGTCCTAACCTTTTCTGATACAAGCTTTCGTACACACAAGGCTGTTCATATATTTGCAGCAGCTGATTCCCCCCCCCCCCTAAGGCATAAGGAAGTACAGTCTATCATTGTTTTAGTGCTTCATGCAGTATATCACTCTCTTCCCTCACTGGTCTAACTATACCCATAGTTTGACAAGAGAGTCAGTTTTTTTTACCAGAACTATTCATACATTGGGAAAGGAAGTTATTGTGACTTGTTTTAACGTATGGTACTATGTGGTGTTTGTGCATAAGATCAAGTGTACCTTTTTCAGTTTCCTTTGCCCTAGTTGGCTTGGTTTTGAACCAGAGGATAAAGCTGCAGCTTTATCAGTGTCAAATTCCCTTATTTTTCTCTCCAAACAATGTGCTTTCCCCAGGCACTCCGGTCCATTGGGTTTTTATTTATTTGTTCATTTGTGATAAAATATCCATGGTCTTCACCAAAGGTCCTACTGGCCCCAAGTTCAGCTGAAATTAGAAATCTATAATTTAGTTCACGCCGCAGAAAACGCCAAGCCAAGTCAATGTTTGACAGAGGAGAGAGAGGGACCCAAGAAACAATCTCTCTCCCGTCTTGGTTGTTTAAACCGCTAGTGGCTTTTAAACGTATCAAACAACAAAAGCATGAATGTACTGTAAGTGAATAATAATAAGGCCCGTTGTTGGTTTTCACATATTTCTGTTATATGGAAGTTAAAATCATGCATACTAAACAAGAATTCAAAGTTAACTTTTGAAATGTTTTTAGTGTTACATGCTTGAGGTAGTTAGATGTACTTTGCTGCAGGGAAGGCTTTTATTTAAAAAATACTTTTTAGTCTCCAGAACTGTACAATATGGATTAAACTGTACCAGGTTAACACGCCAACATATTTGATACAATCCTTTGATACCATCAAATAAAGGAAATATTATACACCTCCTACTTTTCTGCTCAAGATACTGCCAGTCGAAATTGTGTTCTCAATTATCCAAGGTAGTTGGAAGTTATTGCATTTTTGTCTCCAATATTACTTGAGTGTTCATTGAGAACACTCCGGCCAATATGATCAGATATTACACCTGGGAAAAATGCTCCCTTTGAAGAACTTTAGAGGGAAAATGAACGAAACGGAGAGAAAATGGAGACCATTATCGTGTTCTTGAGTCTCCCCTTTTCATAGAGTGGTTAGTTTGTAGGTCAAACCGCTTGGACGCCACGGAGGTTTTCGTGAGAAGACCGATTTTCAGGATGTCTCATGGTCTGACAAACACCGCTCTAGCTCTGCCACCTTTCACCACAGATGCGGAAGTGCGACATCGGCGAATGCGGTGGATTGAGACGCATCCAATGCAAAAACAGATATCTCTAGGTTAAACTGACAGATTTTGATGGGGATATTGGTATTATGTTACGTAGATTGAAACACTGGGGCGTCAATCGACTCTCAGGGCTAGAAAAGCTCTCCATCGCCTTCTTCAGCAACAGGTAAATAAAGATGAATGTTTTCATGGAACCTGTCATACTGCAAAGTAGATTCTTGGGTGTTCATCTCTGAAATGGACTGATACTTAGAGTGGGGGCCCTCGGGGAAGAGGAGGGTCAGACGGGGGATCAATATTAAGGCAATCATGGGGTGTTTTTGAGGTGTAGCACATCTGACCTTGGGTGGATAGATGCGTACACTGTACCTCTAGAAATTATATCTCAGCTGCCTGACTGGAGTGGAGTTATTTTATGTACATGGCGGTTCACGGTGTTGTGGATCGAGGGCCAGAGACAGGCGCAAACAAGGATAGATGGCTATCGGTTTTCTGAGTTTGATTCACCACTGCCATCTTAGAAAAAAGGTGCTATCTAGAACATAAAAGGGTTATTTGGCTGTCCCCATAGGAGAACCCTTTCTCTCCTGTCTGGTCTACCCAAGAAAACCATTGGTCAACTGCAAAACATACAGAATGGTGCAGCACGTTACTGACCACGACCAGACGGAGAGCACACATTACACTGGTTTTAAAGTCTCTGCACTGGCTGCCTGCTAGTTTTAGAATTCATTTTAAGATTTGCCTATTGTTTTTTAAATCAATCCACGATTGTCCACCCCAATACATCTCAGACATGCTTTTAAGTTATGTACCCAGTACAGTAGGTCCCTCAGGTCCTCTGGCACTGGCCTTTTAACTATCCCAAAGCCTGGGACCATGAGGCTTGGAGAGACAGTCTTTAGTTAATATGTCTACAGCCTCTGGAATAGTCTGCCAGAGAACCTGCGGGGTGCTGAAACTGTGGACATATTTAAAAGAGATCTTGAAACACCTTTTTAGCTTCACATTTCCTTAGGGTGCTTTTTAGTAGTTCCGTTTTTATTGTTATTTTTCGTTTTTTATCCTCTTATGTTTGTGGTGTAGCAAATATTTCAGTCTTTACGTTAATTGTTTTTCATCGTTTTTTTCCTGTGAAGCTCATTGCGTTGCATTCCGTCTAAAATGTGCTGTCTAAATAAATATTGGTTTGATTAGAATACCCCTTTTTGGTTCCATGTAGAAATCTTTTGGGTTCTACATGGAACCTAAAAGGGCTCTTCCTGAAACTAAAAAGTGTTCTGCCTAGAACCATAAAGAGTTCAATGGGGACAGCCGAAGAACCCTTTTGGATCTCTTTTTTTAAGAGTTTGGGCCCGGCCGGAGCTCTCACGGTATTTGTCAATCTTCAATGTGTAACTATGTCTTACTCATCAACTCATGTCATATATATAGTATATATAAACTGGGTGGTTCAAGCCCTGAATGCTGATTGGCTGACAGCTGTAGTGTATCAGACCGTATACAACGGGTATGACCAAACATAAAAAAGTTCTGCTCGGATTACATTGGTAACCAGTTTATAATCGCAATAAAGCACCTCAGGGATTTGTGGTATATGGCCAATATACCACGGCTAAGGGCTGCCTAAGAACAGTGCTTTAGCTGTGGTATATTAGCCATATACCACACCCCCCCATGCCTTATTGCTTAAATATATACCTTTTTTTGTTGAAACAAAAAGCTTTATCTGACTTTATCCAAATTCATAGTTTGGAATGTTTCTGATGGACATACAGTATCTTAATATTATGTATATGGCATGTGCAACAGATGGTATGGTATCTATATCCACAAGCCTTTCTTCAATGGTTTCACCAATTATAATTTTTTCCAATGATATTGGTATTAGTTCAGTCATTAAAACACAGTCATAATAGTTTTCAATTAAGTACAGTCAACTAGTAACAACCATGCAGTGGTTACAAATCAAATCAAATTTTATTTGTCACATGCGCTGAATACAACAGGTGTAGACCTTACCATGAAATGCTTACTTACAAGCCCTTAACTGCATCGCAGTGCTAGAGGTGTCACTACAAATCCAGGTTCGATCCTGGGCTGTGTCACAGCCGGCCGCATCCGGGAGACCCGTGAGGTGGTTCACAATTGGACCAGTGTCGTCTGGGTTATGGGAGGGTTTGGCCAGCTTGGATGTCCTTGTTCCATCGTGCTCTAGCAACTCCTTGTGGCGGCCGGGCGCCTGCATGCTTACTTTGTAGCCTGTAATAGTTTGCAACCCCTGCCCCATCCATCGAGCATCAGAGCCAGTGTAGTAGGATTCAATCTTAGTCCTGTATTGACGTTTTGCCTGTTTGATGGTTCGTCTGAGGGCGTGGCGGGATTTCTTATAAGCGTCCAGATTAGTGTCCCGCTCCTTGAAAGCGGCAGCTCTATCTTTTAGCTAGGTGCGGATGTTGACTGTAATCCATAGCATCTGGTTGGGATATGTACCTACAGTCACTGAGGGGACGACGTCGTCGATGCACTTTGTGGCAGCCGGCAGGGAGAGGTGAGGGGAGTGGTACTTGAGGAAAGATATCTTGCAGGTTGCTGGATCCACCCCCAAACCTTATATGGACTTCCTGGCCCAACGAGGCAAGACTGTGTATTGTTAAGCCAGGGAGTGCTTGGGGATAAAGGAGGAAGCAGCCTGCACAAAGAGACAGAGGAGGAGTGAACTGAGCGAGAGCAGCAGCGAGAGCAAGAGCGAGAGCAAAATCTGTGTGATTACCCGTGGTGACCTGGACTGTCGGATTACCCCACTTGTGTACCGGATTGGCTGAGGACCCGAGTGTGAGGAGTACCCCTGGAAAACGGAACGGGCAACGAGAACAGTTTGTGGACTTGTGAGGTGATTGGTGCATTTCCACCTCTTCCCCAGTGTACCAAAACCCTTAATAAACTTCCCATTTGCATTCTATTTGTGCTACTGGTGCCTATTTGTTATTGAACGTGGTGACGTGGAAACCCCACACCCTTGAGCCTGCTACAACTTATTAATGAAGCCGGTGACTGAGGTGGTATACTCCTCAATGCCATTAGATGAATCCCGGAACATTGTCCAGTCTGTGCCTGCAAAACAGTCCTGTAGCGTAGCATCCACGTCATCTGACCACTTCCATATTGAGTGAGTCACTGGTACTTCTTGCTTTAGTTTTTGCTTGTAAGAAGGAATCAGGAGGATAGAATTATGGTCAGATTTGCCAAATGGAGGGCAAGGGAGAGCTTTGTATGCGTCTCTGTGTGTGGAGTAAAGGTGGTCTAGAGTGGTTTTTTTTCTCCCTCCGGTTGCACATGTGCCATGCGGGTAGACATGAGGTAAAATTGATTTAAGTTTGCCTGCATTAAAGTCCCCAGCCAATAGGAGCACCGTTTCTGGATGAGCATTTTCTTGTTTGCTTATGGCCTTATACAGCCTGTTGAGTGCGGTCTTAGTGCCAGCATCGGTTTGTGGTGGTATATAGATGGCTACGAATAATATAGATGACAACTCTCTTGGTTTACAGCTCATCATGAGGTACTCTACCTCAGGCGACCAATACCTTGAGACTTCTTTAATATTAGATGTTGTGCAACAGCTGTTATTGACAAATAGACACACAACCCCGCCCCTCGTCTTACCAGACGTAGCTGCTCTGTCCTGCCGATGCACGGAAAACCCAGCCAGCTCTATTATCTGTGTCGTCGTTCATCTATGACTCTGTGAAACATAAGATATTACAGTTTTTATTGTCCCGTTGGTAGGATAGTCTAAATCGTAGGTCATCCAGTTTATTTTCCAATGATTGCACGTTGGCCAATAGTACAGATGGTAGTGGAGGTTTACTCACTCACCTATGATTTCTCACAAGGCACCCTGACCTCTGCCCCCTTTTTTTCTGTCTTTTCTTCATGCAAGTTATGGGAATTTAGGCCTGGTCTCGAGAAATCAGTATGTCTTTTGCGCCAGACTCGCTAAAGAAGACATTTTCGTCCAGTTCGAGGTGAGTAATCTCTGTTCTGATGTCCAGAAGCTCTTTTCAGTCACAAGAGACGGTAGCAGCAACATTATGTACAAAATAAGTTACTAACAATGCGGCAGTCATCCCTTCCGACGCCATTACTGGAGACAATACAATTACAAATACAGTAAACCTGGTCATATCTGTCATGCGCAATTTCAAATTTCAAATTTTGAAGGAGAACCTGACAACATGACAGGATCTTTTCTACCATCTTGTCAACTTTTTACAAATAATTTATTTTACCTTTATTTATGCATGTCTTTCTCATTGAGATAAAATCTATTTTTCAAGAGAGATCTGGTCTAACAGCAGCAGGGGGAACAAAGGTTCAGACAAAACAAATTACATACACTAACACAACATTGAACAAAACTATAGACACACATACAGTACAGCAATTAAATATTACGTAAAAAAAAACGTCATAACTAAAAAACATCTGACCTAAAGACAATACACTCTTCTATAATATTTATATCAACATAGCGTTTAAAGTCCACCAACGTGACTAATTCCAGGACCACGGAGCTGGGTGACAGGCGGCTTTTACTCCTGCCATGCTCTGATTCAAGTCAAAGCAGGAGACGGCAAATTATGTGATGGGTGGTGGGAACATTTCTCCATACAGCAGAGAATAGTTTCTCTCCGATGCCACGTTTTTAACAACACATCTAAAAGTAAGCAAGTCAAGACACCAACATTGGTGCCACACAACACTGTTGGGACAATGAGGCAGATTATTAGTGTTTAACTGGGTAAAGAATTTCTTGTAATAAACTCATAAAAAAAAGAAACATCCTCTCACTGTCAACTGCGTTTATTTTCAGCAAACTTAATTAACATGTGTAAATAATTGTATTAACATAAGAGTCAACAACTGAGACATAAACTGAACAAGTTCCACAGACATGTAACTAACAGAAATGGAATAATGTGTCCCTGAACAAAGGGGGGGGTCAAAATCTAAAGTAACAGTCATTATCTGGTGTGGCCACCAGCTGCATTAAGTACTGCAGTGCATCTCCTCCTCATGGACTACACCAGATTTGCCAGTTCTTGCTGTGAGATGTTACCCCACTCTTCCACCAAGGCACCTGCAAGTTCCCGGACAGTGGGTTTATGCCCATAGGCAACGTTGTTGCCGGTGATGTCTGGTGAGGACCTGCCTTACAACAGGTCTACAAGCCCTCAGTTCAGCCTCTCTCAGCCTATTACGGACAGTCTGAGCACTGATGGAGCGATTGTGTGTTCCTGGTGTAACTCAGTTGTTGTTGCCATCCTGTATCTGTCCCGCAGGTGTGATGTTCGGATGTACCGATCTTGTGCAGGTGTTGTTACACATAGTCTCCCATGCGAGGACAATCAGCTATCCATCCTGTCCCTGTAGCGCTGTCTTAGGCCTCTCACAGTACGGACATTGCAATTTATTGCCCCGGCCACATCTACAGTCCTCATGCCTCCTTGCTGCATGGCTAAGGCACGTTCACGCAGATGAGCAGGGACCCTGGGCATCTTTCTTTTGGTGTTTTTCAGAGTCAGTAGAGGCCTCTTTAGTGTCCTAAGTTTTTATAACTGTGACCTTAATTGCCTACCATCTGTCAGCTGTTAGTGCCTTAACGACCGTTCCACAGGTGCATGTTCATTAATTGTTTATGGTTCATTGAACAAGCATGGGAAACAGTGTTTAAACCCTTTACAATGAAGATCTGTGAAGTTATTTAGATTTTTATGAATTATCTCTGAAAGACAGGGTCCTGAAAAAGGGACATTTCTTTTTTTGCTGAGTTTATGTACAAAATAGGACCTTTGTGTATTTTCAAAGTGTGGCATTGTGTCAAAGGGGGATTTGCAACACTAATCAATCAAAACCTTGTGAATATCACCTATTCTTCGCTGTGCTTTCTTTAGTGTACTTTAGTTTCTAATATTGAATGGCACAAAGACGACACTTTCAGAACTATGAATTGTTGAATGGCTTTCATCATTTAGATGTATCATGCAGGGTAAAGGTAGGCCACCAGTCTCTTAAGCCGCAGCTTTTCAAGACAGATCTACTTTACTGCCAAACTTATCAATCCCATCATAGTCTTATGATCAGCCATTTTTATTAGGCTACCCTCGATTAGAAGATGGTTGGTTCAAATGAAGAAACAAATCACTGATTACTATGATACTGGGGATTTACGATTATAACTGAGGACTGGTGATGAAATGCATTTTTGTGAGCAATAAATCCACTTTATTGTGGTAAATTCCTATTTTAGTTCTAAGTTACAGACTGCAGTGTGAATCCAATTTTGAGTCATCTTTATCAAAGGCTTGAATAACCCACTGCAACCGAATTGGTCATTTGGAGTTTAGCACATCATTTTCAGGAATAATATTCTAGGTCTAAAGTGGATTTCACTGCAGCACTGTGTCTGAAATGTCAATCATCGAGCTATTCCTGTACACACTGGCTTGACAGATCATCAATGTGGCTGATCTGATCATTCGTTTATTGATTATTAAATAATCATACATGGTTCAGTGCTCAAATATGGTGGCTGAAGACTTAACATTCTAACGTACAGCCAGGCATTAACCTCACTTTAAAGTCAGTTGAATAATATCACACTTTATCCTGCACTTTGTGTTATCTCCTTTTGAAGAGTAGATTTCCTAGAATAGCAAACATCCGGAGGGTCCAGATTTTGAACTGAAGTTTGTCTGTATAGCATAAGAAAACCTTAACAATCAGTGAGTGCAAGTCAACAGTTAAGGTGTTGATGGTGTCAAAATTGCATAAGTGGTGCTTCAGCTCGGAACAGGTTTGACACTGCATAGCATATGTGACAAGACACATCATGACATCCCAGTATTCAACCTTTAGAGACGTCAGTGTTTGAGGTCGTCCTTTGTTTTCGAGAGACAACAAACAGAAAGAATACTGTGTGGTTCAAAGAACTTCCGAAAGATACAACACTAAAATGTACACCAAGAATACTGCCATGCACAACATGACAATGTGATCCAATATTAAAATGATTTGATACAACTTCATTGGTTAATTTAATCTCAATCTCAAACTCAATGTCAATTGTTTCAAAGACAGTATTAGTCCAGGAATCAGTTATTGATTTTATCTGTGGCAGAGCTCTTGAATTATTTAACTTTAAATACAAGGTATTTCTATTGATATGGGCATTCAATTACATATTATGTCTTCTCCAAGCCAGCATTATTATGGTGTACTAGAAATGTAGTTTATTATACCATTTCCTTTACCTTCAGAGTAAATCTTTATTTCACTCCTAACAATACCAGGAAGTATGAAAAACAAGATTGATGGTTATAATGATGATTATATCATGATTATGCATTTTATTTTTAAAGCGCTTCACAAACCCAATGTGCTATATATATATTTATATGGCCTTTTTTAGATGACAATATATAAACCACCTTTACTCTTCTTGTGCCTTTGTTATGCCCTGTGATGTAGCAATATTTTTCCCCGTCCTTGTGCTTCTTCTTAGGAATGACAATCATTTGCCATAGAAAAAAATGTGTATCCAAATGCAAACTAGGAGTATTCTAGCACATTTATCTCAGTTCAGGTGAGGGTGTCAGAGTTTGGGCAAAATTAGACATGGAACCACTTAGGCGAGCCTACTAGCCCATCTGCCATTGCCACCTGAGAGCCGAGTCTGACAGGTGATTAATAAGAGAGTAGCTAACTGTGGAGGCTAACCTCTGTGGCATATGTCTCTTTAATGACACCAGATCACCATGCCATCTCTTCACACCGGACTGAACAGGCCTCACGTACAACACCAGGAGGTACAGATCTCCAGATATGATGAGTGGACAAAATATCTGCAGTGACTTATATCAGCTCTGTACAAGGAGTGATTGAACAGAACTTTTATACACACACAAAGCACTTACGTATGAACAATTAACATTTCATTCAGTGTCGCCCAATTAGGAGAACAAATGGTTATTTTTTCCAAATAACACAACACAGTTGTTTATGCTGGTGCGTGATTGGAAATGTAATGCTGTGCATTTGTCTTCAGCAACACACTGGGGCTTTCCGTCTGTGTCCGTGTGTATTAGTCCGTATCCATTTTGGAGTTTCATTAGAACAATGACCTTAATTGATCTCAGCAGCTGTAGACCAAAACGGCTTTTATATAAAATGGGAGACTAAATGAAATAAACATGATTCTAAGTGGTTGCCAGTGTGGAAAATGAAATGGATTCGTTTCATAGAACCCATCGGTGTGTCCTTAACGGGGCATTCTGCAGTTGGTATATTCATTTTGGGACCTTAACATTAATGCTATATTGATTCTTGAAGAATATAACTTAGAAATGCATCATGAACTGTCTAACCCCATCACAAATCAAAGTGTAAGCTTGTTTTACTCCGTTGTATGTAAGCAACATAATGGTAAACAAAAACCATATAGCTTCAAAACATGGTTGAAACAATCATTTGAATCTCATGGATGGTCAGTCCTTGCATCCATTGCTCCATCTATGAATTTGAGACTGGTTACATTTCTCCAGTCCCATCCCTAAGCTGTTTAGTCAAAAGTATGGCAGGGTGACGGCTTTGTTGTTGTTTGAACTGCAGATTGTCGCATTAAAGGAGGTCAAGTTTTCTTACTGCAACCCATTTTATCAAATGCAATGTAGTGCCTATATAAGAGGGCTGGAAGTGCCAAATAATAACATTATTAATACTAATAATAGCTAATAAAATGAATAATAACAATAATAATGTATTGAATTTGTTACATTTAATTAAATCATTGACTGATTACATTAAAACTGGTTTGATGAATGTGTTTTCCAATGTAATAAAATGATTCAATTGATCAAAATAGAACCATCAAATGAATGCTACTCACCAATTTTATCAATACCATGCACTACAATTCAATTTGCCAGCAATATCATCAAATGAACTGGCCTTTTATCGTTTGAAATGCACATGCACCAAAGTGTCAACCAAAGTGTCAATCAAAAGGCCCCAAGATGGTGGTGGTGATGATGGTGATGATAATAAGGATGATAATGACGATCAATGCAAAGACAAGTGTCAATATGTTTAAACATATTTTTATTCACTCTGAGATGTAAAGCCAGCAGGTTAATAAAACACCATGCAGTACATCTTGTCAGATCAAAAAACACCCAATAACCCTAAATATAGGCCTAATAATTTATGTACTGATTCATAAATGTTGACATTAGAGCCAATTTAGACCATCTAGTGAAGAACTTTGTATCCATCCAGCTACATCGCCAGACGCCAGGGACCCCTTCATCCTCAACACAAAGTTGTGACAGTAGAATAACAACCTACAATAGTTATTGTCAGAAACACCCATAAAATAAATTATGTAAAACAGAGCATCCCGGATATCCCACATTTCAATATAATCCTTGATTGACTATGATTGGATGATTAATTAGATAACATCAGAGTAGCAGGTTCTCAGCCCATGCTAAACACATTGGGAGACCCCTCCGGTTGTTTCTCATTAAGAGAATAATAATCACCTTTCCATTGAAACCAGCTAACGCCAGTGGTGTATTGATTTGTCTTTCTCCATAAGTACACATAAAAGTACACTCCCATTGAAACCAGATAACGCCAGTGGTGTAATGATTTGTCTTTCTCCATAAGTGCACATAAAAGTACACTTCCATTGAAACCAGATAACGCCAGTAGTGTAATGATTTGTTTTCCCCCATAAGTACACTCCATTGGGGTTTGAGCGGTGGCATTTAGCATACCAAAATGCCCCATAATATTCCTATGCACAGTTGCCAGATAAAATGTCCTGGTCTTTGTCAAAGGTGGAAAATGTATGCCCATGTTGAACAGTCAGTGAGTCTCCTGAGAAACAGAACAAAATAGCCATGAATGAAATTGACTTGTCATCACCATACAAAATATTGGTGAACAGTTGCTCTGAAGTTCATATCGGACAAATCACCACATTTGCTCTCAGAGAGCTGTGAAGCTGGAGCAGAGTGTAGATGGGACATAAGGAGCTTTTGTGTCACTGAGAGGGGAAAATAAAAAATCGCATCTTTCACCCTCCTGCTCCTCCGTTTGTGAATCAAGTGACGTGCAGCTTGTGCCTCCATAGTCCACAGAAAAAGACGACTATTTGGCAAACGCCTCCATGTCCACCCTCAGCTCATACTTCCTCGTCTGTAGTCCTAAGGACACACACTAGATCAAGATCACAGTGAAGTGTGTTGTATCCTTTACTTGTTTCATTTCATTTGGGGGGTTTATTTTCTTATGTTTATTTATTGTAAATTCTCACCCAGCCAGTACTCTCCAGATAGCTTTCCAAAACCAGCTTTGCACTGGTCCCAAGGTCTATAGAACTATACTTTCTATACTTTTGATTCTGTACACCAGCTTCAAACAGCTGAACATGCAATATGTTTGGTTATGGAAAATATATTTCACAGCAGTTTAGATTGTACAATGATTCTCTACACTTGTTTGTTTTGTCACAAACTGAAATTAAGCATTTAGAATTTTAGCGATTTCAGCATTGTGCATCTTTAATTAGCTTTAGCAAACCCTTAGTAGATCTAGCTTGCTTCGTAGAATACCCTCGTGTTTGAGGAGTTAGCGGGATAATTTTGGTCAACTCGGGATAAGCCTTACCACAAAAGTGCCTCGCATTTTAGCCAGTTGAATTTCTATGGCAACGAATGTTTCAGAACTAACCTGCTAAGGGCAGGCTAACTTAGGGCTAACTCTATTTATCCTGAATGAAGTGTCTGAGCCAAGAGATGAGGACCAATGAAATGAGATTCCCTCCTTCTTGAAAACATTGCGTCTTCATCCCCTTCATTTGAGGGAGACGTCTGAAAAAAAATGTATTCCTCAAATGTTTTTTTGGTGTAGAAATGGTCAAATTAAAATACCTTACACATTACATATTTAGAAATGACAAGATGCATTTGAAAGTTCAATCCAACAAAAAAATGAAATAGTAATATATATAAAGTATATACTTCATACTTAATATGCTGTTAATCAATGATCAGTAGTTCCCTTCACTGTTTGTCTCTTCTATGTGCATTTTAGTTTTCCACTCCACCTCTAATAGCTGGGGTCCTATTCCACCTCTAACACATTCAGTGTTTGCCGCTGGGGTCTTACATCTAAAATCGAGTATTAACTCCGCCCACCCAAGCAAGAACTGGGCATGTCTGTGCATGGCAGGGGCAATTTGATTGACAGTTTAGGGATATGGCAGCTTTCAACCAAGTCCCACCATTCTAATTAAACACACAGTGTTTGAATTAGGAGTATTCAAGCACATTGCCAAGGCAGCAGCTACTCTTCTTGGGATCCAGCCAAATTAAGGCAGTTATACACAATTAAAAAAACATACCATTACATTTCACCACAGATTTTACAACACATTAAGTGTGCTCTCAGGCCACTAATCTTCTACCACATATCTACAACACGAAATCCATGTGTATGTGTGTGTATAGTGCGTCTATTATCATGTGTGTGTGTCTGAGCCTGTGTGGGTGTCTCTTTACAGTCCACGCTGTTCCATAAACTGTATTTGTATCTGTTTTTTAAATGTGATTTTACTGCTTGCATGAGTTACTTGATCTGGAATAGAGTTCAATGTAGTCATGGCTCTATGTAGTACTGTGCACCTCCCATTGTGAGTTCTGGACATGGCGACTGTGAAGAAACCTTTGGTGGCATGTCTTGTGGGGTATGCATGAGTGTCTGAGCTGTGTGCTAGTAGTTTAAACAGACAGCTCGGTGCATTCAACATGTCAATACTTTTCACAAATACAAGTAGTGATAAAGTAAATCTCTCCTCTACTTTGAGACAGGAGAGATTGACATGCATGTTAGCTCTTCATGTACATTTAAGGGCCTGCCTCGCTGCCCTGTTCTGGGCCAGTTGTAATTTTCCTAAGTCCCTCTTTGTGCCACCTGACCACACAGCTGGACAGTAGTCCAGGTGCGACACTAGGTCCTTAGGACCTGCTTTGTTGATAGCTTTGTTAAGGCAGAGCAGTGCTTTGTTATGAACAGACCTCTCCTCATCTTAGCTATTGTTGCATCAATATACACTGCTCAAAAAAATAAAGGGAACACTTAAACAACACAATGTAACTCTAAGTCAATCACACTTCTGTGAAATCAAAGCAGGACCGCTACCTCCGCCTTTGTGCAAGGAGTAGCACTGCCAGAGCCCTGCAAAATGACCTCCAGCAGGCCACAAATGTTACATTGTGTTGTTTAAGTGTTCCCTTTATTTTTTTGAGCAGTGTATTTTGATCATAGTTTACAATCTAAGGTTACTCCAAGCGGTTTAGTCTACTCAACTTGCTCAATTTCCACATTATTCATTGCAATATTTAATTGAGGTTTAGGGTTTAGAGAATGATTTGTCCCAAATACAATGCTTTTAGTGATTGAAATATTTAGTACTAACTTATTTCTTGCCACCCATTCTGAAACTGACTGCAGCTCTTTGTTAAGAATGAACGTTTAAACAGCTGAATAAACAGACACAATATTACTTTTGATTTAATGACTTACACTTCAGTTACCTTGCATGAGAGGTGAGTATTTATATATTGTCATGGCTGCTCCCACTTCCCCTCTCTTACGCTCGAGGGCACTAGGCTGCCCATCATTACGCACACCTGTCACCATCGTTACGCGTATCAGCGCTTCATTGGACTCACCTGGCCTCCATCACTTATTAATTGCCTCCCCTATTGGGGCGCTGTTACAGTGAGCGAGGGGGGGAACCCAAGAGCGGACTTGGATGAATGTACAAAAATGTTTAATGAATACAGATAAATGGGGCGTGTAGAACCGGAGTAGCTCAGATGAGTTGCAAAAAACAGGAGTGTAGAGTGAGGTTGGAGTTGGCTGAGTAGGGGAATCCAAGGTAATGGTGGTTGGTGATATCCAGAGCAAGGTGGTTGGTGGTGAGATGTGACAAGCGCAGTGGTCTAAGGCACTGCATCTCACTGCAAGAGGCGTCACTACAGTCCCTGGTTTGAATCCAGGCTGAATCACATCCGGCCTTGATTGGGAGTCCCATAGGGCGGCGCACAATTGGCCCAGCGTCGTCCGGGTTTGGCCGGGGTAGGCCGTCATTGTAAATAAGAATGTGTACTTAACTGACTTGCCTAGTTAAATAAAGGTTAAATAAAATAAAATATGTCTATTCTTCAGTTTCATCCCTGTGTCAGCATTAATGTCGTTATGTTTCCCTTGTCCAGATGCTGTCCGTGTTTTGTTTCATGTCTGTTATTTATTAAATATTGTCACGTTCCTGACCTATTTATGTTAGTTTTTGTGTGTTAGTTGGTCAGGACGTGAGGTTGGGTGGCCATTCTATGTTATCTGTTTCTATGTTGGTTTCGGTTTGCCTGGTATGGCTCTTGATTAGAGGCAGGTGGTTTGCGTTTGCCTCTAATTAAGAGTCATATTTAGGTAGGGCATTCTCACTGTTTGTTGGTGGGTGATTGTCTCCTATGTCTGTATGTATGTTCGTACCACATGGGACTGTAGCGTTTGTTTCGTTTCGTTTCGATGTCGTCCGTTTCCTGTACGTAAGTTTATGTTTAGTTATGTAAGTTTATGTTCAGGTTTCGTTCAACGTCGTTTTCTTGTTTTGTAGTTTGAAAGTGTTTTGTTTCGTTTCGTGTTGCCATCATCGTTGTTAAATAAAGATGGCTTATTTCCCAAAGCCTGCGTTTTGGTCTTCAGATCCCTCTCTCATCACCTCATCTGAGGATGAGGAGAGCGTCACCCGTTACAGAATCACCCACCGAGCTAAGACCAAGCGGAAAAGGAAAACGAAACGGAGTAAGGGACAGGAGAGAAAGGATTTCTGGACATGGGAACAGATAATGAATGGAGAAGGTCCCTGGGCTAAGGCAGAAGAAAATCGCCGTTCACAGGAAGAGAGGGAGGCAGCTAAAGCCCAGGAGCGGTGGTTTGAGGAGGCAGCAAGGAGACGTGGCTGGAAGCCCGAAAAGCCGTGGGAACAGGTGGAGGCACTGAGGAGAGCAGAGGCTACCGGGGAGAGGAACCGGAGCTATGAGGGAATGCGTCTGGCACGGAAGCCAAAAAAGCCCGTGAGTAATTCCCAAAAATTTCTTGGGGGGGGGCTAGGAGATAGTGGGCCAAGGGCAGGTAGGAGACCTGCGCCCACTTCCCAGGCTTACCGTGGAGAGCGGGAGTACGGGCAGGCGCCGTGTTACGCAGTAGAGCGCACGGTGTCTCCTGTACGAGTGCATAGCCCAGTGCGGGTTATTCCACCTCCCCGCACTGGTAGGGCTAGATTGAGTATTGAGCCAGGTGTCATGAGGCCGGCTCAACGCGTCTGGTCTCCAGTGCGTCTCCTCGGGCCGGCATACATGGCACCTGCCTTACGCATGGTTTCCCCGGTTCGCCTACATAGCCCGGTGCGGGTTATTCCACCTCCCCGCACTGGTCGGGCAATCGGGAGTATTCAACCAGGTAAGGTTGGGCAAGCTCAATGCTCAAGAGTGCCAGTACGCCTCCACGGTCCGGTATTTCCGGCACCACCTCCCCGCCCTAGCCTAGTACCTACAGTGTATACACTACGCACTAGGCTACCAGTGCGTATCCTGAGCCCTGTTCCTCCTCCACGCACTCTCCCTGTAGTGCGTGTATCTAGCCCGGTGCCTCCAGTTCCGGCCCCACGCACTAAGCTACCAGTGCGTCTCCAGAGCCCTGTACACACTGTATATTCTCCCCCTACTAATCCTGATGTGCTTGTCCTCAGCCCGGCGTCACCAGTGCCGGTACCACGCATCAGGGACAGAGTAGGCTTTGAGAATACAGTGTGCCCTGGCCCTGCTCCCCGCACTAGTAGGAAGGTGCTTGTCATTAGCACGGTGCCTCCAGTTCTGGCACCACGCACCAGGTCTACAGTGCGCCATATCCGGCCAGAGCCGCCAACCAGACAGGATCTGCCAGAGCCGCCAACCAGACAGGATCTGCCAGAGCCGCCAACCAGACAGGATCTGCCAGAGCCGCCAACCAGACAGGATCTGCCAGAGCCGCCAACCAGACAGGATCTGCCAGAGCCGTCAGAGCGCCATGAGCGGCCAGAGCCGTCAGAGCGCCATGAGCAGCCAGAGCCGTCAGAGCGCCATGAGCAGCCAGAGCCGTCAGAGCGCCATGAGCGTCGAGAGCCGTCAGCCTGCCATGAGCGTCGAGAGCCGTCAGCCTGCCATGAGCGTCGAGAGCCGTCAGCCTGCCATGAGCGTCGAGAGCCGTCAGCCAGCCATGAGCATCGAGAGTCGTCAGTCAGCCATGAGCTGCCCTTCAGCCTGAAAAGGCTAGATACCCAGAACTGCCCATCAGTCCAGAGCTGTCTCTCTGTCCGGAGCTGCCTTTCAGTCCGGAGTTGCCCCTCTATCCTGATCTCCCTCTCTATCTTTATCTACCTCTATAGTCTTATCTATCCTTCTGTCTTGGTTTATCTCTCTGTCCCGGTATTGTCATTATTAGATATGTTATTAGGAGGATTTTGTGGGGGAAGTAAGAGGGTGGACATTCTTGAAGGGAGGGGGCTAGGATGGATTATGGTGGGGTGGGAACCGCGCCCGGAGCCTGAGCCACCACCGTGGTTAGATGCCCACCCAGACCCTCCCCTAGACTTTGTGATGGTGCGTCCGGAGTTCGCACCTTGTGGGGGGGGTACTGTCACGTTCCTGACCTATTTATGTTAGTTTTTGTGTGTTAGTTGGTCAGGACGTGAGGTTGGGTGGGCATTCTATGTTATCTGTTTCTATGTTGGTTTCGGTTTGCCTGGTATGGCTCTTGATTAGAGGCAGGTGGTTTGCGTTTGCCTCTAATTAAGAGTCATATTTAGGTAGGGCATTCTCACTGTTTGTTGGTGGGTGATTGTCTCCTATGTCTGTATGTATGTTCGTACCACATGGGACTGTAGCGTTTGTTTCGTTTCGTTTCGATGTCGTCCGTTTCCTGTACGTAAGTTTATGTTTAGTTATGTAAGTTTATGTTCAGGTTTCGTTCAACGTCGTTTTCTTGTTTTGTAGTTTGAAAGTGTTTTGTTTCGTTTCGTGTTGCCATCATCGTTGTTAAATAAAGATGGCTTATTTCCCAAAGCCTGCGTTTTGGTCTTCAGATCCCTCTCTCCTCACCTCATCTGAGGATGAGGAGAGCGTCACCCGTTACAAATATTCACTCCCTGTACTTGCTTCTCGTCTCCCAGCGTCTTTCCTTACAGAACGCTGGCACCAATATTGGAAGTATCAGGGAGTTTTTTAGTTTTTTAGTTATGGTTGGTGACGTCGGGTCTGGGTGCCGCTGCCGAAGGAACCGGGGATGCCTCTGCTGGCTTGTCAGGCTCCCACGCCTCAGCCGGTACGTCGGGGTCAGCCGGCTCGTCGGGCTCCCATAGCTGAGCCGGCTCGTTGGGCTGCTATGCCTCAGCCGGTTCGTCGGGGTCAGCAGGCTCGTCGGGCTCCCATGCCTCAGCCGGCTCATCGGGCTGCTACGCCCCAGCCGGCTCGTCGGGCTGCTAAGCCTCAGCCGGCTCATCGGGCTGCTACGCCTCCCATGCCTCTGCCGGCCCATCATATCCATCACTACGCACACCTGTCACCATCGTTACGTGCATCAGTGCTTCATTGGACTCACCTGGACTCCATCACCTATTGATTGCCTCCCATATATCTGTCTATTCCTCAGTTTCCTCCCCGTGTCAGCATTAATGTCGTTATGTTTTCCTTGTCCAGATGCTGTCCGTTTTTTGTTTCATGTCTGTTATTTATTAAATATTCACTCCCTGTACATGCTTCTTGTCTCCCAGCGTCTGTCCTTACACATATTTATTATTTCATTTGTGATTAGGCTATATGATTTAACTTCTGTTTGTTTGATTTGAAAGGTGAGTACAGTATTGTTCATTCAAGAGACTGAACTACTATTTTAAGCTTGATTTATCACTTGCTTTTTCATTTGTGGATTGTTTCTTTGATTCAATAACTTTTGCAAGTTCCACCACTCATACGCATGTTGGTCATTGGGATTTGAAATGCCATTACTAAACATCTTTCCCAATGTGAAAGTAAGTGAAAGTCCTTCACGAAATGTTATTCAATAAAACAACTCATCTCATTATTGCCAGCAGCATACCACCCTGCATACCACTGCTGGCTTGCTTCTGAAGCTAAGCAGGGTTGGTCCTGGTCAGTCCCTGGATGGGAGACCAGATGCTGCTGGAAGTGGTGTTGGAGGGCCAGTAGGAGGCACTCTTTCCTCTGGTCTAAAAAATATCCCAATGCCCCAGGGCAGTGATTGGGGACACTGCCCTGTGTAGGGTGCCGTCTTTCGGATGGGATGTTAAACGGGTGTCCTGACTCTCTGAGGTCATTAAATATCCCATGGCACTTATCGTAAGAGTAGGGGTGTTAACCCTGGTGTCCTGGCTAAATTCCCAATCTGGCCCTCAAACCATCATGGTCACTTAATAATCCCCAGTTTACAATTGGCTCATTCATCCCCCTCCTCTCCCCTGTAACTATTCCCCAGGTCGTTGCTGCAAATGAGAACGTGTTCTCAGTCAACTTACCTGGTAAAATAATGGAAAAATTAAAAAAAAATCTATTAACCAACTTATTGATAAACCACTATTTTACTTGCCAATGTAATAGGTCACAAAGCTCTGTCTCAAAGCCTATGAAATTAATCTATATTTTCAGTGAGTAGCAAGATGTCACCTCAGTTGTGAGTGACAAACATGGGATGAAGCAGGGAACTATTAGGAGGTTCAACATTATAAAAACGGTGATGGGACTGAGTGGTTGATCAGATCAGGTAAGATTATTTAGGCGATACATTTAAATAGATCTACAGCAATGTGTCAGAATAACTGAAGGGGTCACTATCATGTCATAAATGTAAACAGTAACGATACATTCATTGTATAAATGATTGCAATTAGAATTCTGCATTCCCTCTGGACACTACTTAATATGGCAATAGTACGTAATTATATATAATTATTGAATGTAAATATTAATGATTAAATAATTACATTTATTCAACATTTTTATACACAATATGGAATTTCAGTTCTCTATCCCCGGCAATATTTGTATTTTATCATCTAAGCGTTTTATATCTTTCTTTAGTCAAAAAGCCTGTACTACATATGTTGTTCGTGCAGGCAGACACAAGAAAGGTCAACATGAAAGCCCACCAAAGCCTTTCCCTGTTATAAATAAACAGCAGGGTACAGAGGCCTCAACATATTGCTTCACCAAGGTGCGGGGTGCTTCTAATACTGCATTCACGGTCATCATGGACTGTCAGTGTTTCCAAGAACATCCTCAAAACACAACTTTGTACACTACTATTTCATTACTAATCAGGACTGGGTACCAGCAACAATTTATCTGAAATCTATCTGACGTTAATACTTTTAGTTGGTACTGTATGCCACCAACATAGTGTATGATAGTGGTATTTTAGCATTATTTAGCAAATGTTTTCTAAGCCTCAATTGTGTGAGGTATAATTTTGTACTGATGCACTTGCTGACCGTTTGGCATATGCTTTTCACTCTAACAGCACTCCGGTCTTGTCTACCCGCCCTGACTAAAGCGCCCCAGAATTTATTTACTGAGCGTAAGCCGTGTTAATTATTGATGACTGATTGAGATCTCCTCTTAAAAAGCACTCCTGTGGGAGAGTACTTACTTTACTGTGCAGTAAGCTATTAAAGGAGTGGCTTACAACCGCTAAGCGGGCAGGGAGAAATGTAAATGCTTGCAAAAATCGATTTTCAAAGACGAGATGCACATGGGCTGATAACTAGGCCAACAGTGGCCTCCGAGAGGATAAACAGGAGGGGTCATAGAGATTCAATATGCAGATGCCCTTATCGCAAACCGTTTCAAAGCTACATTAGGGTGAAAGGGAGACAAATCAAGCATTTATTTTCAATAACACCAGTGGGGGAATCAAGACGAAGCCTAAACTGTAGTAGTGTTGGGTTGATACATCAGGCCTGACCTATTATGCAAGTAGCACGTGACACAGCAATAATTAGGCATCTGTAGGAGCTGACGGAATCCTAATGCGGTCGATGCTTCACAGGTGCTCATTCCGCATGCACAGAACACAAGGAGCGCGAGGGTTTTTAACTTCCAAGCATTTATTGTCAGTCATTAGAGATTTTTAGTTGAAGCGGGCGGATAATGGATTGAGTGTGACCTTCGCTGAATGTCATTTGGAATCGGGGGAAGTTATAATAAACCAAAGTTTCCTGTTAATTCTGATGGGCTACTTAAAGAGAGATTAGACACCTCACAGAGATGGCAGGGATTCCTTGAAGTCTACAGAGAAGAGTTGATGGAAACATGTATTGTTTTAATTGCCAGTGTATGCACCATGCACATCTTACTTAATAAATACTATTTAAGTTCAATGATAAGTCACAAAGTGCAGAGTTATTACAGATTTCGCCTGCAGTGTTTTGACAGGACAGTGTTGTGGAGATGAGTTTTGACAGGATAGTGATGTGAAGATGAGTTTTGACAGGACAGTGTTGTGAAGATGAGTTTATTGTTATAAATGTGGACTGTATGTGTTTATTGACCTGGTAGTACCCTGTCATATGGATTCAATGTGTAGCTTGGAAATTCGGCTCAAGGTACTATCCAGAGCATGTAAACATATTCTGCCAAGGCTTACAATTGATTCATTCTCATAAATTAAGCAACTGATAACAGCCATTCACTCAATTGTGATTTTAAAAAGTAGAGTTGGATTATTATAATTTTTTTAAGTAGAGTGGATTTAAAAAGCAGCTTTAGACAGCACTTGTTCATTCGTTTGTGAGATTATGTGAGGACAATATTCTCTAAACTTTACTAGAGTGTTTCTAGACCAGCATAATGACTGGACTGGTCCAAAGTTAATTTGCATTTGTGGAGTAACCGCCAGTTTATGATATCAGTACCCACTCTAGTTCAAATCAAAATCAAATCAAATTTTATTAGTCACATACACATGGTTAGCAGATGTTAATGCGAGTGTAGCGAAATGCTTGTGCTTCTAGTTCCGACAATGCAGTAATAACAACAAGTAATCTAACCTAACAATTCCACAACTACTACCTTATACACGCAAGTGTAAAGGGATAAAGAATATGTACATAAAGATATATGAATGAGTGATGGTACAGAACGGCATAGGCAAGATGCAGTACATGGTATAGAGTACGGTATATACCTATGAGATGAGTACTGTAGGGTATGTAAACATAAAGTGGCATAGTATAAAGTGGCTAGTGGTCCATGTATTACATAAGATGGCAAGATGCAGTAGATGATATAGAGTACAGTATATACATATTCATAAGAGATGTGTAATGTAGGGTATGTAAACATTATATTAGGTGGCATTGTTTAAAGTGGCTGGTGGTACGTTTTTACATAATTTCCATCAATTCCCATTTTTAAAGTGGCTGGAGTTGAGTCAGTATGTTGGCAGCGGACGCTAAATGTTAGTGGTGGCTGTTTAACAGTCTGATGGCCTTGAGATAGAAGCTGTTTTTCAGTCTCTCGGTCCCTGCATTGATGCACCTGTACTGACCTCGCCTTCTGGATGATAGCGGGGTGAACAGGCAGTGGCTTGGGTGGTTGTTGTCCTTGATGATCTTTATGGCCTTCCTGTGACATCGGGTGGTGTAGGTGTCCTGGAGGGCAGGTAGTTTGCCCCGGGTGATGCGTTCTGCAGACCTCACTACCCTCTGGAGAGCCTTACGGTTGTGGGCGGAGCAGTTGCCGTACCAGGCGGTGATACAGCCCGACAGGATGCTCTCGATTGTGCATCTGTAGAAGTTTGTGAGTGCTTTTGGTGACAAGCCGAATTTCTTCAGCCTCCTGAGGTTGAAGAGGCGCTGCTGCACCTTCTTCACAACGCTGTCTGTGTGGGTGGACCAATTCAGTTTGTCCGTGATGTGTACACCGAGGAACTTAAAACTTTCCACCTTCTCCACTACTGACCCGTCGATGTGGATAGGGGGGTGCTCCCTCTGCTGTTTCCTGAAGTCCACAATCATCTCCTTTGTTTTGTTGACGTTGAGTGTGAGGTTATTTTCCTGACACCACACTCCGAGGGCCCTCACCTCCTCCCTGTAGGCCGTCTCGTCGTTGTTGGTAATCAAGCCTACCACTGTAGTGTCGTCCGCAAACTTGATGATTGAGTTGGAGGCGTGCATGGCCACGCAGTCGTGGGTGAACAGGGAGTACAGGAGAGGGCTCAGAACGCACCCTTGTGGGGCCCCAGTGTTGAGGATCAGCGGGGTGGAGATGTTGTTACCTACCCTCACCACCTGGGGGCGGCCCGTCAGGAAGTCCAGGACCCAGTTGCACAGGGCGGGGTCGAGACCCAGGGTCTCGAGCTTGATGACGAGTTTGGAGGGTACTATGGTGTTAAATGCTGAGCTGTAGTCGATGAACAGCATTCTCACATAGGTATTCCTCTTGTCCAGATGGGTTAGGGCAGTGTGCAGTGTGGTTGCGATTGCGTCGTCTGTGGACCTATTGGGTCGGTAAGCAAATTGGAGTGGGTCTAGGGTGTCCGGTAGGGTGGAGGTGATATGGTCCTTGACTAGTGTCTCAAAGCACTTCATGATGACGGAAGTGAGTGCTACGGGGCGGTAGTCGTTTAGCTCAGTTACCTTAGCTTTCTTGGGAACAGGAACAATGGTGGCCCTCTTGAAGCATGTGGGAACAGCAGACTGGGATAAGGATTGATTGAATATGTCCGTAAACACACCAGCCAGCTGGTCTGCGCATGCTCTGAGGACGCGGCTGGGAATGCCGTCTGGGCCTGCAGCCTTGCGAGGGTTAACACGTTTAAATGTTTTACTCACCTCGGCTGCAGTGAAGGAGAGCCCGCAGGTTTTGGTAGCGGGCCGTGTCAGTGGCACTGTATTGTCCTCAAAGCGGGCAAAAAAGATATTTAGCCTGTCTGGGAGCAAGACATCCTGGTCCGCGACGGGGCTGGTTTCCTTTTTGTAATCCGTGATAGACTGTAGACCCTGCCACATACCTCTTGTGTCTGAGCTGTTGAATTGCGATTCTATTTTGTCTCTGTACTGGGACTTTGCCTGTTTGATAGCCTTGCGGAGAGAATAGCTACACTGTGTGTATTCGGTCATGTTTCCGGTCACCTTGCCCTGGTTAACCTGTTTGGCGTGCAAGCCCGACCTCGGACCGAAAATGACACCCCTGCAGGGCGCGAAATTCAAAATCTATTTTTTAAAAATATTTAACTTTTACACATTAACAAGTCCAATACAGCATTTGAAAGATAAACATCTTGTCAATCCAGCCAACATGTCCGATTTTTTAAATGTTTTACAGAGAAAACACCACATATATTTATGTTAGCTCACCACCAAATACAAAAGTGGACAGACACGTATGAATTATGATTATGAAGTATGAATTATGATTGAAGTAGCATGCACAACCAACCGAAATAAACTAAAACCAACCTAAAGAGCCCAGAAAAAACGACCTCAGATGACAGTCATATAACATGTTACACAATAAATCTATGTTTTGTTCATAAAAAGTGCATATTTTAGCTATAAATCAGTTTTACATTGATGCTACCCAAAAATGCTAATACATAGCTACAGTCTGAATCCAGCCGGGAGTAGCCAGAGAAAATACATACACCAACGTCGGCTACTAATTACACCTCATAAAACATTTCAGAAAAACATATGGTGGATAACTAATGAAAGACAGATATCTTGTGAATACAGACAACATTTCCGATTTTTGAAGTGTTTTACAGCGAAAACACAATATATCGTTATATTAGCTAACAACATAAGCTAGCATAAGGCAGCATTGATTCTAGTCAAGCGCTAGCCTAGCACAGTTAGCAGAGTTAGCATTCAACAGTTCGACATATATATGAAAAAGCATCCCAAATTGGGTCTTATCTTTCTTGGTACTCCATCAGAATGTTGTAACGGGGTCCAATGTCCAGTAGAGTCTTTAGTTGGGTTCCAGAACGAATTATTTCCCTCTTTGGTTAGCTAGCACGATAGCATTGCTGCGCTAGAAAGCTTTTCTTCAAAAAATTCTTCCGTCGTTTCACATCTAAAGTCCAGAATAAATTGCAATAATATAATTAAAGTATATTGAAAAAACATACTTTAGGATGATTTTGTGACATGTATCAAATAATATCGTAGTCAGGCATCATATTCAACGTTATCTACCTTGTTCCAGAAGCCGAGATCAAATTATCCTTCGCGCCCGGATTTTTATTTTAACTGCGCAGGTCTCACAAGAAGTTGTGTTATTCAGTCCAGGGACGAGATATTCGACTCCTTTCAATTCTCACTTCCGCATTACAGTCTGGCGAACGCCTCTGACGTGTCCCTATGGTCACAAGTCAAATGGCCTTTTATAGAGAAGGTCTTAAAGAGACACATCGCATTTTGGGAAACTCAATTCGGCTGGGAAAATGGCTGTAAAAATATTTCTGTTCGACTTAGAGAAACAATTCAAACCTTTTTAGAAACTACAGACTGTTATCTATCCAACAGTAGTAAATATATGCATATTGGAAAATAAAAAGTTTCTTAGGAGGCCGTTTGAAAATGTGCACACATTTTCCAGTTTTTTCAATATTCAGCGTGCAGCCATAACAGGTTAAAAGCAGTGGTTCGCGCTTTCAGTTTCACGCGAATGCTGCCGTCAATCCACGGTTTCTGGTTTGGGAATGTTTTAATCGTTGCTGTGGGTACGACATCGTCAATGCACTTCCTAATGAACTCGCTCACCGAATCAGCATATTCTTCAATGTTGTTGTTGGACGCAATGCGGAACATATTCCAATCCGCGTGATCGAAGCAGTCTTGAAGCGTGGAATCAGATTGGTCGGACCAGCGTTGAACAGACCTGAGTGCGGGAGCTTGTTGTTTTAATTTCTGTTTGTAGGCTGGAATCAACAAAATGGAGTCGTGGTCAGCTTTTCCGAAAGGGGGGCGGGGGAGGGCCTTATATGCGTCGCGGAAGTTAGTATAACAGTGATCCAGAGTTTTGCCAGCCCTGGTAGGACAATCGATGTGCTGATAGAATTTAGGGAGTTTTGTTTTTAGATTAGCCTTGTTAAAATCCCCAGCTACGATGAATGCAGCCTCAGGGTGTGTGGTTTCCAGTTTACAGAGAGTCAGATAGAGTTCGTTCAGGGCCATCGATGTGTCTGCTTGGGGGGGAATATATACGGCTGTGATTATGACCGAAGAGATTTCCCTTGGTAGATAATGCGGTCGACATTTGATTGTGAGGAGTTCTAGATCAGGTGAACAGAATGACTTGAGTTCCTGAGTGTTGTTATGATGATCACACCACGTCTCGTTGATCATGAGGCATAACCCCCCGCCCCATAAATAGAGACTTGTAGTCACCCTCAGCATATCTGGCTTCCTTTGCCTCATTTGATGTGAGGTTAATTAACACTGTCCAGGATGTCCCGACTGTCACATTCGTCTCTCACTATAGCATCCACGTCACCAGGGATTATCCTGGAACTGCCTACTTCCATTTGCAACATGTCATAACTCAACACTTTCCCAGGAACCGCGTAAGGGAACATTTTCATGTGGTTGTGAAATAATCGAATCAGAAAGTTTCTAGTCAAGCATAATGGTCATTTAAAATAAATGCACGTCGCATGCCAATCATCATAATCAAGGACCAATATCTAGAAACACTGCTAAATGGTTAGTTCCTGACGTGTTTAAAGAAGGATCAGTCTCAGTCCAGTCTGGACAGACATTACAGCAGGGTTCTCCAACTTTCTAATAACTTTTTATCCAACTACAGCCAACTATAGATAATTAGTTGGGTCGTTTTTTCTTAACTCAGACCCACTGTCCGTGGCCGATTCTATATATTGAATAGGGACCAACTGTGAGAAACTAAGTCTTGCAGCCACCCACTGAGACTACACAACAGGCAGATTCTTTGACTGTTGGGTTGGCTGCAGTTGGATAGGTGTGTAGATGCCATACTATCCCCCTAAGGGTTCTCTATCTTTGGTCCTGAAAGCTAATGAGTCTTGTTTAAAAGCCTCTCTCTCTGGCCCTGGGACAAATAGACACAAACTTTGGAGAGAAACTCTCCAGCCCAGCAGAGGCTAGGATCCCCGGGTTTCACACCTCCGTCCTTTTGTTGCTAGGTGGTTGCCAAGGGCCCTTCCAGATCACTCTACCCTATCTAGGGCCATGTGACCTGGTTAGCCAATCACATGTTGTACTTGGTGGGAATCTCAAACCCCCCAACAAAGTCTGTGCTTTAGTTGAACTCGGGTTTGCAGAGAGACAACAGGTAATAAGAACTCTACACCACCTCAACTCATTTCTGGACCTTCCACATGGACAATCCTCTACCATGGACTCCCTAACCGTGTGTTAGTGCATAACTGACAGCAAAACCACTATTCACTACAACACTTTCACCTATCCTTCAATTTGTAAAGCCATGTGTGTGTCTGTCTTGAGTGTGGAATAAAGTGTGAACTGTATCCATGTCTCCTACTTTCATTCTATGTCATCTAACCTGGGCTCTGGGACAGTTCTACCTATATTTTAAACCTCTTTCAAGACTATCACCAGTTGGTGGTGCTCTTGAAGGCTTTTGTTCCAACACTTCCTTCAAATAATCAACTAATTGTGGTCCGGTGTGGACCAATATTACTTTTAATCAGGTGTGATATTTCTGGGCGGGAACAAATACCTGCACACCCAGTAGCGCTCCTGAACCAAAGTTGGAGACCAACTGCATTAAATCAATGCTATCCTGAACCTCCAAGAAACAATCCTAGTGGTCCAGTTTGTTTGTGCTTTAGCCAACTTCTATATTTGTGTTCAAATCATGACAACAACAGAATAGGGGGTCAGATGTATCTTCAGCACCATGGCACCATACTCCATCTCTCTCTATGTGAGTGGTGGCCTCTGCGCTAGCCTGGTGGAACCAGCCTGATCACTGCATTCACCATTCTATTTCACTTCACATATCTCTGAGCGGCTCTCTCTGGGGACTTCCTCTGAGAGTAGGGGATACCGACTGGCTTAATCGTATGTGACGGGTGAGTCCATATTTGCGCCAGTCCCAGAACTCAATCATGGTCACTGTGAAATCCAGTACAGATTCACTGTGAATCAACTGTGTTGAGTTACAGTAAAAACAAAGCACTCACATACCTCTGTTTGAAAGTTGTTTCACAGTGGACCTGTAATAATAAGGTTTGGCTCATTGCCAATTGATCTCCTTCACAACGTGTCTGAAAGCTCTCATCATTTTTACCCCAGGCATGACCAGACCGAGGTTAGCTCTCTAATCTGGTCAGAGCTAATGATAGCTTCATAGGGGCAAGTACTACCCCCCCTCCCGCTTCTCCCCACCCACCCCCATCCGTTATTTCCATATACAGTAACCCACTTTATATCACCCAACTCATAAACGCAGCATTTTACACCAATTAATGAATATTCAATGACTTTCGCATCCAAAAATAAAAAAGGGACCACACACACTCAAACGTAGCACACACTGTACGATTGGGTCAAATAAATTCAAATAAAAATATGCAAATCCTCTTTGTCCTATAATCCAAGCGAAATTACAAGAGTTGTCAAGAATGGCAGAGTCGCAGAACATTGTACCCCTTGAAATGGGGAACCAACGAATGTTCCATATGATTCAACACATTGGGCACACACTGGTTGAATCAACATTGTTTCCAGGTCATTTCAACAGGTTAGCACCTCCTGTCTCAATGTCACAGCCGTCAAAAGGAGTAGACCAAAGTGCAGCGTGGTGAGCGTAGTTTTTTTATTTTATTTTAAAATGACGCCAACAAAACAACAAACGATGAAAACAACCGTGAAACTTAAGGGCTATGTGCCACAAGCAAAGTTAACTTCCCACACTGAAAGGAGGGTAAAGGGCTACCTAAGTATGGTTCCCAATCAGAGACAACGATAGACAGCTGTCCCTGATTGAGAACCATACCCTGACAAAACATAGAAATACAAAATCATAGAAAACAAAAACATAGAATGCCCACCACAAATCACACCCTGACCAAACCAAATAGAGACATAAAAGGCTTTCTAAGGTCAGGGCGTGACACTCGACCTCAGAATGCTTGGCTATGAAAAACCAACTGACATTTACTCCTGAGGTGCTGACCTGTTGCACCCTCTAAAACCACTGTGATTATTATTTGACCCTGCTAATCATCTATGAGCGTTTGAACATCTTGAAGAATGATCTGGCCTTAATGGTCATGTGCTCTTATAATCTTCACCCGGCACAGCCAGAACAGGACTGGCCGTCCCTCTGAGTCTGTTCCTCTCTAGGTTTCTTCCTAGGTTCCAACCATTCTAAAGAGTTTTCATAGCCACCATGCTTCTAGCCTACATCTGCATTGCTTGCTCTCTGGGGTATTAGGCTGGGTTTCTGTATAAGAACTTTGTGACATCTGCTGAAGTAAAAAGGGATTTATAAATACATTTGATTGGTGAATTTCATTGAATAGCTGTTGAAATGACATCTGTGCCCAGCGGGAAGTGTCCAATAATAATATTGATTACTCATAAGCAGGTTGACTTTTATTGTCATGAGTCTGGCCCTGTAGGCCGAACTGAGTGGTTTCTGCTAGATGGGCCAGCTGCAAAGTCAAAATTGGCTATACTGTATATCGTAAAAAATCATGAAAACAAAAAATGTGCTTATTGGTCTTAATTTAAGGTTAGTGTTAGGCATTAGGGTTAGCAGTGGGTTTAGGGTTAAGTTTAGAGTTAGGGTTAGGTTTAAAATGCCTCCAGTACATGAGTCATCTCAATAAATGCCAACCTGCAACTCATAACCAGCACCTTGTTCCTGTAAGGACCAAAATGGATATCACATAGACTACAGAAACTGCATTGAACAACACTCAGTTTCACCCACTCAACTTCGACGGACAGTATACAGTACACTGCATTACTCTGGCTGATATCCAAGGCATATTTTTGCAGTAAAACTTTGAACTTAGCTAAAGTTTCAAAGTAATACAAATGCATTTCATTTGTTTTGGTGCAATTTTTTTAAATGTGTTTCTTTATGTGAATTTTATCAACCTCGCACTCAATTATCAGTTTCTTCTGTCTCATAGTCTCACCTTGTGTGTGAATGTCACAGTGACAGTGGTATAGTTCCTCAGAGTCAATAGAATTAAAGGCAATAGGTCATATGTATGGATCTATGGAGCCATGAGTGATGTATTTTCAAATGCGGAGTGATGCATTATGTAATAACAATAGAAAAAGAAAAATATTTAGCCCCCGCTTTTACCCACTTCATTAAAGCAACAGCTGATGGAATTACGATATAATTTTCTAATTTTGCCATGACTGTGTTTGCAACTTTTTGTGCTTGTGAAAAGAAAATAAGGTAATTGTAGACACTGGGTTATATGTACACACTGTAGCTTTTATTCTAGTCAAAAGTAACTCCATTTCCATGGGGGATGTCATATCCAAGGGGGGCATACATGTGTGATCCTTTCGCAAGTCACAACACATCCACAAAAGGTCAAGAGTACTTTTGGAATGCAGCTCTTGCACGTGGAGAGAGCAACCTTGGGCAGTGGATACAAAGGTTACATCGACTCTCATTGCCATAGATGCTAACAGATGGACATGTTGACAAACTCCCTTCATACAGAATATGTTTCTGTATAGGGCCAAAAAGCCGTCTGTCTTGGAACTCACTAGTTTCCAAACCTTTAACCATGTGAAATGTATGAGAGTGGTTGAGGTATCGATAGTGTAATCTGTGTTTTCTGGCCCACTGCCTTGTCCTTCGATTTCCCATCAATTAAAAGTGTGCACTACTTGACTTGACCAATCGTTGTAATCCAGGGGTCAATTCTGTTGATACAGGATAGCTAAATAGAAAAAAAACTCAGTCTTTACTTTGTTAGTAATGTTAGTAGAAAAATAGATGGCCCTTTGGAGCATTATGTAAATATGTAACTGCAAATCGGATTGGATATGTAGTAACCAGGCACTAGATTAAAGGGTCAATCTGCAGTACAAATAACAGCCACTGATTTGGTAATTATCTGAAGAACGGGGCTGGAGAATGTAACCACTCTCAAATGTATAGACAGAGCTATGGATGCAAAATTATAGTTTTAACCATGTTTTAAAGCTTTTTAGTGTTTGTTTACAAGTACATTGTTTACAACGATTGGTCAAGTCAAGTTGTGTGCACTTTCATTTGGAGTAAAAAAAGCTTTTATTTTCAGTTCTTATGGGGTATGAGAGTTAAACTAAGCACTTGGGACATTTATAAGCTATATTCTTCAAGATTCTAAGGGTATAAATCATTAATTTAAAAGTATATATCATACATTTATATCATTAATTTAATTTAACATCATCCTTCCCTCTTTGAATAACCACATTCTCATACACATACAAACCCATACGTTGTTATAAACACACAGCTCATGCACAAATCTGATTATTACTTAACAATATTGAAACAATAGCCAAAAGTATTAAACACAGCAATCCAGTTCTGTGTGAAAAGGACAAATATTACTCTATTCCTTTGTTTCATAGCCTATTTCAAACGATAAGAAAATGAAGTCTAATGTATATTCCTATGGTTTGTTGTTTCAGTGTCTGTGGTATGCGAACACTTGAATTACCTGTCATGTCAGATATCTGCTTTAGAAAACGAGCGAATGATATTGCTTTATAGGGTCACTAACATCTACTGTAGCTGTGTTGGATTTGAATGAAAACATTGTTTAACTCGTTTAAAAAACTCAATTGATACTACGTGAAAAATTCAGCAGGTTGCGCGCTATTTTTTTGCCTGGACAGTTGCGCCACAAAGGTTGAACAAGCAGTTTGCCTCCCAAGTTCACATATCCGTTTTATGCCAATATTTTATCAAAACAAGTGCCATGTTCCGCCGTGGGAGACGTTTTATATGGGTAACTAATGTAATCCATTTCTAATGGATTTATTATCGTCACAGAAATCAAGAGATAACCATTTATTGTCTGCGGAACGTTTACGGAGAGCGGGAGAGCTAATCCTACATGGGTTAGTTGCTCTACTAGCCGGCCATCAAGTGGCTCGATAGAGTAATGCAGGTGTGTGCGCTTGTGTGGAAAGCATCTTATCTGGAACGCTGTCTTTCCCGCGCCCACCTTCTCTCTCCTCTCTCGCTTGCGCGCTCCGACCCGCTCGCTCTCCAGCCATCGCCAGGAGCAGTGTGTGGTAGGCTACAGTTTGATAGCAGCAGCGCTGGCTTTCTAAAGAAAGCTTAGCTCTCACTTTTCTGTCTGTCTCATTACCGCTCTCATTGTCTCTTGCGACAGCGGGAACGGAGCAGCCACCTACTCTCCTCCTCACCATTTAGTATGAGTAGTATTATTATTTTTGCTGCACACAGATATATATTTTAGCACTTTTTTGGGGAACCACGATTCTAACGGAATTTGTTGTGGCTGTTTTGGTGTCTTCTCTCTTTCAGTTCACTTGGGGCCTGTATTTGGAATAAGAAAGCATTGCTGTTTCTGACTGGAGAGAAGGAAGATTAAACTCATCTGGATTTCCTAAGGAATTTTATCTGGATGCTTTGGTAAGTGGTCATTTGCGTCGCATACAAGTACTTCAGGGCAGGCTATCACATTATGTCGTTATCAATTGATAAATGCCTGTTTGTCGAGTGTACAATTACATCACTTACTTATCATTCTCCTTTTTGTCATTTAAATACAGTTACCGAGGCTTTTGAATTCATCAGCCGGGGTATATAGTAAGTAGAATTTAGACTTTTCCTCGCATTGTTTTTTGCAGAGATGTTGCCTACTTTTATAAATGTCGGGTTTATGAATTGTGTAAGCTATTTTAATTGCAAGTTATGTAGGCCTATTGTGACCTGATATTATTGACATGCCATGGCATAGGCACACACAGCGCACATTTCAGCTCATCATGGAAGTGCGATGTCGGATGCTTTTTAGACGAGCACTTGTTCACTATGCCCTTATATTATACCGTCGAAGTTATGTTATCTGTTCATAATCATATATGTTCGGCTACCTACACTCTCCACCAATTGCCAAAATGCCAGCACTTCCCTTTTCAATATGTCATCTCTGCCTTACAGTTACTTATCTTAGCCTAGGCTACTTGTCTTCAAAAGAGAAGGCGGAGAGGTGGTCCATGTATGCCTATTTGTTGTCCACAAGCTTAATGGAAGCGATGCTGTGATGCCCCTCTTTTTTAAGATGCAAAATATGCCAATCGCTGTGAAGTTGCGGGACATGTGTGGAAACTTCTCTTGAAATGTGCTGCTGTATGTGTTAGGGAAGTATATTTGGAGGAGGTGGGGTGTGTAGGCTATGTATGTGCAAATTTAATCACTTGGGAGTGTTAAGTTATTCCAGTGGTGTGTGTGTGTGCGCGCGCGTGCTTTCGCATGTGTGTGCATGCGTGTGGACACGCAATGAGGTGTGTGGATGGATGGGTGGTGGCTGACTGACTGAGTTTGCTGGTTCTCGCTGCTCTCCTTTTGACAGACAATGTACATGTCAGCTCGTATTGTTGAATCACTGCTGATGCATATAAAGAGCCTTGCCCACTGCTGCACTGAGCGGGGGCATGTTTGTTTTCTCTCAATCAATGTCATGTGAATCTACACTGTTCTGATTTTGTACATTCTGTGTTGCATTCTTTCTCGGAGAAAGTTGAGTGGGTTAACCCACATAATTGTTTCTCAGTTTTACTCAGATTAAAACAGTGTCATATGCAATGGCAGTGTATCAAATAAAAAGTCAACGAATTAAATGCCCCGATGAAACCCACTGTTGGCAGGGGCGGACTGGGACAAGAAATTGGCCCTGGAATTTCTAACACACTGATCCATTTCTTTCCTCGAGGCCCCCACACCAGCCCATTTTTTTTCCCTTGACGTTCCCATCATTAGCCAGAGAATGGTCATTTTGCACACAAAAAAACTAGTTAGACACCCACAGGCATACTGGCCATCTGGCATTTCGGGGCAAATGCTAGATGCCAGATGGCCAGTCCGCTTGTGGCTGTTGGGCTTAACCATTGAAACCCTTGGATGGGGATGCTAAAACCACCTTTTGGTTAATATTGTGCTTCCTATACACCTAAGAGAGGCAGTTAGATGTGAAAGTAAAAGAAGGCAATGGAAAGTCATACAGCTCTCTGCTGTACTGCAGAGTGACACAGGGTTATTTGAGAATGACCGCAAAGACAATGTGATAGCCTTATTGGCATCCATGTCCCTGGGAGATGGAGGGAGGATAGTGTTGCCTATCAATATGGACTACATGGAGTCAAGCATGATATATGCAAAATAACATGCAGGCAAGGACATATTGTCAACTGTAAATATACTATCTATCTATCTGCTTAGCTGGGCTTCGGAATGGTGAATAAAAATCTAGTAAACTGGTAAATTTTTGGAATCATGGAAATATAATGATTATTCTAATTATATAGTTTGAATGCATAACAACAAATGAAAAGGCCAGGGAGGAATTATTGTGACAGGGTAGGAACCAAAGTGTTGTTCAGTGTTTCCCAGGGGACCCTAATTAGATGTTACAATACTTGTTTTCTATTGCTTCATGTAGCTAGCGCTATCTAACATGTTCATGTTTTGCCTATTCCTCTCTGATTTAGAAATCAAATCAAATCAAATTGTGTTTGTCACATACACACATACACATGGAAGATACCGTTGCACAAACAGTGTGCTGATCTATGCCTACACCAGCACTGGTGGTGAAGGTGGGCAACATTACCTCTTCGACTTTACATCTGATTCTCATCACGGGGGCCCCACAAGGGTGCATCCTCAGTCCCCTCCTGTACTCCCTGTATACTGACGACTGCATGGCCTCACACAGTTCCAGCTCCCGTCATCAAGTTCGTTGACGACACGACAGTAGTAGGCCTGATTAAAAAAAGAATGGTGGTCATTTGATGTCCTTCCAGCTCCATTATTCTCTAAATAGTAACACAGAAGCAAAATATAAAGTTAGTTTTGCATAGCCTATTCTAGAATCAGACAGTTTAGTAAAGTATAACTGTTTTCTGTACTTATGGGTATCTACAACTTCAAGAAGTATATACAGGCATCATTGAAGTACAGTAAAACTCCCTGTACAATATGCCATGTGCACACCAATGGTTTACCTGGACATATTGGTACCGCAGCTCCTTCACTCTGTCACTATTCCTCTCAAATGACACCTTGTACAGTTGTTTCATAGTAATTTGATTTTTTCCCAAAACTCTGTCTATAGTGGAAATGCTGACAGAATTGATATTTGCGAAGATATTGTTGTCATTTATGATTGCACTTTGGATCTCTCTTAGCCTGATGGAATTGTTGGCTATGACCATGTTGCAAATGTCTTGTTCTTGCTGATGGCTGAATACTGCTGCTCTGCCACCAGCATGAGGTTTTTAGTGCAGTCCTATATATGACGTGTAGAATTCACACATAGATCAGGTTACAGATATTATATTGTATTCAAATTGTGCTGTATTACTGTATATTCCTCATACATATCTTACGGTACATTGTAATTTTTAGACTTGGATTTAGCTTTACAAAAGTTGCAGTATTGTTGTGAATGAAATGCTATCACAAAAGTAAAGAACAAGTACATGTTTACCTGTTTCCCCTACGGAATGTTTGCACAATTGATGACACTGTGGACCTGTTTACAATAGGCTGTACTCTCCGACCATCCCTCTTCCATTGTAAGACCATGGTTTATGACATGGTCCACACTTGTGGCTCTGATTTCATCGGGGACTCTTATTATTTGCCTTCTACCTCTTCCTCTATTATGTCTTCCCCTAACACCACCACCACGCATTCTTACACATCTTCTTATTTCTCTTCCACCAGCATGTAGCTGCTGTTCAGAGTTGTGATGTTCCTCCATGTTCAAAAATGGTAGTGATTGTGCTGTGGGCAAGCTCCATATATATGCTTCCAAACTTGATTGGTTGATTGGTAAGATTGTGATTCCTATTTCATTACTATGTCAGCTGGCAGGTAATTTGCCAATTTAGCAGACATCACAAACATTCCATGTCATAGATATTTATGGAATATACATGTATGTCTGACTGATTTTGATAATTGAATGGATAATGTTGCATGTGATGGCTCACACGATGAAAGAATGTTTAGAAGTTGCGAAGAGTCTGACAGTTTCACTGGGAATCAACTCATCAGTTTTATCAGCAAGCCATGTGCACGTAGCTATTGGGAAAATTGTAGACAATTGTACTTCCTCTTTTTCACACATGTGCCAAAACACTTGCAGTTTGCTTAAATGAATAAGACATTCAAATCTGGTGTGAAAAAGAAACTAATTGTTCAGAGATTTGACTGTATTGTTTTGAAAAAATAATTATCTTTCGAGAATTGAGCCAACCCGATTGAGAAAAACTGTAAGAAACAAAGTGTAAATCCGAATTGTAGTCACCAACATCTTTTTGCATCTGACCACGCAGACAGAGTGAATGGCATGGCAAGCGCTTGTGACAACTGCTCTCTTTGAGTGACAGTGGGCAGGGCTTGGGGAAAGCGCATGGGGAAGCAGCATGCAGGAGGAGAGGGAGAGAGACGACTCAAGTAACAAACAGGGTCAACTATGCAACTGACATTACATGCGCCAGAGTTGCGTATCACATTTAACAAACCAAACATTGAAATACCGTTATAGAAGGTAAAGTAAAAACCCAAACCGGTCTGTGCATCAATACCGTTATATTGTCAAATACGGTATACCGCCCAGCCTTAGTCAAGCATGTCTTGATAGTTGCATTGAAGTCGTCTCATCTTTGACGTTGTTTGATTGAGAAAGGTCAACTGTTCCTTTTAGCAGCACGGCAAGATCACACACATGATTGACATCTGCAACCAAGTGTCAACGTTCGCTCACTACCAGAAACGATGTTTCACACACATTTCCTTACACATCTACAGAATACAGCTACAGTATATTATGTAAGATAAAAAGTCAAAGCAAGCAAGAGAACAGTGAGCGGTATTTCATCATGCATGCACCAGTCAATTTCCAGCAGTACAGTAGTTTCGCTTGTGGAAACGTGCTAACAAGAACAGGAGTGTCTTACTGCCCGTGGCAACAGAGAAAAAAACATAAATCCCTCACAGCAATTGGAAAACAAATTGGCATTGCAGCATATAAAGTATACACCATTACTATCTCAGCTATCCCTTCCAGGTTGAGTTGCAATTTGGCTGAAGCATTCATGAGACTAGACCTTTACGAGATGTAAGGGAAAGGTCAGTTTTCCCAGAGAAAGGGGATTTTCAACTTTCTTTCACTCTGTGAAATTTTTAGGAGAACGCTTTTAAGGATTAGTCCCAGGTAAGTATTTTTCCTACCACCCATTCCAGGCTCCTGCAGTCCCATTTTATAAATTGCACACCATTCAACAATTTTCTGCCATCTTCGCCCTGAGTGCTACTCCCTGAATCTATTAGCTGGCCTTGCATCCGTCATTGTTGGAGGGGGGTTTAAGCAACAAGACAGAAGGAACGCTCTTGCCCATGTGCTTGCTGAGAGGTGTGCAGTACATTAAAGTGGACCGCGATCATAAGCCCGCTGCTGGCGCACGAGCGTTAACTCCACATTTCTGCAAGGCTCTTCCCCCGCTTAATTATCCTTCAACACCGATAGCTCAACGTGTCGAGAGAGAAGCAAGCTATAATTATGTTTTATGAAATTCTTCCAGGTGACATAATCGGGCCATGGCTAAGTGATAGCCGAGGTCACAACAGCAGCAAATAAACAAGTGTCACACTCTAATTTGACTGGTAATCGACTTTAGTATGTAAATGTTTGTTTCCATGCTGAGACAATTGTCTGAATTCACTAACGAGCAGTAAAGTGGAAAGATATGGATAATGAAATTGCCCATATTCCCAACCACTGATAGCAGACATGATCTACAGTAGAATCATGGCATTGACTCCACAGTTACTGTACAGGCATATGTAAGGTACCACATCCGGTACTGCTATGATGTCCTCATATTGTCCTCTACATACTGTAACTAACACGCCTTGATTATAAGCCCATTCGTTATGACACATCAGATGCCCAACTACCAGGGGACGTTTTATAATGAGGATGTACTGACAGATAATTAGATACACCATGCGTCGGCTCTTTCAGGAAATGTTGATTCATCCTTAAATGAAATGTTTCTCTCTGCTAACATGAAAGAGATAAATATCTCTCCCTCTGTCACATCACCTTGTCTCTCACGGTGGTAACATTTTTATTTGTCCATCTGCTTCTAACACTTTTAGATGTGGCGTGTTTTCATTCGGGGGCTGACGTTTCCCATCACCTGAAGAGTGGCTTCTGGCTTTAAAATGGGACAAAAAATATGTGGCCCCCCTGGTGTTGGCTCTCGGAGGCCCCTGAGCCCATTGACTCCTCAGACGGGCTCATATCACAGGGTGTTACCATTTTATGGATAGTGGTACAACTGCTCCCAGACTTGGCAGCTGTTTTAGCCGGCCGTGTTAGTGCATTGAGAAGCCTGGGTGCCTGTGTGTGTGTGTTTGTTTCGAACGGTTGGTTGTGGTGGAGGGGCCATGTTGATTTACAGCCTGAGCCCTCGTGCTGATTCTTCAATACATACATCAGCTGTCTGGAGATGTATAGTTTGATGGATGCACATGCATCTAATCAACCATTTTGTGCACATACTGCATACAGTACACTGTGCATGATCAATTTAATTCACACACAGGCCAACAGACTTGCAGGCAGACACAAATATAACTCATTTTTTCTCTGGTCTTGATTGAAAAAACTGTGTGAAATGAAACCCCTCACCGACTGTACACGTCTGCCCAAACGCTTATTTATTAGTCGCTTGGCGCCGCTCATAAATCAGACGTTTATTAAGTTGTTAAACGACTACTTCTGCCTATCGCAAGTGACATCAGTGCCATTAAGTCTGATGTATACGACACGCTAGGAGGGAACATGAGCTATTGCCGATGCTCCTTGCATTATTCAATTAAACAACTTGATACTTAATGACTTTTGTTAAGCCCACTTTCCCTTTATTTCCTCTCTTCTTCACCCCTCCCTTCATTCCTCGGTGGCATTGCTCTCATGAAATTTAGAAGAGCAGGGATTGATTGCAGGGATGAAGCACAGGGGAGTGAGGGAAACACTGCAGCGGATCTATGTAGCTGAGGATCAATTCTCGCCTTTGCATACCGTAGAGACTTATACCACCAGACTTAAGCTTTATTCGTTACTCGGCCTGAAGTAAGGCAAGGAAACACTGTTTACTTCCAAGCATCCAAGCGTGTCAAAGGCAATAACGGGTACAGCTTAACCCAGGGCATAGCATAATTTATTTGTTTGGACTCTGTCTATATCCAGTTGCCTATTGCATTCAAAGCAATACAGGGATCATCAACTAGATTGAGGATGATTTTTTCTTGAGCGGATGGTCAGAAGGCCAGAACATAATTACAAATAATGTGTAGACTGCAAATTGACCGCAAAAAGCCAAAACAGATATAATATTGGACAAAAACATAATAGTTTCAAACATTGCTTACGTTTGTATATGATCACATAGATCTCTATTATGCGTGGGAATACTTTGGAACAGATTTCTAACATTAAAATCACTTGGAGACGATTTGCTGGTGATTTTACCAAAAAAAAATCTGTAACTCTGCCGTAGGGTTTATTACAATATGTAAGTAAGAAGCAAGTGTAGTTGAAATTGCCAGTAGGTAATGTTGGTGGAAAATATATCTTGGCTTCTACTGAACCTGAAGGAAATGTTGTGGCTGTGTGCACTGCTCAGCACACTTTGAGCCCTGCTGAAGTGACCAGTCTTTTGAATTGGTATTGTACTTTTGCTTGTTACATCATTTCACTGGAAGGCAAGTAGTGCCTCCAACCCAGGCTCAATCAAGCATGCTGTAAAAAAAAAATTCACCTCAACTGAGAACTGTGGTGGATATGTTTCCCCTCCTGTAGCGGACTTTGCTTTCGCATGAAGGACACCAGCAGCAATCTTGTGTTCACCTTTCGGTCAAACCTGACGATCTCGCAAAAAAACACAAAAACTGACGGAAAGAGAAAAGACAAGAAAAGGGGGACTTGGGAGCCTTGAGCATCACCATGTTGTCAGAATCTAGGCCTATGTGTGGTTGGTTTGAGGACTGTGCTAATTAGCACCAAATGTTACCGTGATAGATCATGGCCACATGCTGCTGTATTAGGTGCTAGCATGGCTAATGATTTTTCCAAAGGGCAAATGTCAACCCCATCATATATTTGGACCTTCTTTGTGGTCTGCAAGTACAGTACGACACCAGATTTCTTTTCATGCTCCTCTGAAGGGATTATTTTGCTCCTAGCTGCTCTGAAGGTTTTCCAACGGGAGCGATATGTTGAGTGTTAGCATTTGTAATCCTGAGGAACCGAGCAGGAGAAAGAAAGTGAGAGGGTAAAAGGAAAGAATATTGCAGGCGTGCCGAAGCCAGGCCACTCTGCACAGCTCCATGAAAGCTATGATCCCTTATTGATGTCACTTGTTAAATCCACTTCAATCAGTGTAGATGAAGGGGAGGAGACAGGTTAAAGAAGGTTGTTTAAGCCTTGAGACAATTGAGACATAGATTGTGTATGTGTGCCATTCAGAGCGTGAATGGGCAAGACAACATACTTTGAACGGTGTATGGTAGTAGGTGACCGGTTTGTGTCAAGAACTGCAACGCTGCTGTATTTTTCACCCTCAACAGTTTCCTGTGTGTATCAAGAACGGTCCACCACCCAAAGGACATCCAGCCAACTTGACACAACTGTGGGAGTCAACATGGGACAGCATCCATGTGGAATGCTTTCAACACCTTGTAGAGTCCATGTCCCAATGAATTGAGGCTATTCTGAAGGCAAAACTCAATATTAGGAAGCTGTTCTTAATGTTTTGTATACTCAGTTTTTTCCCCTTATGGTCTAGAATGACTAGCTTGCTGATACAGGTTTTGTTGGGGTTTCTACCAGGGTTGGGGTTAATTACATTTAAATTCAGCCAATTAAAAAAGGATTTGAATTGCTATTCCACTTCAATAATGGAAAAAGTTCCATTTATTTTCAATGAGAGCTTTGGAATTGTTACATTGTTGGTGGAATTGATATGATCCTAACCCTGGTATTGACCTTTCTTCCCTCTCTGCTCTGTCTCTGCTCTGTCGTATCAAGTCCTTTCAGATCAATGACCAGGAAGGAGAGGGGATGGGGAAAGGATGCTACAGGAAGAGTATTTGGACGTAGCTGTTGTGCTTGCTTACCTCTCCCTACCAGCAGCCTTGGGGCTCTCAGAGCTCTATGCTCTAATTAGGCCTCAGTCATTTCACCCTCTTACTTAACGGCCGATACTACAGGGAAGTTGTCGGCATACCAGGGCATACTAGCATTTCTTACTGACACCATGAGGGGTACATTTGGTCTTTGTTACCGGATATGTTGTAGAATAAGTATGGTGGTTTTGTGGTCAGACAACTGTGTGAGAGGCTGCTGCATTGTACTGTACTTATACAAGTGATTTTGGTTTTAAAGGAACGAGGAGATACTATAATTGATGGACTACTGTTTTTGAATGTTTTCATAGGTATTTGTATGATACATTTATTGTTAGTTTAGGAACTGATGATTTTGCATATTGTTTATTAGGCAATATGTATTCTGCTGAAACCACATAATTGCTTTAATTAAATCTTACAACGATTAACCTTAATACTGTTGCTAAATTAGATACATTTTATATTTTTGTGACGTTAGCAGTTTCTTATAAGACAACGACTCTTCCACTTAGAATATATTTTTGTTATTAAAATCTCACTACTTTTTCAAGATAAACATTTTGAATCCGTTTTAATTGTGGTTATATTGTTATTTCTGTATATGTTTGTTGCACTTTACCAAAATCGCAAGAGGTCTTCAATTCTGCTCATAGCACAAATGGCCAATTTGGAATTTTAAATGTATATGGATTTCCAGGAGAGAAAATGTCCTTGTTCCGTGTGGCTCAGTTGGTAGAGCATGACACTTCAAATGCCAGGGTTGTGAATTTGATTCTCGGGGGGGGAAGTATGAAAATGTATGTACCCACTACTGTAAATCGCTCTGGATTAGCACGTCCACTAAATTACATAAATGTTAAAGATAATCCTGAGAAAATGAACTTACATAATTGAACAAGATGTTTGAAAGAGATGCGTATTTCACTGAATGGGCCTCAGCAATGTAAATACAGAGGTTGCGGGCGTAACGCTGCCCATGGATTCCACTGGGCCATAGGGTTCTTTGTCTTTGATCGCTTCGGAATAGGATGGTTTTTGATCATGCCCTACCTCGGACATAATGAACAACAGCTCAGAAAAAGGGAGAGTATAATCTGTACAGACACATAAGCACAGGAGAGTAACCCAGCTGTTATACCACCCTGCATCCCATTGCTGGCTTGCATCTAAGACTAAGCAGGGTAGAGACTGGTCGATCCTTGAATGGGAGACCAGATGCTGCTGGAAGTGGTCTTCGAGGGCTAGTAGGGGCTCTCTTCCCTCTGGTCTCAGAGAGACATCAATGCCCCAGGGTTATGAGTACAGGTGCTAGCCCTGGTGTCCTGGCTAAATCCCCCACCTGGCCTCTCATACTATCTCGGCCACCTAATCATCCCCAGCTTCCATTGGCTCATTCAACCCCTATCCGCCCATGTAACTTCCCCAGGTCTTTCCAGTGAAGGAGAACTCTGTAAACTTACCCGGTAAAATAAGGATTTCAGATTGAAAAATAAAATAAAATGTGTTACAACCAATTACACTGAACCTCTTTGAGCTCTCTCTCCCCCCTCTACCTTAACAGCATCCTACCAGTAGGTGATTGTCATCGGCGAGCAGTGACGAAAACGGTAAATTCAGTTTGACAGAGAAGGCTGGTCTCACACTGAGTGAAATTGAAAAGGGTTATCATAGCAGAAGGCCTAAATGTCGATGCTGGGCTACAGAGCTGCCAGGATGAATGAAGTGCAGGACATACGCTGAACAAAAATATAAACGCAACATATAAAGTGTCGGTCTGATGTTTCAATAGCGAGCTAACATAAAAGATCCCAGACATTTTCCATACGCACAAATAGATTGTGTCTTAGTGTAGAAATATGTTTACATCCCTGTTAGTGAGCATTTCTCCATTGCCAAGATCATCCATTCATCTGACAAGTGTGGCATATCAAGAAGCTGATTAAACAGCATGATCATTACACAGGTGCACCTTGTGCTGGGGACAGTAAAATGTTAAGTTTTGTCACACAACACAATGCCACAGATGTCTCAAGTTTTGAGGGAGCGTGCAATTGGTATTCTGACTGCAGGAAGAATACCAATTATGTTAATTTCTCTACCATAAACTGCCTCCAACATTGTTTTAGAGAATTTGTCAGGCAATAGCTGCAGAAAAAGAACACAATTGCATTTTATCAATGGCAATTTGAATGCACAGAGATACCGTGATGAGATCTTGAGGCCCATTGCTGTGCCATTCATCCGCCACCATCGCCTCATGTTTCAGCATGATAATGCACAGCCCCATGTCACAAGGGTCTGTACACATTTCCTGGAAGCTGAAAATGTTCCAGCTCTTCTATGGCCTGCATACTCACCAGACATGTCACCCATTAAGCGTGCTTAGCATTTATTTTATTTAACTATGCTAGTCAGTTAAGAACAAATTCTTATTTACAATGACAGGCTACGCCGGCCAAACCTGGATCAATTGTGGACCGCCTTTTGGGACTCCCAATCACAGCAAGTTGTGATACAGCCTGGATTTGAAACAGGGTGTCTGTAGTGACACCTCTAGCACTTAGATGCAGTGCCTTAGACTGCTGTGCCACTCGGGAGCATGCGCTGGATTGATATGTACACCAGCGTGTTCCAGTTCCCTCCACTATCCAGCAACTTCGCACAGCCATTAAAGAGGAGTGGGACAACATTACACAGGCCACAATCAACAGCCTGATCAACTATGTGAAGGAGATGGGTCTCGCTGCATGAGGCAAATGATGGTCACACCAGATACTGAATGGTTTTCTGATCCACACCCCTATCTTTTTTTAAAGGTATCTGTGACCAACAGATGCATATCTCTATTCCCAGTCATGTGAAATCCATAGATTAGGGCCTAATGAATTTATTTCAATTGACTGATTTCCTTATATGTACTGTAACTCAGTCAAATCTTTGAAATTGTTGCATGTTGGATTTATATTTCTCTTCAGTATATTTTAACGTGGACGATGTCAACTTTAGATGAATATACTATATCGTAACATAAAATTAAGCGGACTCTGAGACAAGAAAATCGAACAGAAAAATAAAAAAAATTAACAGGAAAAAAATATGTCCATCTAGTTCAGGAGTTTTACAAGGAAATGGAAATGGACAGACATACCATAAGTATTTTCACAATGAAAAAAGCTAAACTTGGCTTTATCACTGGGTATATGGAGCTGAGTAGTTAGAATGACTTGTGATCATTGACAATGAGATGATTTAACGTAATCATAAACAGTCTGGGCTTTGTGCTTCGGAAGTCTCACAATCTGGACGGGCTCCTGTGTGTACAATTCACTCAATCCCACACACGCACGCACGCACGCACGCACACGCGCACACGCACACGCACACGCACACGCACACACACACACACACACACACACACACACACACACACACACACACACACACACACACACACACACACACACACACACACCCACACACTCTCTCATCTCCCCTCTGCTGGGCGGTTGGCTCTGGGCGCCCAGCAGATCTGGCGGCATCATGAGTGAATAACAATGAGGGCTTTGGGGGATCAGTTCCCCAAGAAAGCTCCATACTTGGAAGGGTTTACGCTAGTCCCAACTTCATGAGCACTGTGCCGCCTTAAGAGGACAAACAAATGGTACTGAGGAGTTCCGACTCGCCAAAGGGGATCGCATCTGTTCACGGGCTCTCTGTTTCCACTCACACACATTCCCTGTGCTCCTACACACAAGCCTGGGATATGTGTGCTGGGTCTGACATGTGCCCATGCATGTGTTTTTATGCTGCTTGTTGGTGTGCAGCATCACGCCGTCACTCACTTTTCCGAAGATGATTATTTATTTCATGTGATTAGTGATTCACATACGCCTATCCTTTGTGAGCTGGTTCTACTCTTTTTGGCAATTTATTTGTGTGTTTTGTGGTGAAAAACTGAGCGGGTCAAGCATGAAACATCAACCAGAGATATTGACGCTGGAATTTTTTATTGAACCTTTATTTAACTAGGCAATTTATTGAACCTTTATTTAACTAGGCAAGTCAGTTAAGAACAAATTGTTATTTACAATGACAGCCTACCGGGGAACAGTGGGTTAACTACCTTGTTCAGGGGCAGAACGACAGATTTTTTACCTTGTCAGCTCAGGGATTCGATCCAGCAACCTTTTGGTTACTGGCCCAACACTCTAACCACTAGGCTCTCTGTTTCTTTTGCACTAGGCTCTGCTGTCTCTTTTGCACAAAACAGGCTTCGATTCCCCCTGTCACAAGTGGATTTATGTCTGATTTAAGAGTAAGTCGTCAATTTTGTTACAGTCAACTCTGTTACTTTATTTGGAGCTTAACAGGCACTTACTATAGTCAGATTTGATTTAACCTCTTGTGAAAACATGTTTTTTTATAAAGTTGAAAATGTGCTCTTTATGACATAATGTTAAAATGAGGTGAAATTGAATTATTTTGGGACCAGGCTACATTTCTCAAAAGACATCGATATGGTGGAATGACCCACCTTTCTTTAAGCAGGGCCAGAGACATGCACAGGTCCGGCTGCTCGCGGGGCTCATTTGCTGGTCTCTTCGATATATAATTGCACCAGGCTCCCGATAAGATCCGGCCCAAAATCCCTTGCTGCTAGGTGTATTTTTAGAACAAAAAAAAGAGTGTGAAGCGCTCTGCATGTGTGCCGTCTGAATTCCAAAACTCAACCCATCCAAGGCTCAGCTTTTAATCAGCAGCATCTGGACTGTGGCTGCTTAGACGAAGAAAAAAAGGTGAAAACAGGAGAGAGAAAAAAGCAATTTTTGTTCTCTGTTGGTTAAGGTCATCGCATAGCGGTTTTAAAGCCAAATGGGCGAAATACAAAGATAGGCAAAAGAGGCTATTTCAAAGTGATTTGCAAATATCCAAGATGATAGGAGACGTGACAAAAATGGACACAAAGAAAGACAAAAAAGGCCTTGGGCACTTTCTCAAACCTATTTCTTCCTAGGTGATACAACGGATAGCCTTAGCTTGTTGTGTCATTCAAAATAGGCCCCTAACTAATCCCCCCCCCCCTTTCTTCCTGTAGAGCACAGAAATACATGATAGATAACATTAGTATCCATCGAGTCGGAGGAAGGGAAAATCGATGCAAGGTGAAAATTGAATTTGCCCAAAGAGCCTTTAGGCAGAGTGCAATTTGAAAACACATATTTTATTTTCCCCTGGGCGTCTAGAGGGGTGGGAAGAGATGGACTGCAGGTCTAAGTGGGATGGAAAAACTGCAGTGGTTGAGTGAGGGTGAGGGTATGCTATGGTGCTATGCTATGGTTGGAACTCCCCTTCTATCTAGCCTAATGTGCCTCCCCTTTGATTGCTTAATTCGGTAAGGGCCACGCGTACCTTATCGGATCATATCAAAGGTCAGAGGCGTCCTGTAGACAAATCAATCTCTCCGTCTGAGGAGGCACTGAGGAAACACAAACGGAGGGAGAGACGATCCATCTAAAGGGCTAAGAGTGAACGAGGGAGGGGAGGTAGAGGGGCGTGGGGGGGGGTGGTGAAAAAAGAAAAACGATGGCATCTGGTGCCTGGAGTGAAGTGAGGAGGAGAGTGAGAGATTGAGTGGAGTTGGGGAATGTGATATGATCAGAGAGAAAGGGCGTTTATAGTGGTTGTGAGATAAAAGCTTTTTCGAAGTAGAGGAAGGGAGATTACAGTATGGTCATTCACGTTGATGATGAGGCAGTTATGACTGGATGCCGGTGTCATTGACATGGTAGTTATGGTATGAATGGATTGAAGACTACCTATATAACTGGTTATGGTAAAGAGAGAACATTCATTTACGATTGTGCTTGACTGAGGCATAATGTCATTAATTTCTTATAGTTTCTGTATTTGATGGTATTTTCATTCATAATGATAGTCCCAGGTGGTGGCTAATCCATTGGCTGCAAGCCTTTTCATGCCTCACTGATCCCTATTGAATATTGTTTCACTCACAGTGTTTTCCAGCCGACAAGGACTAACCAGTAGGCCATGAGCCATCCGTGAAACACAGATTTGTAGGACCAGTGCATATTCTCTCAAGAAAAAAATCTATCAAATTATATACACTGCTCAAAAAAATAAAGGGAACACTTAAACAACACAATGTAACTCCAAGTCAATCACACTTCTGTGAAATCAAACTGTCCACTTAGGAAGCAACACTGATTGACAATAAATTTAACATGCTGTTGTGCAAATGGAATAGACAAAAGGTGGAAATTATAGGCAATTAGTAAGACACCCCCAAAAAAGGAATGGTTCTGCAGGTGGTGACCACAGACCACTTCTCAGTTCCTATGCTTCCTGGCTGATGTTTTGGTCACTTTTGAATGCTGGCGGTGCTCTCACTCTAGTGGTAGCATGAGACGGAGTCTACAACCCACACAAGTGGCTCAGGTAGTGCAGCTCATCCAGGATGGCACATCAATGCGAGCTGTGGCAAGAAGGTTTGCTCTGTCTGTCAGCGTAGTGTCCAGAGCATGGAGGCGCTACCAGGAGACAGGCCAGTACATCAGGAGACGTGGAGGAGGCCGTAGGAGGGCAACAACCCAGCAGCAGGACCGCTACCTCCGCCTTTGTGCAAGGAGTAGCACTGCCAGAGCCCTGCAAAATGACCTCCAGTAGGCCACAAATATGCATGTGTCAGCATATGGTCTCACAAGGGGTCTAAGGATCTCATCTCGGTACCTAATGGCAGTCAGGCTTCCTCTGGCGAGCACATGGAGGGCTGTGCAGCCCCACAAAGAAATGCCACCCCACACCATGACTGACCCACCGCCAAACCGGTCATGCTGGAGGATGTTGCAGGCAGCAGAACGTTCTCCACGGCGTCTCCAGACTCTGTCACGTCTGTCACATGTGCTCATGTGCTCAGTGTGAACCTGCTTTCATCTGTGAAGAGCACAGGGCGCCAGTGGCGAATTTGCCAATATTGGTGTTCTCTGGCAAATGCCAAACGTCCTGCACGGTGTTGGGCTGTAAGCACAACCCCCACCTGTGGACGTCGGGCCCTCATACCACCCTCATAGAGTCTATTTCTGACCGTTTGAGCGGACACATGCACATTTGTGGCCTGCTGGAGGTCATTTTGCAGGGCTCTGGCAGTGCACCTCCTTGCACAAAGGCGGAGGTAGCGGTCCTGCTGCTGGGTTGTTGCCCTCCTACGGCCTCCTCCACGTCTCCTGATGTACTGGCCTGTCTCCTGGTAGCGCCTCCATGCTCTGGACACTACGCTGACAGACACAGCAAACCTTTTTGCCACAGCTCGCATTGATGTGCCATCCTGGATGAACTGCACTACCTGAGCCACTTATGTGGGTTGTAGACTCCGTCTCATGCTACCACTAGAGTGAAAGCACCGCCAGCATTCAAAAGTGACCAAAACATCAGCCAGGAAGCATAGGAACTGAGAAGTGGTCTGTGGTCACCACCTGCAGAACCATTCCTTTTTTGGGGGTGTCTTACTAATTGCCTATAATTTCCACCTTTTGTCTATTCCATTTGCACAACAGCATGTTAAATTTATTGTCAATCAGTGTTGTTTCCTAAGTGGACAGTTTGATTTCACAGAATTGTGATTGACTTGGAGTTACATTGTGTTGTTTAAGTGTTCCCTTTATTTTTTTGAGCAGTGTATATGATTGAAATGTTGTATTCATAGTCTACATCACTGTTAGCCTTATATGTACTGCACAGTATTAGCTAAACGGCTCTGTGCCATAACAAACCTCTTAGAACTACCTCATTAAGATATAGTCATAATTAAACCAATGGTGCATAAACATTCTAGTGGTGGGCTGGCACCAGTCCTGGGCCAGGTTTATAGGTGATGATAAATCATCCACAGTTTATTGCTGGCAAGATGGTTAATTTTGTCCCCTGAGGGTGTAATTAGTTCAAGTATACCTGAGCACAGGGCAGCACATGTAGAATGGAGAGACCGGGGTGCCCTCTGTTTCCTCCCGTAACACTAAAACCCTCTGCGTCATCAGTGACCTTAACCTGGCCTCGAGACACCAACATGGACGCTTCGTGGGAGATAATGTTTGCACAACCACCTAAACTGCAATGAGCTACAGTGGATGAGCTACTCATTTTCTTGTCAGGTTGGTGCCGGTCGGCCCTGGCTTTGCAAAATGTTAAGCACACTGCCCGCCACGAGAGAAAATGCGTTTCTCAAGACGAAAAACACATATTTGGACAAGCAAACGCTTCCTCGCTCTTCACATCGCCACACTTCGACACATGTGCTGAGACAGCTGGGTAGTTTTTTTTTAGGTATTTTTTTGTGTGTGATTCAACGAGAACAACTGAATGTTTGTCTGACTGCCCAAGCAAGTGGACGAACAAGGCAAGCGGCTTACAACCTGCTAATTGCTAGTCAGTCAGTCCAGCAAAATGCATGCCCGGTATCTGAAATGAGGGAAACGGTAGAGTGTTCTTTTTGCAATAGCCAAGTCACAGCAGACTAGACCTGGGCCCAACGTGTTTTAAATGGATTACGCTAGTGTGACATTACGATTACATGCTGCTAGCAGGGACCCCGATGAGATGAATAACATTTTATGGCTTTAAAGCAGATATCCCCCCTCAACGTTGAATGGCTTTCTGTCTACCACATACAGTAGCATCACGGACTGGGTGTGTGATCTTTTTCTTTTTTGTGCGTCACAAACAGTTTTGTATCTTTTTTGTGTGTGGTTCCACTACAAAATTTAGTTTAAGAGAGCCCCAGACAGAAAATATGTTTGTGTATGTATATTTTTTTCACCCTTTGTAATCTTTTCAAATATTTCAGTGCAGAACTTTTCAGAATGTTCTGGTTATGTGACCAGTCTTGTAAAATGTTCCCCTTTTCCTTGCCATGCAGACTGTAAGGCTTTGAAATTTGTCAACTGCCTCCCAGCCCACAACTCCAGGCTTTTTCTCCATACCTAACATTAAAGTAGATTTACTGTGTCCGTAAAATGTATATAGGTTCAGATTTTTTGTTAAACTCAACGTTAGAAATACATGGCAAAATAGAAATCAAACTGGATGGGCTTCAGCGATAGATGGGAGGGGTTGATGGTAGCTGAAGGATGGGATTAAAAACAAACAAAAGATTCAGGTGAAGTCGGAAGTGAACATACACCTTAGCCAAATACATTTAAACTCAGTTTTTCACAATTCCTGACATTTAATCCGAGTAAAAATTCCCTGTCTTAGGTCAGTTAGGATCACCACTTTATTTTTAAGAATGTGAAATGTCAGAATAATAGTAGAGAGAATTATTTATTTCAGCTTTTATTTCTTTCATCACATTCCCAGTGGGTCAGAAGTTTACATACACTCAATTAGTATTTGGTAGCATTGCCTTTAAATTGTTTAACTTGGGTCAAACGTTTTGGGTAGCCTTCCACAAGCTTCCCACAATAATTTGGGGGAATTTTGGCCCATTCCTCCTGACAGAGCAGGTGTAACTGAGTCAGGTTTGTAGGCCTCCTTGCTCGCACACGCTTTCTCAGTTCTGCCCACACATTTTCTATAGGATTGAGGTCAGGGCTTTGTGATGGCCACTTCAATACCTTGACTTTGTTGTCCTTTAAGCCATTTTGCCACATCTTTGGAAGTATGCATGGGGTCATTGTCCATTTAGAAGACCCATTTGCGACCAAGCTTTAACTTCCTGACTGATGTCTTGAGATGTTGCTGCAATATATCCATATAATTTCCATTCCTCATGATGGCATCTATTCTGTGAAGTGCACCAGTCCCTTCTGCAGCAAAGCACCCTCACAACAGGATGCTGCGATCCCCGTGCTTCACGGTTCAAACCCATCCACGTACCTTAGCTATTAGCTACCATTACATCATCCATATGGGCCGTAGGCCCACAGAAACACCTCACCTACCCCCTGCTGCATTATGACAATATGTCATAAACCTTACTGATAAAGGATGATTTAATGATGCTCTCTTGGTAAAATGCCCTCTAATTTGTAGTCAAGCTGCACAGAAAATCGTTAGATATGGCAAGGTGTGTGTGTGTTTATTCGCGATGCCAGCGAAGATGTCAGAGTCAGTGTGTGTGAGGGAGGCGGTGGCCTGCTCACCTCTTACCTCTAGAGAGACCATAAAACAAGGGGTGATATGACTACGGACGGGGTTAAACGCCAGTGTCCTCGTCCACACTGACATCAAACACACACACACAAGTGGGAGAGCACACACTAACAGCCACAGATCAGACTGAAATATTAGTGTTGTTTCTTTCCATGGGATGTGATATCAGGGGTCAAGATATTACAGGATCTAAAGGTCATCCTGCTGACCTTATAATTGATTGTGGTGTCGGGAGTCCTTTGACACCTAATGCCTTTGGTAAGATTCTTCATAGACGCCCTTGAACTCACTGAAACCCGAAATGAGTCTATCAACCTTTGCATGCTCAAAATGTTATCTGACTTAGCTACATGTATACTGAACAAAACGCAACATGCAACAATTTCAAAGATTTTACAGAGTTACAGTTCATATAAGGAAATCAGTGGATCAAGCTATGGATTTCACATGACTGGGAATACAGATATACATATGTTTGTCACAGATGCCTTAAAAAGGGTAGGGATGTGGATCAGAAAACCAGTCAGTATCTGGTGTGACCATCACTTGGCTCATGCAGCGTGACACATCTCCTTCGTATAGAGTTGATCTGGCTGTTGAAGGTGACCTGTGGAATGTTGTCCCACTTCTCTTTAACGACTGTGCGAAGTTGATGGATTTTGACGGGAACTGGAACACACTGTCGTGCACGTTGATCCAGAGCATCCCAAACGTGCTCAATGGGTGACATGTCTGGTAAGTATGCAGGCCATGGAAGAACTGGGACATTTACAGCTTCCAGGAATTGTGTACAGATCTTTGTGGGGCCGTGCATGGGGCTGTGCATTATCATGCCACCATCACATGAGGTGATGGCGGCGGATAAATGGCAGGACAATGGGCCTCAGCATCTTGTCATGGTATTTCTATGAATTCAAATTGCCATCGATATAATGCAATTGTGTTCATTGTTCGTATCTTTTGCCTGCCCATTCCATAACACCACCGCAACCATGGGGCAGTCTGTTCACAATGTTGACATCAGCAAACCGCTCACCAACACAACGTCATACATGTGGTCTGCGGTTGTGAGGCCGGTTAGACCTACTGCCAAATTCTCTAAAACGATGTTGGAGACGGCTAATGGTAGCGAAATGAACATTACATTATCTGGCAACAGCTCTGGTGGACATTCTTACAGTCAGCATGCCATTTGCACTCCCCCTCAAAGACATCTGTGGCATTGTGTTGTGTGACAAAACTGCACAGTTTAGTGTGGCCGTTTATTGTCCCCCAGCACAAGGTGCACCTGTGTAATGATCATGGTGTTTAATCAGCTTCTCAATGTGCCACACCTGTCAGGTAGATCTTGGCAAAGGAGAAATGCTCACTAACGGATGTAAACAAATGTCTGCACAAAACTTGAGAGAAATACGTTTTTTGTGCGTATGGAACATTTCTCAGATCTTGAAATATGGGACTGACACTTTACATGTTGCGTTTCTATTTTTTGTTCAGTGTAGCTAATAACCACTGTGAGCCTGCGTCGAAAAGACATCCAAATTACTCTCTGCTGACCTTTTGGCCAATGTACAGTGTACATACTTTATGAATTAATGCACTGGGGGATTTGCTCCTCTATGGATTACGTTGTCGAACTCAAAGTTTGAATTGGTCTCTCACTGCGACTCAGCAGATGAGAATTGAAACCAGTGAATAATAGGCTGCCTACACAAACCACATTATTAGAGGGAACTAACTGCCATTTCATGAAATGGATCCAAACTGTAATTATCCCATTGATTCATGATAAGTCTATATCTTATATTGATTTTCAATGACATTTTCAACGGATATCGACTGAAAGTGATGGCCAACTCTCTCTCTCTTTTTCTCTCTTCCTCAATTCATTTAAATTCATTGGCATGGGAAACATATGTTTACATTGCCAAAGCAAGTGAAATGGATAAATAAGTGAAATAAACAATAAAAAGTGAACAGTAAATATTACACTCACACAAGTTCCAAAAGAATAAAGACATTTCAAGTGTCATATTATGTCTATATAAAGAGTTGTAACGACGTGCAAATAGTTCAAGTAAAAAAGGGAAAATAAATAAACAAAAATATAGGTTGTATTTACAATGGTGTTTGTTCTTCACGGGTTGCCCTTTTCTTGTGGCAACAGGTCACAAATCTTGCTACTGTGGTATTTCACCAAAAAGATATTGGAGTTTATCAAAATTTGTGGGTCTGTGTAAACTGAGGGAAATATGTGTCTCTAATATGGTCATACATTTGGCAGGAGGTTAGGAAGTGCAGCTCAGTTTCCACCTCATTTTGTGCCTCAGTCTACCTTTGTCTCTCCCTCTATCTCTCTCCCTCTCTCCCACTCACACACATAACACACTTTTCTATCTCTATATTGTGAGGGCTTATATGAGGCAGATTTGAGGAGGAAGAGACAACCTCCCCAGTTAGACCATAGATGGGTACAGATTCACTTACAGTACATATTTCCCTCTTTTGTTCCATCAAGGAGCAACCCTGGGCTGTATGTAGCCAGTTACTTGGCAATAAAGAAAGCCATTGTCTGACCATATGGATGTGGAGTTCCTGTGACCCTCATACTGACAGAGAAACCACTTCACACCCCTAACAATAGCCTAGGGCTGTGTCCTATATGGCAGCCTTTCCCTATATAGTGCATTACTTTTGACCTAAGCCCTACGTGAATAAGGTGCCAATTTGGGACCCACCCTATACCGAATGTGCTGTCTAGACTACAGCCTTCCTATCTACCCTCCAAATCTTTTCAACGCATTACATCAGACTACCGTATAATGACGATATTACTCTTAAATGTTGCTTCCATTGTAAAACAGCTAGATACTCTTATCTAATCCTAATTGAATGCGGTTCTCTTAATTGAAAATTATGTTCGCAAATGAGTTGTTTAGCACGGCGCTTTTCCTCCCACGCACAGAACATCTAGCTTTTTTTGTGATCGTTTTAATGAATGGAAGTAATTGTGTTGTATGTATTCTGAGCGCCTGCGCCTGAAAGATCATTCAAAATAATCGCGGTTTACCGTCAAATATATCGTCTTCAATGGAAAGCCAGCCTTCCCTCCAAGCAAACAATAGTAATACCTCATAACAATGGGTTTGGATTTATTTTTCGGTGGTTGTTTTCTTCTTTTGCATCCTTGGAGACACACAGAGGGTAGATTTTCACTTTGTTTCTCCCGGCGTCTGGCTGCCTGTGTGTTACCAGTTATTGTGATTACAGGAGCCGGGAAGACGAGGAAATAAATTAGCATTCTGCTCCAGGCCGTGGCACAATCAAGCTGGAGTGTCTCCGCAGAGAAACACTAGCATCCAAATGTAAACTTGCATGGTGACAAAATGTTATAATGATTCACCGTTCCTACACCACACACACCCTTCCCAAAACCCCCTCCCCATTCCCACCTCACCTCTCTCCCTGAACATCCTGTGCAAAGGTACATGACAAATGGGCGTTGCCGCCCCCCCCCCCCCCCCCCAAAAAAAAGAAGACACGCCGCTGCGATTCGACATTAAACCTAGCAATCCGCCCCGGCGAACCAGATACAGATACATTTTTGATAAACTGTCCCTGGAGGTTTATAAACATATTTTCGATAGAGAGAAAGAGCGAGAGGGAACGAGAGAGAGTGAGGGAGAGAGTGAGAGGGACGGAGGGAGGGGGGTAAAAGCCACAAGATGTTTCTCCACATTAGACATGCTCCGACACCGGCTGGTTTTGTGAACTTATGGACAGGGTAGCAGCACCTGCTCCCTGGCAGCTGTAAACATTTCGGCAGGCTCTTATTCCTCCACTACTGGCCCCACCATCCATTTGGCCCTGCTTTGTGATTACCATAAAAGGCCCCCATTGCCTGCATAAAGATGGAGTGGGAGACCAGGGCCCAGTGGTTTCCATTAGCAGACCCTTTTTATGGGAAGGGCCAAGTATGTCCCCCGGGCGAGGCCAAAACCCTCACTACTTCACTGCATACTCTGCCAAATAGGCTCTCTGTAATCAAGGACTCAGCTAAAAGAGGAGCTTAGGTGATATTAAATGGATATTATAACTGAGGGAGTAGATCAGTGGTTACTTGTTTTGGTAGTAGTACAGCAGCAGTAGTAGTCTTTGTACTACTAGTAGTAACAGCAGCAGTAGTAGTCCTTGTAATAGCAGCAGTAGTATAAGTAGTTCTAGTGGTAATAAAAGCAGTAGTAGTAATAGTAATAGTAGCTGTAGTGGACTTAGTCGTGGTCGTAGTGAACTTCTACGAGTAGTAATAGTTTTAGTAGTAGTAGTAGAAGTAATAGCATCAGTAGCAGTAGTAATTCTAGTAGTAATAAGAGCAGTAGTAGTAGTAGTAACACCATCAGCAGTAGTAGTAGTAGTTGTAGTAGTAATAACAGCAGTAGTAGTATTAGTAATAGTAATAGTAGTTGTAGTGGACCTTGTTATATTAGTAGTAGATGTAGTGGATTTCTACAAGTAGTAATAGTTGTAGTAGTAATAGTAGTAGCAGTGGTAATAGCATCAGTAGTAGTAGTAGCATTAGTAGTAGTAGTAGTAATAATAGTAGTAGTAGTAGTAGTAGTAGTAGTAGTAGTAGTAGTAGTAGTAACACCATCAGCAGTAGTAGTTGTTGTTGTAATAGTAATAACAGCAGTAGTAGTATTAGTACTAGAAATAGTAGTTGTAGTGGACCTCGTTATATTAGTAGTAGATGTAGTGGATTTCTAGTAATAGTTTTAGTAGTAATAGTAGTAGTAGTGGTAATAGCATCAGTAGTAGTAGTAGTAGTAATAATAATAATAGTAGTAGTAGTAGTAGTAGTAGTAGTAGTAGTAGTAGTAGTAGTAGTAGTAGTAGTAGTAGTAGTAGTAGTTGTAGTAGTAGTAATACCATCAGTAGTAGTAATAATTATAGTAGTAATAACAGCAGTAGTAGTAGTAGTAGTAGTAGTAGTAGTAGTAGTAGTAGTAGTAGTAGTAGCAGTAGTAGTAGCAGTAGTAGCAGTAGTAGTAATATCATCAGTAGTAGTAATAATTCTAGTAGTAATAACATCAGTAGTAGTACTAGTAGTAGTAGTTGTAGTGGACTTCTACTAGTAGTAATAGTTTTAGTGGTATTAGTAGTAACACCATCAGCAGTAGCAGTTGTAGTAGTAATAGTAGAGGTAGTAGTAGCAGCAGCAGCAGTCGCGATAGAACAGCAGTAATATGCTGTCTTTATGCAGTTGCTGTACTTTACGCAGTGATAGTATGATGAGGCAACATGTAGATTATTAACAGCGCCATACATCTAATGAAATAGCTTGACTTTTATTCATAGAAAATCCCCCTCTGATTTGATCCAATTCCATTTTTTCGGCAGAGATGAGGTATACAAAAGGGAAAATATGAATATCTTAACAACAAAAACATTGTGTGCCGAATGCAGATTTTTCCAACAAACAGAAATACGTTCACATACAGTAAGCAATGCTAACAACCATTTTGATTTGCACCAGGCCCACGTAAAATGGATACGTGAGCTAAATCATTTTGGAATGTCATACATCACACTCGCCACTCTCCCCAAAGACAAAAGATTCAAACAGGAAGGCAAATCCCAAAGGGGTTCCAGGGACTGAAACACTGACAATAATATATGCAGCACAAACATATATTATAAAAACAATGACTTCAGATCAATGTGGCCACTTATTCCCAGTGACAGGATGGAGCTATATTTTACTCATTAGCGATAATGCCCGAAATGAAAAGGGCTGGATGGCATTGCTTTGAATAGTTCTCCATGTGTCTGTATGCACAAAAAATTAGCATTTGCAAGTGGATTTTCTCAATCTTCTCAGCAAAGGTGTTAGAGGCGGTCTGTGACTAAATCAGTCGGCCACAGTGACAATTGCACGGGGAATGATGGGGTTTCATGAGTTTGATGAAATGCCTTCATTTCTACAGTTACAGGCTCAAAATAATCCACTGAGGTATTGTGGGTAGTTGGCGAAAGAGGTGACAGTTTAAGAAAATATTTCCATGCTGTTCACTCTATTCAGTCTACAGATATGTGGCATGTTCTTTTACTTTCCCTGACAGGTTCAGCAGTTCAGAGACATTTTCACAACTTTTTTTCACTACTCTGGTGATGAGGAGGGACTCATCACCAGAGTAACAGAGTACAAAAAATATAACATATTATTGGTGTAGTCACAGTCATATGCTATCCTAAAACATACCACACATTTGTTTCACACCTCAGTCAAAGGTACAGTACAAGTCAAAAGTTTGGACAAACTTACTCATTCAAGTGTTTTTCTTAGATGTTATACATTGTAGAATAATAGTGAAGACATCAAAACTATGAAATAACACATATGGAATCATGAAGTAACCAAAAGTAGCCGCCCTTTGCCTTGATGACAGCTTTGCACACTCTTGGCATTCTCTCAACCAGCATCACCTGGAATGCTTTTCCAACCGTCTTGAAGGAGTTCCCACGTAAGCTGAGCACTTGTTGGCTGCTTTTCCTTCACTCTGCAGTCCAACTCATCCCAAACCATCTCAATTGGGTTGAGGTTGGGTGATTGTGGAGGCCTGATCATCTGACTCTATCACTCTCCTTCTTGGTCAAATAGCCCTTACACAGCCTGGAGGTGTGTTGGGTCATTGTCCTGTTGAAAAACAAATGATAGTCCCACTAAGCACAAACCAAATGAGATGGCGTATCATTGCAGAATGCTGTGGTAGCCATGCTGGTTAAGTGTGCCTTGAATTCTAAATAAATCACAGACAGTGTCACCAGCAAAGCACACCCACACCATCACACCTCCTCCTCCATGCTTAACGGTGGGAACCACACATGCGGAGATCATCCGTTCACCTACTTTGTGTCTCAGAAAGACACGGCGGATGGAACCAAAAATCTCACATTTGGACTCATCAGACAAAAGGACAGATTTCCACCATTCTAATGTTCATTGCTGATGTTTCTTGGTACAATCAAGTCTCATCTTCTTATTGGTGTTCTTTAGTAGTGATTTCTTTGCAGCAATTCGACCATAAAGGCCTGAGTCAAGCAGACTTCTTTGAACAGTTGATGTTGAGATGTGTCTGTTACTTTAACTCTGTGAATCATTTATTTTGGCTGCAATTTCTGAGTCTGGTAACTCTAATGAACTTATCCTCTGCATCAGAGGTAACTTTTGTGACTGCACTTGAAGACATTTTCCGGATTGACTGACCTTCATGTCTTAAAATAAGATGGAGTGTTGTTTCTCTTTGCTTATTGGAGCTATTCTTGCCATAATATGGACTTGTTATTTTACTAAATAGGGCTATCTTCTGTATTCCCCCCACCTTGTCACAACACAACTGATTGGCTCAAACTCATTAAAAAGGAAAGAAATTCCACAAATTAACTTTTAACAAGGCACACCTGTTAATTTAAATGCATTCCAGGTGAACCTCATGTTGCTGGTTGAGAGAATGCCGAGTGTGTGCAAAGCTGTCATCAAGGCAAAGGGTGGCAACTTAGAAGAAACTCAAATATAAAATATATTTTTAATTGCTTAACCCTTTTTTGGTTACTACATGATTCCATATGTGTTATTTAAAAGTTTTGATGTCTTCACTATTATTCTACAATATAAAAAATTGTAAAAATAAAGGAAAACACTTAAAAGAGTTTGACTGGTACTGTTATGTCTCAGACACAAACGAGCTCTTTCCAGCTTTCATATTTCTCTTTTGTAAAGCATTGCCGCCTATGTCTACACTTTCAAGATGTAAAGGCTGATTCGAGCACCAAGGAACATAAGCAGGCGTGATGGAAATGCATTACAATAGCGATAGCAATTGTCATTAGCATGGACACTCAAGGTATACACGCTGCCTTTCTTCCCTAGTGTGAAAGGGCAGGGGAAATTACAGTGTTTGTCTTTTGTCAACATCTGGCTAGGTAGCTAGCACAACAAGCCCTCATTTGAATAGGAGGAGTGCTATTGCTAACTCAACTGGCGACTGCCAACGAGCGGCATTGTGGAAAGCTTGAATGCCATTCTCCAGTATGAAGGATGAGTACGGGTACATCGGTTTTCTTCTATCTGTTTCTTTCAGTCTGTGTGCGTGTATACTTTGACCTCCAGACATTCGCTTCCTGATTGACCATTGTGAGTTACACAATGACATTTGAAGAGAAAAATACCTTCTCCCTCCCAAAGACCCATAGATATATAATACTGTTGTTATGTTTGTGTGCCTGGCTTGGCTGTCCCATTTCAACTCAATATAAATGCAGTTGATGCATTGATGGATTGTCCATCATTCCCTATGAGAGTCATGCAATTCATCAAATCATTTTCTGTATTTACTGGCATTGACATGGAATTGAATCCTCACAATGGGGTGTGCCTTAATTTGATTATATCCCCCTCCCCATATTTTCTTTCAAGTTCATTGGGAAGAGACAGTGGGAGAATGACAGGAAAGTAAGGAGAGAGAAAGTGGGAGTACAGATGACAATGAGTCGGTTTCGAAACAACGCCAACACTGACGTGATTTGAGGGAAGCAGCAATAACCAGATCACCCCAGGCCACCTCATTCATTTCTAGGCTCCTGTCCCATGTGAATCGAGTGACCCCTGAGCCATTTCTGGTTTCTGCAGTCATGAAGGGTCTGCGGTAACTCTTGGCGGAACGCCGCAGTCCTGTGTCATTGACCAAAGACAAATCAAATCAAATTTTATTTGTCACATACACATGGTTAGCAGATGTTAATGCGAGCGTAGTGAAATGCTTGTGCTTCTAGTTACGACAATGCAGTAATAACCAACGAGTAATCTCTGCTGCGCCTTTTTCACCACACTGTCTGTGTGGGTGGACCAATTAAGTTTGTTTGTGATGTGTATGCCGAGGAACTTAAAACTTACTACCCTCTCCACTACTGTCACGTCGATGTGAATGGGGGGGGGGCTCCCTCAGCTGTTTCCTGAAGTCCACGGTCATCTCCTTTGTTTTGTTGACGTTGAGTGTGAGGTTATTTTCCTGACACCACACTCCGAGGGCCCTCACCTCCTCCCTGTAGGCCGTCTCGTCGTTGTTGGTAATCAAGCCTACCACTGTAGTGTCGTCTGCAAACTTGATGATTGCGTTTGAGGCGTGCATGGCCACGGAGTCGTGGGTGAACAGGGAGTACAGGAGAGGGCTCAGAACGTACCCTTGTGGGGCCCCAGTGTTGAGGATCAGCAGAGTGGAGATGTTGTTACCTACCCTCACCACCTGGGGGCGGCCCGTCAGGAAGTCCAGTACCTAGTTGCACAGGGCGTGTCGAGAACCAGGGTCTTGAGCCTGATGACGAGTTTGGAGGGTACTATGGTGTTAAATGCTGAGCTGTAGTCGATGAACAGCATTCTCACATAGGTATGGGGCTGGTTGGGGATGCAGCTGGGGATGACGTCTGGGCCTGCAGCCTTGCAAGGGTTAACACGTTTAAATGTTTTACTCACGTCGGCTGCAGTGAAGGAGAGTCCGCAGGTTTTGGTGGCGGGCCATGTCAGTGGCACTGTATTGTCCTCAAAGCGGGCAAAGAAGTTGTTTAGTCTATCTGGGAGCAAGACATTTTGGTCCGCGACGGGGCTGATTTTCTTTTTGTAATTCGTAATTGACTGTAGACCCTGCCACATACCTCTTGTGTCTGAGCCTTTGAATTGCGACTCTACTTTGTCTCTATACTACACTGTTTGTATTTGGTCATGTTTCCGGTCGCCTTGCCCTGATTAAAAGCAGTTGTTCGCGCTTTCAGATTCGCGCGAATGCTGCCATCAATCCACGGTTTCTGGTTTGGGAATGTTTTAATAGTTGCTGTGGGTACGACATCGCCGATGCACTTGCTAATAGACTCGCTCACTGAATCAGCTTATTCGTCAATGTTGTTGATTGTCGCAATGTGGAACATATCCCAGTCCACGTGATCGAAGCAATCTTGAAGCATGGAATCAGATTGTTCGGACCAGCGTTGAACAGACCTGAGCACAGGAGCTTCCTGTTTTAGTTTCTGTCTATAGGCTGGAAGCAACAAAATGGAGTCGTGGTCAGCTTTTCCGAAGGGAGGGCGGGGGAGGGCCGTCGCGGAAGTTAGAATAACAATGATCCAGTGTTTTACCAGCCCTGGTTGCACAATCGATATGCTGATACAATTTAGGGAGTCTTGTTTTCAGATTGGCCTTGTTAAAATCCCCAGCTACAATGAATGCAGCCTCAGGATATGTGGTTTCCAGTTTACATAGAGTCAAATTAAGTTCGTTCAGGGCCATCGATGTGTCTGCTTGGGGGGGAATATATGCGGCTGTGATTATAATCGAAGAGAATTCTCTTGGTAGATAATGCGGTCGACATTTGATTGTGAGGAATTCTAAGTCAGTTGAACAGAAGGACTTGAGTTCCTGTATGTTGTTATGATCACACCACATCTCGTTAATCATAAGGCATACCCCCCCCCCCCCCGTCCGTCCGTCCTTCTTCTTACAAATAGGATGTACTCATGCCTTCTACAGAGAGAAATGCATTGAGTCTTCCTGATCGCTTATGTTACAGAGGTCTCTTTAAAATCAATACTTTTCTGTTCTATGACATACTTTACATGTGTTGGCGTACTATTCAGCCATCTTGGGTATCTATCGGTCTTCATGTCTTTGCTTTGAAGTCATCAGATCTTGTACCACATTCCAACCGCATTTGTATGTTTATGCAAATCTTCTAGTAAAAATTTATTTGGATTGCTGCAAAGACATACATTCATACCAACATATGTTCAACTAGCTATTGGCATGTGATTTGTTTGAAATGCGCAACAAAGTATCTTAGTACAGTATGTCAGCACAATTGCAAGTTGGCTCTTAGTGCATAAAAAATTGATTTTGTGGATTGTTTAAGCATCAAAATATTATCTGTGGTGGACTATTAAAGTAGTGTGGTCAGTTGAGTTCACAATGCATCTCAATAATCGGATGTGGCTTCGTCTCCTATCAACCAATCAAATATATTTATAGTCCTTTTTACTTCAGCCTAACACCCCAGATAGCAGTCAATGCAGATGAAGAGGCACCAGGGCTACCAAAAAACTCCCTGTAAAGGCAGAGACCTAGGAAGAAACCTAGAGAGGTACCAGGCTCTGATGGGTCTTCTTAGCTTCAAATGCTCATACGTGAAAGAACTTGGACAGGTGAAAAACTATTTTGAGTCCAACAATTTGATTTCCCCTATCCTATCCTATCATACCCTACACTGATCAGCACAGGTTGAAAGGAGAGAAGAAGAGGAAGGCACTTAAGAACATTGAGAAACACCCTCTTTGTTTGATCAACGGGATCAGCAGAAAGAGAGGAGATGAGGAGAGGAAGTCTCTTTACACTATTGAGAAACACCCTGTGTTTTCCAATCTGTCTGTTATTAACGATAACATCAGAACCCTGTATCCTTGGCTTATGAAGGCCCCTTCCCATGTTATTCACAACTACTGATTAAAAAAAATATTCCAGTTATGCATAGAATGTCAAGTGTAAGTTTTGTATGCCAAGTGCTGGCAGAAACTGGGCTTGTATAATAGGGTGCTTTAACAGTCTTCCCAATGCATCATAATCATGCGCTTGTCTCTGGGTAATGCTAATTGGATCGAACTCCAGATACAGACACCTGGGTCTGCTGCTGATGCTGTGTGTGTCTCTCTCTGTGTGTGTGTGTGTGTGTGTGTGTGTGTGTGTGTGTGTGTGTGTGTGTGTGTGTGTGTGTGTCTCTGCTGGTTTGAACATTGAACAACGGGCAGTATAGATTTCCAACGTTGATTTAAATTATTTAGATACCTCAAACTGTAGCTTGAGAAATAAATTCCCTCATACACAGCATGCATACAGTAGCCTATGCCAAAGGCTCTGAGGACTGTGTGGGTCTGAACCTATCTTAGCCTGCCGTCTATATGAAGTTATGGGAAGCTAGCTTAGCATGCCGTCTATATGAAGCTATGGGAAGCTAGCTTAGCATGCCGTCTATATGAAGCTATGGGAAGCTAGCTTAGCATGCCATCTATATGAAGCTATGGGAAGCTAGCTTAGCATGCTAAGTCTATGAGAAGCTATGGGAAGCTAGCTTACCATCCCAGTACTATTGGAGTCTATATGGCGCTATGTCTTCTATATGAGGAGTTAGCCTTGTGCTCTTGCTAGTTAATCCCAATAATTGACAGATGGGTCCTTTCCGAGTTTCTCTCATCAGCACCAGGGTGAGTGGGCGCACCCCCCTCTCCGTCCATGCCAAGTGTGTGTACTGGCTGTGACCTCCCTGCCCATGCCAAGTGTGTGTACTGGCTGTGACCCTCCCCGTCCATGCCAAGTGTGTGTACTGGCTGTGACCCTCCCTGTCCATGCCAAGTATGTGTACTGGCGGTGACCCTCTCCGTCCATGCCAAGGGAACCCAAAAGGGCTCTACCTGAAACCAGAAAGGGTTCTCCTACGGAGACAGCCAAATAAACCTTTTAGGTTCTAGATAGCACCTTCTTTTCTAAGAGTGTAGACATGCATAATGTTGGAGGGTGACACAAGGCCAGCGAAGTGACCTCCCTGCATTTGTTCTACTTGACTTGTTGTGGCCCACAGGAGCACAGCGGTCAGGGTGCTGTGGTTCTGTAGCAGAGTGGCAGGGCAACAACACACTCCCCCCACCCCCTCCCCAGATTACAGCACAAGAGCAGAATGAGATGCTCCAGTGCCTCTCCACCCTCCAAGTGGCACCCAACATTATTTGTGTTTTATTGGGTCTGTTCCCCCTGTCGATCAGAATCTGGGTTTGTCTAAGAATGCAACTCTTGGAGACTCAATAAAGGGATGAACGGCTGCATTGTCAAGGTGTCTGCCAACACTGTACCATGAGGGGAGATTGTGTCAGTGCGTGTGGTTGTGAGAGTGTGTGTGTCTGCTCATGTTTTTGTTAGTGTTAATAGGGTACACCATGTGTGTTCGTTGGTGTGTGTGTGTGTGTGTGTGTCAGTGTGTCAGGGTTTCCGTTAGCCGGTAATAGCCAGCTTTTAGCTACCCCAAAATATGAAAAGCCGATAAATAAAACTGGTTCCGGCCATTTGTTGAGGAGAAGAAAAAAAATCATTTTGCAAAATAATGCTTTTTATCCAATTCATTGATGAAAATACCAGTCGATGTAAATACATTTTACCGATCATGGTTATCGGTCTATGGGTAATTTGCATACTTTTGTGGAATTAACTCAGCTCATGTATATTTCGGTTAGTCATTATGATTCTTATTTATCACATGCGCACAGTATACAAATACAGAGCCTAGTTTAAATGGAAAATCTGTCAGACAGCGCGAGAGCTGCTGCTACAGTTCCTGTTGACGCTGGAGTGAAACTTGCTTTTATAAGCCCAAACATTGTGCAACAATTCTAAATATTAAATATAAAATGAAATCACGTGTTAAATATGTTTTGATGGACACAATTAAAAAGAGCTACTATTTTAATTTCTCAACTGGTGATTGAAGTGCGCTTCCCAATCATTATTCAAGTGCATAGGCAATGGTAGGCAGGATCAGCGAGTCACACATTACTATGTGAGCTGGAGGCAGTATGCATTTTGAAAACATATAGCCCACATAATTGTGTGAAACCTAAGCATTTTACTTAATATTATGAGTCTTGTTTTACCTTGCTTCAAAGGAGCCTGGGCAAAATCAGTTTCTATAAACGCTGAGGCAATTATTTTGTTAAGACTTCCATATGACATTGAAACAAGTATAATTTTCTCTCATGTTCTATTGGTTTTCAAATCAAATTTCTTTCATTGTCCAGTAGCCAAAGGCACAAGTCATATTAGTCATATTAACAAGCCATGCTAGTTGTTGCTTCTTTAGATCTCCCATCTTTCAACATTTTGAACATATATTTTCATCTTTGTCACAGGCTTTTGACAACGGCGTTTTACTGCTAATTGCATTATAGAAGGCACAAACATGCCGTGTGTTCATTGCTGCGCTTCTAAGGTGAAGAAATTATAGTTCATCAACGTTTTAAGCTAAACGTTCTGACCTGTTGCACAATTGCTTTACATTTTTTTTTGATGTACTGGTTTTATGAATTTGGGATCTACAGTGATTAGGCGACTCTGGGATGCTGGTATTCTAGGCAAAGAAAAGCCATATCTCTGATTGGCCAATAAAAATAAAAGATTAAGATGGGCAAAAGAACACAGACACTGGTCAGAGGAACTCTGCCTAGAAGGCCAGCATCCCAGAGTTGCCTCTTCGCTGTTGACTTTGAGACTGGTGTTTTGCAGGTACTATTTAATGAAGCTGCCAGTTGAGGACTTGTGAGGTGTCTGTTTCTCAAACTAGACACTCTAATGTACTTGTCCTCTTGCTCAGTTGTGCACCGGGGCCTCCCACTCCTCTTTCTATTCTGGTTAGAGCCAGTTTGCGCTGGCTGTGAAGGGAGTAATACACAGAGTTGTACGAGATCTTCAGTTTCTTGGAAGTTTCTCGCATGGAATAGCCTTCATTTCTCAGAACAAGAATAGATTGACGAGTTTCAGAAGAAAGGTCTTTGTTTCTGGCCATTTTGAGCCTGTAATCGAAACCACAAATGCTGATGCTTCAGATACTCAACTAGTCTAAAGAAGGCCAGTTTAATTGCTTCTTTAATCAGAACACAGTTTTCAGCTGTGCTAACATAATTGTAAAAGGGTTTTCTAATGATCACTTAGCCTTTTAAAATGATAAACTTGGATTAGCTAACACAGAGTGTCATTGGAACACAGGAGTGATGGTTGCTGATAATGGGTCTTTGTACTCTTATGTGGATATTCCATTAAAAATCAGCCGTTTCCAGCTGCAATAGTCATTTACAACATTAACAATGTTTACACTGTATTTCTGATCAATTTGATGTTGTTTTAATGGACAAAAAATGTGCTTTTCTTTCAAAAACAAGGACATTTCTATGTGACCCCAAACTTTTGAACGGTAGTGTGTGTATAATTAGGAATACAGTGATACGCATCAGCATGTGTGATAAGTCCAAAAAGTTTGTGCAAAAAGGATCAATCCATATAGTCTGGGTAGCTATTTGGTTAACTATTTAACTTACTCTTATGGCTTGGGGGTAGAAGCTGTTCAGGGTCCTGTTGGTTACAGACCTGGGGCATCGGTACTGCTTACCATGCGGTAGCAGAGAGAACAGGCTATGATTTGGGTGGCTGGAGCCTTTGCCAATTTTTACAGCCTTCCTCTGAACCACCTGGTCAAAAGATGTCCTGGATGGCAGGGAGCTCGGCCCCAGTGATGTACTGGGCCATCCGCACTACCCTCTGGAAAACCTTGCAGTCAGATGGCAACCAGTTGCTATAAAAAGAGGTGATGCAGCCAGTCATGATGGTGCAGCTGTATAACTTTTTGAGGTTCTGAGGGCCCGTGCCAAATCTTTTCTCCCTAATGAGGGGAAGGAGGCATTGTTATGCCCTCTTCAAGACTGTGGTGGAGTGTTTGGACAATGATAAATCCTTAGTGATGTGGACACAGAGGAACTTGAAGCTCTTGACCTGATTCACTACAGCCCTGTTAATCACATTTCAATCCGCCATCTATCTTTCTATAGAACCACATAAACCGTTACTATTCATATATACGCCTCCTGAAAATGGTCACTGCCACAGAGGAGGTGGGCATAGTATCGCTCACCTCATCACACTTTCCTTTTACCGCTCCCTTCTTTCTTCCATCCAGGGAGCGAGGGATGAGGAGAATGAGAGAAGAGGAGGAGGGAAAGGGGGAAAGGTCATCCCACGGCATTAGCCGCCGCGTTGAGAGGAGCGATAAATAAACAAATAGATAAGTAAAAATAGGTGCAGATACTTAGCGGGCGTAACGAGACAGCTGAGGCCATCCGGAATCAATTCTGTGCTCAGGAGACGGTAATCACTACAGCTTCCTTAACACTGGCTTAATTGGACTTCAGTCATTTACACCCAGCCCTCAGACCTCTCTCTTGAGTATTTGTGTGTGTGTGTGTGTGTAGCCTGGTCTCATAGACTAGACGTAACATACTAAATATAAATCCAGGACACTCAAATTAGTATGATATGTTACATTTGGTATGGGTACATAAGACAGAAGGTTACTTAAGGAAAAAACGAAAGAGGGTGGTTGGTCGGGGTGAATGGGTCAGCAAATATGGCTAGCTTCTAGCAACCCAAAGGTTGTGCATTTGAATCTCATCACGGACAATTTTAGCATTTACAGTGCCTTGAAAAAGTATTCAGCCCCTTGGCGTTTTTCCTATTTTGTTTCATTACAACCTGTAATTTAAGTAGATTTTTATTTGGATTTCATGTAATGGACATACACAAAATAGTCCAAATGGTGAAGTAAAATGAAAAAAATTACTTATTTCAATTTTTTTTACAAAATAAGTAATGGAAAAGTGGTACGTGCATATGTATTCAACCCCTTTGCTATGAAGCCCCTAAATAAGATCTGGTGCAGCCAATTACCTTCAGAAGTCACATAATTAGTTAAATATAGACCACCTGTGTGCAATCTAAGTGTCATATGATCTGTCACATAATCTCAGTATATATACACCTGTTCTGAAAGGCCCCAGAGTCTGCAACACCACTAAGCAATTGGCACCACCAATCAAGCGGCACTATGAAGACCAAGGTGCTCTCCAAACAGGTCAGGGCCAAAGTTGTGGAGAAGTACAGTATTTTTTGTGCAATAAAACATATCTGAAACTTTGAACATCCCACGGAGCACCATTAAATTCATTACAAAAAAATGAAAGAATATGGCACCACAACAAACCTACCAAGAGAGGGCCGTCCACCAAAACTCACGAACCATGCAAGGAGGGAATTAATCAGAGGCAACAAAGAGACCAAAGATAACCCTGAAGGAGCTGCAAAGCTCCACAGCGGAGATTTGAGTATCCTACCATAGGACCACTTTAAGCCATACACTCCACAGAGCTGGGCTTTACAGAAGAGTGACCAGAAAAAAGTCATTGCTTAAAGAAAAAAATAAGCAAACACGTTTGGTGTTCACCAAAAGGCATGTGGGAGACTCCCCAAACATATGGAAGAAGGTACTCTGGTCAGATGAGACTAAAATTGAGCTTCTCATCACCCCGAGAACAGCATCCCCACAGTGAAGCGTGGTGGTGGCAGCATCATGCTGTGGGAATGTTTTTCATTGGCAGGGACTGGGAAACTGGTCAGAATTGAAGGAGTGATGGGTGGCGCTAAATACAGGGACATTCTTGAGGGAAACCTGTTTCAGTCTTCCAGAGATTTGAGACTGGGATGGAGGTTCACCTTCCAGCAGGACAAGGACCCTAAGCATACTGCTAAAGCAACACTCGAGTAGTTTAAGGGGAACATTAAAATGTCTTGGTATGGCCTAGGTAAAGCCCAGACCTCAATCCAATTGAGAATCTAGGGTATGACTTAGATTGCTGTACACCAGCGGAACCCATACAACTTGAAGAAGCTGGAGCAGTTTTGTCTTGAAGAATGGGCAAAAATCCCAGTGGCTAGATGTGCCAAGTTTATAGAGACATACCCCAAGAGACTTGCAGCTGTAATTGCTGCAAAAGTTGTCTCTACAAAGTATTGAGTTTGGGTGGGTGAATAGTTATGCATGCTCAATTTTCATTTTTTTTGTCTCATTTAAAAAATATATTTTGCATCTTGAAAGTGGTAGGCATGTTGTGGAAATTAAATTATACAAAAATCCATTTTAATTCCAGGTTGTAAGGCAACTAACATTAACATTAACCCTAATCCTAACCCCTTACCTCTACCCTAGCTAACGTTAGCCAGCCAGCTAATGTTAGGGTTAACTACCTAGCCACCTAGCTAACGTCAGCCATAACAAACTGGAATTCCTAACACATCATATGTTTAGCAAATTCTGAATATATCATACGTTTTGCAAACTGTACGAAGTGGATGATTGACATTCACAAATTAATACATACCATACGAAACCTAGCATATCATACTAAATGGAGTGTCTGATTTGCGTACAAAATTATTTGAAATGCTCTGAGACCAGGTTGGTGTGTGTACATCCATCAAGTGTATGTCTCCAAGTTGTGTGTATGCATTTCTCCTGTGTATGTGGTTGTGTGTGTCTGTCTGTGTGTCTGTGTGTGTCTGTGTGTGTGTGTGTGTGTTTCTGTGTGTTTCTGTGTGTGTGTGGGGAATTGCTCACCGGTCATTAGCATTGATTTTTCCAGAGGGGGCCTTCTGTCGCTCGTAAATAGCAGGCTAGGCGAGTCGGGGCGCTCCTTCCCTGCTCCTTCAGTGTTAAAAGATGGCCACCATTGATCGGGGCACCTCCTCCTCCTGAAGGAGGCCCCTGTCGATGGGATAATCCCAGGGAAATTATGAGACCACCTGGCATTCCAATTAACAAACAGAACCATTGTCAGTAGAAGCTATTGCTGTGTCATCCATTAGCTTTTAGCTGTTTATGTTTCACAATGTGGCAATGCTTTGGGTTGTTTCCTGTAGTCTATCAGGAATGAGAGTAGAGGTGTGAGGGAAAGTTATTAGGGGAGAGGTTGGGGTGTGTGGTAGTGACGGTTCGTGCCTTTTAAGATTAGGGAGGCCGATTTTTATTTAATGCCCATGGCCTTATTTTGTGATTCATAGATCTTTCACCAGTTCAATGTAACATCAATAGGATACTCACATTTTCCCTATACCCATCATGAGGTTGCTACAACCTAGCTTTTGAATGAAAGTTTATAACGTAGGTGCACAGGTCTAGAGACAAACAGGATATGTGTGTATATCTGCACACGTGTGTTTCCATGTTAGTGCAGATGTGTGTTTTGCTCCAAGGTGGCTTAGCAGTTCAGACGTCTTTTTTCCGTATTGTCGTGTCGTGTCCTGTATATATATATATTTACACCTTTTCTTCACATATCTTTTATTTATTTTATTATCCAAGAACTCAACTACAAAAGCTTTCCTGCAAAAGCTTTCCTGCAACCCGCTTCACCAATTACTAAAAGTATTATTTACCTCAATCTGAAAATCCATCGTGGAAGCTAGCTAGGGGCTAACTCAGAAGCTAGCCTGAAAGCTAACCAGAAGCTACTCCGATAGCTAGCCAGAAGCTAATCTGTAGCTGCCCCGAAATTAGCCGGTTTGCTGGCTAGCATTGGTGTTTCAGCTGCCCACGTTTTGCGGTCATCAGCTATTCCTTTAGCTCGATAATCTACCGGCACTTTTGTGCAACGCGACTCGGACCGGAGCATTCCGGGACTTTTTTTCTCTCAGTTTCCCCGGATTCCAACCGCAGGCTCTGGACACTTGCACCTTGATTTCGCAGCTAGCTAGCTGCATACCGTGTGACTATTGGCTTACGTCGACCCCAGAGCAAACTCAAATCATGCTGGAGCTAGACAGCTGAGGAGTCCCATCACCATCCGGACCCGTTTCTTTTGTTGCTGCCGCAGATACGGAACCCCACCGGGCCTTCACGACTGACTGCCGACGTTATCTGCCCGAGGGATTTATCCAACCGGCACCACCGTCCCGACGTTACCTGAACGCTCATCTGAGGCCCGCTAATCGTTAGCTGTCTTATCGGCTGCTACCTGAACAAAACCCCACTACACGGAACCTACCGACGGAAACGCACGAGGTATCTACAAACAGACCTCCATCCTATGCTGCTACCGATAGCCATATACCCGGCCAGCTGTCTGGATCGCCACGACCCCAACCAACCTCTACTCACTGGACCCTTATTGATCACTCGATTAAGCATGCCTCTCCTTAATGTAAATATGCCTTGTCCATTGCTGTTCTGGTTAGTGTTTATTGGCTTATTTCACTGTAGAGATTCTAGCCCTGCTCTCTATACCATATCCAACCTCTCAGTTCCACCACCCACATATGCGATGACATCACCTGGTTTCAATGATGTTTCTAGAGACAAGATCTCTCTCATCATCACTCAATACCTAGGTTTACCTCCACTGTATTCACATCCTACCATACCTTTGTCTGTACATTATTCCTTTAAACTATTTTATCGCCCCCAGAAACTTCCTTTTACTCTCTGCTCTAGGCGACCAATTCTCATAGCTTTTAGCCGTACCATTATCCTACTCCTCCTCTGTTCCTCTGGTGATGTAGAGGTGAATCCAGGCCCTGCAGTACCTGGCTCCACTCCTATTCCCCAGGCGCTCTCTTTTGATGACTTCTGTAACCGTAATAACCTTGGCTTCATGCATGTTAACATTAGAAGCCTCCTCCCTAAGTTTGTTTTGTTCACTGCTTTAGCACACTCTACCAACCCGGATGTTTTAGCTGTGTCTGAATCCTGGCTTAGAAAGACCACCAAAAATTCAGACATTTTTATCCCCAATTACAAGATTTTCAGACAAGATAGAACGGCCAAAGGGGGCGGTGTTGCAATCTACTGCAAAGACTGCCTGCAGAGTTCTGTTATACTATCCAGGTCTGTTCCCAAACAATTTGAACTTCTACTTTTAAAAATCCACCTCTCTAAAAACAAGTCCCTCACCGTTGCCGCCTGCTATAGACCACCCTCTGCCCCCAGCTGTGCTCTGGACACTATATGTGAACTGATTGCCCCCCATCTATCTTCAGAGCTCGTGCTGCTAGGCGACCTAAATTTGAACATGCTCAACACCCCAGCCACCCTACAATCTAAGCTTGATGCCCTCAATCTCACACAAATTATCAATGAACCTACCAGGTACCACCCCAATTCCGTAAACACGGGTACCCTCATAGATATCATCCTAACAAACTTGCCCTCCAAATACACCTCTGCTGTTTTCAACCAAGATCTCAGCGATCACTGCCTCATTGCCTGCATCCGTAATGGGTCAGCGGTCAAACGACCTCCACTCATCACGGTCAAACGCTCCCTGAAACACTTCAGCGAGCAGGCCTTCCTAATCGACCTGGCCGGGGTATCCTGGAAGGATATTGATCTCATCCCGTCAGTAGAGGATGCCTGGTCATTTTTTAAAAATGCCTTCCTCACCATCTTGAATAAGCATGCCCCATTCAAGAAATTTAGAACCAGGAACAGATATAGCCCTTGGTTCTCTCCTGACCTGACTGCCCTTAACCAACAGAAAAACATCCTATGGCGTTCTGCATTAGCATCGAACAGCCCCCGTGATATGCAACTTCTCAGGGAAGCCAGAAACCAATATACACAGGCAGTTAGAACAGCCAAGGCTAGCTTTTTCAAGCAGAAATTTGCTTCCTGCAACACAAATTCAAAAAAGTTCTGGGACACCGTAAAGTCCATGGAGAATAAGAACACCTCCTCCCAGCTTCCAACCGCTCTGAAGATAGGAAACACTGTCACCACCGACAAATCCACTATAATTGAGAATTTCAATAAGCATTTTTCTACGGCTGGCCATGCTTTCCACCTGGCTACCCCTACCCCGGACAACAGCACTGCCCTCCCCTCTGCTACTCGCCCAAGCCTTCCCCATTTCTCTTTCTCCCAAATACAGTCAGCTGATGTTCTTAATGAGCTGCAAAATCTGGACCCTTACAAATCAGCCGGGCTAGATAATCTGGACCCTTTCTTTCTAAAACTATCTGCTGAAATTGTTGCCACCCCTATTACTAGCCTCTTCAACCTCTCTTTCGTGTCGTCTGAGATCCCCAAAGATTGGAAAGCAGCTGCGGTTATCCCCCTCTTCAAAGGGGGGGACACCCTTGACCCTAACTGCTACAGACCTATATCTATCCTACCCTGCCTTTCTAAGGTCTTCGAAAGCCAAGTCAACAAACAGATTACCGACCATTTCGAATCACACCACACCTTCTCCGCTATGCAATCTGGTTTCAGAGCTGGTCATGGGTGCACCTCAGCCACGCTCAAGGTCATAAACGATATCGTAACCGCCATCGATAGGAAACAATACTGTGCAGCCGTATTCATTGACCTGGCCAAGGCTTTTGACTCTGTCAATCACCACATCCTCATTGGCAGACTCGACAGCCTTGGTTTCTCTAATGATTGCCTCGCCTGGTTCACCAACTACTTCTCTGATAGAGTTCAGTGTGTCAAATCGGAGGGTCTGTTGTCCGGGCCTCTGGCAGTCTCTATGGGGGTGCCACAGGGTTCAATTCTTGGACCGACTCTCTTCTCTGTTTACATCAATGATGTCGCTCTTGCTGCTGGTGATTCTCTGATCCACCTCTACGCAGACGACACTATTCTGTATACTTCTGGCCCTTCTTTTGACACTGTGTTAACAACCCTCCAGGCGAGCTTCAATGCCATACAACTCTCCTTCCGTGGCCTCCAACTGCTCTTAAATACAAGTAAAACCAAATGCATGCTCTTCAACCGATCGCTGCCTGCTCCTGCCCGCCTGTCCAACATCACTACTTTGGACGGCTCTGACTTAGAATATGTGGACAACTACAAATACCTAGGTGTCTGGTTAGACTGTAAACTCTCCTTCCAGACCCACATCAAACATCTCCAATCCAAAGTCAAATCTAGAATTGGCTTCCTATTCCGCAACAAAGCATCCTTTACTCATGCTGCCAAACATACCCTTGTAAAACTGACCATCCTACCAATCCTCGACTTCGGTGATGTCATTTACAAAATAGCCTCCAAAACCCTACTCAATAAATTGGATGCAGTCTATCACAGTGCCATCCGTTTTGTCACCAAAGCCCCATATACTACCCACCACTGCGACCTGTACACTCTCGTTGGCTGGCCCTCGCTTCATACTCGTCGCCAAACCCACTGGTTCCAGGTCATCTACAAGACCCTGCTAGGTAAAGTCCCCCCTTATCTCAGCTCGCTGGTCACCATAGCAGCACCTACCTGTAGCACGCGCTCCAGCAGGTATATCTCTCTAGTCACCCCCAAAACCAATTCTTCCTTTGGACGCCTCTCCTTCCAGTTCTCTGCTGCCAATGACTGGAACGAACTACAAAAATCTCTGAAACTGGAAACACCTATATCCCTCACTAGCTTTAAGCACCAGCTGTCAGAGCAGCTCATAGATTACTGCACCTGTACATAACCCATCTACAATTTAGCCCAAACAACTACCTCTTTACCTACTGTATTTATTTATTAATTTATTTTGCTCCTTTGCACCCCATTATTTCTGTCTCTACTTTGCACTTTCTTCCACTGCAAACCAACCATTCCAGTGTTTTTTTAGTTTTTATTTTACTTGCTGTGTTGTACTCACTTCGCCTCCATGGCCTTTTTATATTTTTATTTATCTATACATATATCTGTTTGCCTTCACCTCCCTTATCTCACCTCACTTGCTCACATTGTATATAGACTTATTTTTTTTTTCTCACTGTATTATTGACTATATGTTTGTTTTACTCCATGTGTAACTATGTGTTGTTGTATGTGTCGAACTGCTTTGCTTTATCTTGGCCAGGTCGCAATTGTAAATGAGAACGTGTTCTCAATTTGCCTACCTGGTTAAATAAAGGTTAAATAAAAAATAAAAAATAAAAAAATGTGTGTTTTGTGCTTGCAAGCGTTTGGGAGTTACCTACATGCACGTGTGTACCTTCATCCTGTGTGTCTCAGTCTGCAGGCCGATTCTGAGAAGCACTGTTCTTAGAATTCCATTTCCTATCAACCGTCCCTTTTCACCTTGAATAGGGATTGTTATTCACGACCACGGAGAGAAGGTTAATAAACGACCATGATGGTATTATCATAAAAACGAAGTGTCTAGCCACTTCTGGAGAACGGCCAATCATAAATGCACAGCCTATCCCTTTAGACACAATTGCTCTATAATAATCGAAGTACTCATCAGTCACACCTAGCCAGAGTCTAAGGCTATATCCTAGGCTACATAGGCAGTGGCTACAAGGAATAACTAAGCTAGATTGTTCCTTTCCATACACCAAACTAGAAATTATGTTGTGCTGTGTGTGACAAAGTCATTATTTGAAGTCTGTGTTGATTAAATACAGCAAGACAAGAAAGGTGGCTGTGTTGAATCATATTCATTATGGTAGGCTCTGCTTCTTTTGGCTGGCTGACACACACGCACGCACGCACGCACGCACTCGCACACATACACACAGTGATCAGTTCATAATCATAGAATAGACCCAGGCCAGTTAAATCATATCATTATCCCCTTTGGTGCGTATTTGCATATATGCATTTTACGTTTTTTAAAACAACACTTTTTGCAATAAAGTGAGAAGAGGCCTCAAATTAATTTGCCAAAGACAGCAAACAGACAAATGAGAAAGGCAAAAAAAAATGCTTCTGCAGCTGTGCCTTCCAAAACAGAAACCTGGGTCTTACCGACCTGCAATTAATTTTCCAAGATGACCGCTGCTGAACCAGCGCCGATTATTTCCAGTTCCGCTGTTTTTGCCGCTGACGTGGTTTAAACATCCGAGTTTTCCGTGGGGAAAATCTGCGGAAGCTCGACATCTTGGTTTTTCCCTCATTAATACATTTACATTTACATTTAAGTCATTTAGCAGACGCTCTTATCCAGAGCGACTTACAAATTGGTGCATTCACCTTATGACATCCAGTGGAACAGCCACTTTACAATAGTGCATCTAGATCATTTTAAGGGGGGGGGGGGGGCAGAAGGATTGCTTTATCCTAGGTATTCCTTGAAGAGGTGGGGTTTCAGGTGTCTCCGGAAGGTGGTGATTGACTCCGCTGTCCTGGCGTCGTGAGGGAGTTTGTTCCACCATTGGGGTGCCAGAGCAGCGAACAGTTTTGACTGGGCTGAGCGGGAACTGTACTTCCTCAGTGGTAGGGAGGCGAGCAGGCCAGAGGTGGATGAACGCAGTGCCCTTGTTTGGGTGTAGGGCCTGATCAGAGCCTGAAGGTACTGAGGTGCCGTTCCCCTCACAGCTCCGTAGGCAAGCACCATGGTCTTGTAGCGGATGCGAGCTTCAACTGGAAGCCAGTGGAGAGAGCGGAGGAGCGGGGTGACGTGAGAGAACTTGGGAAGGTTGAACACCAGACGGGCTGCGGCGTTCTGGATGAGTTGTAGGGGTTTAATGGCACAGGCAGGGAGCCCAGCCAACAGCGAGTTGCAGTAATCCAGACGGGAGATGACAAGTGCCTGGATTAGGACCTGCGCCGCTTCCTGTGTGAGGCAGGGTCGTACTCTGCGGATGTTGTAGAGCATGAACCTACAGGAACGGGCCACCGCCTTGATGTTGGTGGAGAACGACAGGGTGTTGTCCAGGATCACGCCAAGGTTCTTAGCGCTCTGGGAGGAGGACACAATGGAGTTGTCAACCGTGATGGCGAGATCATGGAACGGACAGTCCTTCCCCGGGAGGAAGAGCAGCTCCGTCTTGCCGAGGTTCAGCTTGAGGTGGTGATCCGTCATCCACACTGATATGTCTGCCAAACATGCAGAGATGCGATTCGCCACCTGGTCATCAGAAGGGGGAAAGGAGAAGATTAATTGTGTGTCGTCTGCATAGCAATGATAGGAGAGACCATGTGAGGTTATGACAGAGCCAAGTGACTTGGTGTATAGCGAGAATAGGAGAGGGCCTAGAACAGAGCCCTGGGGGACACCAGTGGTGAGAGCGCGTGGTGAGGAGACAGATTCTCGCCACGCCACCTGGTAGGAGCGACCTGTCAGGTAGGACGCAATCCAAGCGTGGGCCGCGCCGGAGATGCCCAACTCGGAGAGGGTGGAGAGGAGGATCTGATGGTTCACAGTATCGAAGGCAGCCGATAGGTCTAGAAGGATGAGAGCAGAGGAGAGAGAGTTAGCTTTAGCAGTGCGGAGCGCCTCCGTGATACAGAGAAGAGCAGTCTCAGTTGAGTGACTAGTCTTGAAACCTGACTGATTTGGATCAAGAAGGTCATTCTGAGAGAGATAGCAGGAGAGCTGGCCAAGGACGGCACGTTCAAGAGTTTTGGAGAGAAAAGAAAGAAGGGATACTGGTCTGTAGTTGTTGAGATCGGAGGGATCGAGTGTAGGTTTTTTCAGAAGGGGTGCAACTCTCGCTCTCTTGAAGACGGAAGGGACGTAGCCAGCGGTCAGGGATGAGTTGATGAGCGAGGTGAGGTAAGGTAGAAGGTCTCCGGAAATGGTCTGGAGAAGAGAGGAGGGGATAGGGTCAAGCGGGCAGGTTGTTGGGCGGCCGGCCGTCACAAGACGCGAGATTTCATCTGGAGAGAGAGGGGAGAAAGAGGTCAAAGCACAGGGTTGGGCAGTGTGAGCAGAACCAGCGGTGTCGTTTGACTTAGCAAACGAGGATCGGATGTCGTCGACCTTCTTTTCAAAATGGTTGACGAAGTCGTCTGCAGAGAGGGAGGAGGGGGGGGGAGGGGGAGGAGGATTCAGGAGGGAGGAGAAGGTGGCAAAGAGCTTCCTAGGGTTAGAGGCAGATGCTTGGAATTTAGAGTGGTAGAAAGTGGCTTTAGCAGCAGAGACAGAAGAGGAAAATGTAGAGAGGAGGGAGTGAAAGGATGCCAGGTCCGCAGGGAGGCGAGTTTTCCTCCATTTCCGCTCGGCTGCCCGGAGCCCTGTTCTGTGAGCTCGCAATGAGTCGTCGAGCCACGGAGCGGGAGGGGAGGACCGAGCCGGCCTGGAGGATAGGGGACATAGAGAGTCAAAGGATGCAGAAAGGGAGGAGAGGAGGGTTGAGGAGGCAGAATCAGGAGATAGGTTGGAGAAGGTTTGGGCAGAGGGAAGAGATGATAGGATGGAAGAGGAGAGAGTAGCGGGGGAGAGAGAGCGGAGGTTGGGACGGCGCGATACCATCCGAGTAGGGGCAGTGTGGGAAGTGTTGGATGAGAGCGAGAGGGAAAAGGATACAAGGTAGTGGTCGGAGACTTGGAGGGGAGTTGCAATGAGGTTAGTGGAAGAACAGCATCTAGTAAAGATGAGGTCAAGCGTATTGCCTGCCTTGTGAGTAGGGGGGGAAGGTGAGAGGGTGAGGTCAAAAGAGGAGAGGAGTGGAAAGAAGGAGGCAGAGAGGAATGAGTCAAAGGTAGACATGGGGAGGTTAAAGTCACCCAGAACTGTGAGAGGTGAGCCGTCCTCAGGAAAGGAGCTTATCAAGGCATCAAGCTCATTGATGAACTCTCCAAGGGAACCTGGAGGGCGATAAATGATAAGGATGTTAAGCTTGAAAGGGCTGGTAACTGTGACAGCATGGAATTCAAAGGAGGCGATAGACAGATGGGTAAGGGGAGAAAGAGAGAATGACCACTTGGGAGAGATGAGGATCCCGGTGCCACCACCCCGCTGACCAGACGGTCTCGGGGTGTGCGAGAACACGTGGGCAGACGAAGAGAGAGCAGTAGGAGTAGCAGTGTTATCTGTGGTGAGCCATGTTTCCGTCAGTGCCAGGAAGTCGAGGGACTGGAGGGACGCATAGGCTGAGATGAGCTCTGCCTTGTTGGCCGCAGATCGGCAGTTCCAGAGGCTACCGGAGACCTGGAACTCCACGTGGGTCGTGCGGGCTGGGACCACCAGGTTAGGGTGGGCGCGGCCACGCGGTGTGAAGCGTTTGTATGGTCTGTGCAGAGAGGAGAGAACAGGGATAGACAGACACATGGTTGACAGGCTACAGAAGAGGCTACGCTAATGCAAAGGAGATTAGAATGACAAGTGGGCTACACGTCTCGAATGTTCAGAAAGTTAAGCTTACGTTGCAAAAAAAAATAAAAATAAAATACAAGATCTTATTGACTAAAATGATATAGTACTGCTGGCTGGTGAAGTAGCCTGGCTAGCAGTGGCTACGTTGTTGAAAGTGAAGCTGGCTAGGTAACCTCGACAATTTCACTAAATTTCTCTAAACTACACAATTATCGTGGATACAAGGACAGCAAAGACAACTAGCTAACACTACGCTAATCAAGTCGTTCCGTTGTAATGTAAGTTTCTACAGTGCTGCTATTCGGTAGAAGTTGGCTAGCTAGCAGCGTTGGCTAGGTAGGAGGACGACAGCGCGGCAGGCGAAAAAATAGCTGGCTAGCTAACCGATAATTACTCAGAGCTACACAATTATCTTAGATACAAAGATAGCAGAGAAAACTATGTAGCTAGCTAACACTACACAAGTCAAGTCGTTCCGTTGTAATGTAATCGTTTCTACAGTGCTGCTAATTGGTGGCTAGCTGGCTAGCTAGCAGGGTTTACTACGTTACGTTACGTTAGGGCGAGAATACCTGGCTAGCGAACCTCAGCGAACCTTGATAACTACACAATTATCACCGATACAGAGACGGCTATGTAGCCAGCTAAGTAGCTAGCTAAGATCGAACAAATGCAAATCAAAGATAGCAAAGACAACTGTGTAGTCAGCCAACACTACACTGATCAGGTCGTTACGTTGTAATGCACTCGTTTCTACAATGCTGCTATTCGGTGGCAAGCTGGCTAGGTAGCCGTGTTGGCTACGTTGCGTTACGTTGGGGCGAAAATAGCTGGCTGGCGAACCTCAATAACTACACAATTATGTTTGATGCAAAGACGGCTATGTAGCTAGCTAAGATCAACCAAATCAAACCGTTGTACTGTAATGAAATGAAAATCAGACCGTTGTACTATAATGAAATGTAATGAAAAGTTATACGGTAGACGGTGGACGTTTGCTAGCTGCTGGGCTACGATAGGCGACGAAATACGATAAATACGCAATTATCTTTTATACACAGACGGCTAAGTAGCTAGCTAAGAAGAAATTGCTAAGGTTAGACAAATTAAACCGTTGGAATATAATAGGGGAGAAATGCTGCATGCCTAAACACATTAGCACCACAATCCCCCCCATCCCTCCTTCCCTTCTTGGCATTCTCTCTCTCTTGCTTGAACCGAACCTGTAATTGTACCAGCCAGCTGTTTTTTGCCAGGTGGAGCCGTCCCTTCTATACTCGATACTGCCTCCCTCCCTCTCGCTCCCACGCTATGCCCACCAAGCTCATTGGGGGAGGATCTGGCATTCTGGATAATACGAGCATAATAACACCAACAACACATCTCATTCCGCCTCTAATTCGCTGTAACGGATGGGCCACAGTGTGTGATGGAGACAATCCTCTCGCTTTCTCTGTCTCTCTTTCTCTCTCCACTCCCAAAAGCAGGGAGACTTTGTGAATCAGAGAAAAGTGTGCTAAGATTTTTAATTGATACGATGCATGTTCTGGTCTCAATCCACATGGGTGTAGAGGCTTTTGGTTCCGGCCCAGTAGTAACACACCTCATTCAACCAATAAGGGGGGGGGGGGGGGGGTTGAGGATTAGTTGAATCCGGTGGGTTAGTACAGGGCTGGGACAAAAGCCTGCACACCTTGTGGTCCCCTAGGACCAGGATGTTACTGAATGTAACCCATAGGATACAGAATCCTCGACGCATAGTAAACTTTGGGTGACATTTGGGCTCTGTCATCATCACAAGGCAATGTCTTTTTAATCAAAGGCTTTCTTTTTCTTTCTTTTTTTTCTTATTTCCATCAGATGTGTCTCATTACTTCATAAACATACTGGCCCACATTTTAAGTTGCTTCGCTTTTTATGAGGTTATTTTGCTTCGAGCGCCGATATTATCCGGCTTTTTATTGCCGCTCCTTTGTTCATATCCCTTGTAGTCGTGGCATTTGAAACTAGGGTTTTTGATTTGGCCCCATGAATATTTCCTCTCTTCATTTGGCTTAGACATACGTCGACATAATGCATGAGGTTTAAAAATGGATGTAAATAGGGAGGCTGTCATCAACAGGGAAACACAGTTGATATTCAAAGAGATTGTATTCTGTGATTCGATTAAAGCAGGAGAAGTGGAAGAGGACTCTTGCTTTCTCCCGGTGTCCCCTGCAGTTCTGGATCTCACCGCTACCACCAAATGCAAGACCAGCTCTCTCTCTCTCTCTCTCTCTCTCTCTCTCTCTCTCTCTCTCTCTCTCTCTCTCTCTCTCTCTCTCTCTCTCTCTCTCTCACTCTCACTCTCACTCTCACTCTCACTCTCTCTCTTGCTCTCTCTCTCTCTATTGGTCACATACACATATTTAGCAGATGTTATTGCGGGTGTAGTGAAATGCTTGTGTTCTTAGCTCCAACAGTGCAGTAATATCTAACAATTCACAGCAATACACACAAAGCTAAAAGTAAAAGAATGGATTAAGAAATATATAAATATTAGGACGAGCAATGTCGGCGAGGCATTGACTAAAATACAGTTGAATAGAACACAGTATATACATACATATGAGATGAGTAAAGCAGTATGTAAACATTATTAAAGTGACTAGTGTTCCATTATTAAAGTCACCATGTCTATGTATATAGGGCAGCAGCCTCTAAGGTGCAGGGTTGAGTAACTGGATGGTAGCTGGCTAGTGATGGCTATTTAACAGTCTGATGGCCTTGAGATAGAAGCTGTTTTTCAGTCTCCCGGTCCCAGCTGTGATGCACCTGTACTGACCTCACCTTCTGGATGATAGAGGGGTGAACAGGCCAGGGCTCTGGTGATTGATGTCCTTGATGATCTTCTTGGCCTTCCTGTGACATCAGGTGCTGTAGGTGTCCTGGAGGGCAGGCAGTGTGCCCCCGGTGATGATTTAGGCAGATTGCACCACCCTCAGGAGAGCCCTGCGGTTGCGGGAGGTGCAGTTGCCGTACCAGGCGGTGATACAACTCAACATTGAGTTGCAATAAAATCACAGTATTGAATCGCAATACATGTAGAATCTTGAGAATCGCTATACATATTGTATCGGCACATAACTATTGTCATAATATCATGAGGTCCCTGGCAATTCCGAGCCCTACTATCTACCTCCTCTTTCTTTATATCACTATCTCTTTTTCCCTCCCTCTTGCTCTCTCTACCTGCCCCTCCATCTTCTTGTCTCTATACAGCCACCAGAATTGCACAGCACCGCACGCCATTCTCCTACTTTACCTAACATCCGTTCACTATGTTAGGTAAAGCGAGCTAGAATGAATCATTCGGCGAGCTAGAATTAATCATTCCCAAATTAATACAAATTACTTGCGGGTGGACGGGGAGGGTAGAAAGGAAAGAGGCTTTGTGGGCCAGGCGAGCTGACAGTCACAACCTGAGCTCCTGGGGCCCCCTTCACTCCTCATGTTTGTGGGTGAAAAAAGGCACAGGAAGAAGTCGATTACTTCCTCTCGGGTAATGTGCCTTTAAATGGAGCTCTCTTGTGCTGTCTCTCTCTTTGGGGTAGGATTAGTCCAGTCCATTTAAGGAACCACCCTGCAGGACTGTGAATGGCCCGAGACAATAGCGGAGTGCTACATGCTGGGGATGGGCTGAGTCATCGACATCAGACTCGCCTTGACGCCACAGGACAAAAATCAGCTGTATCAGTCAGTGGAAAGTCAACATAGTGTCTATTCCACTTGACACAGTGTCCCCGTTTCGATGTCAGTTGGCAGCAAATCATGAATGAGTTTCGTCTTGCCAGTTAGTGAATCGTCGTATTAATGTGTGACTCGCTGTATATAAAAGGGATTGGTCTAATACAACAATGAAGAATTGAGATTGCACTTGTTTTTGGCCAGACTGTATCTCTTAATTTCTCTCAATTAAAGTGAAGCTGAACCATATTCTCTATATTACAATGTAGGGTTACCACTCATTGCATTTCAGACAAATCTGTGTTACTGCAGTACAGCAAAAGGGCATTTTAAAATGAGAGCGTTGAAGCTCATACTCTGTCCATGGTCCTGAACCTACCCCAATGTAATGTAGGCACCCTTGCTATGCAGAGCTTACACTCGACATTCACTATCCATGGTCCTGAACATACTATCTATACATGGCGTACACACTGAATTCACTGTCCATGGTGCTGAACCAAAAGTCACCCTCTGTGGAGTTTACACTCTGTGTTTGCTGTCCAAGATCCTGAATTTACCCAATACATTGTAGTAACTAACCCCTTGTACACACCTTACACTCTACGTTCACAATCTATGGTCTCTGTGTTTGCTGTCCAAGGTCCAGAACCTAACCCATATATTTATACATTTACATTTAAGTCATTTAGCAGACGCTCTTATCCAGAGCGACTTACAAATTGGAAAGTTCATACATATTCATCCTGGTCCCCCCGTGGGAATTGAACCCTGGTCCCCCGTGGGAAATGAACCCACAACCCTGGCGTTGCAAGCGCCATGCTCTACCAACTGAGCCACACGGGACCATATAGTGTTGTTAACCTATCCTTACTCTCTGCCTTTTCCATTTGCACTGGTTTCATTACACAGGCCTTCCACGCTGTTTTAAGTTGTCTCCCTTTACACCAGGCTTTGACATGGATAACTGAGTGCAATGCTGGACAAGGCTAGAGGTCAGGGGTCATCGCTCATTTCAGAGCACATCCATATGGAAGCTTGTACCCCTGAGATCACGGGGTCCACGCCAAGAACTCTCTCAGAAGCGTTCCCATTTTCTACATCTTGACCTTCCTTTCATTAAGGCCTGACTTCTAAATCTTCCTCTGTCAAGAGTTCAGGCTACGGGGTTGGAGGAACGCACTCACAGCCACGACTCTCACACATAATTCATTACCTTTGGATCCTTCACACTCACATGGTGTTGGTTGGTCCATAGTCTGTGTAAATGTGGAGCACGTTCCTTAATTATTTTGTGTGTGTGTGGGGGGGGGGGGGGGTAATTGCAAGGTAATTTTTCAAAGTCAACCTCCTACTGAGTGTGCTGCCATTGTGAGCGAGGAATATAAAAGTGTGATTCTCCGACAGAAAGCTTAACTCTTGAAAATGGAAAATGTGCTGAGCGTGCACTCAGCTTCACCCCTTAATCCTCTCATACTGGTGCACCAGCTTTCCTCCACCAGTTCACGTTTCACATCAAACAACACTCATTTATGTTGGCGCAGAAGGTGCATTAAGAGTGATCTGCGGCACCACAATGTACAGTACATTACCAGTCGATTTATGTCAAGGGAAATCCACAGTCATTAACCTGTTGGGGATGGGGGCGCTGTTTAGACTATTTATGCTAATGTGGCTAATTTTTTAAACGGCTTCCCACAAAATCCTTGATCGTACAATATGCATATTATTATTATTATTGGATAGAAAACAGTCTATAGTTTCTATAGGAGTTGAAATTTTGTCTCTAAGTGGAACAGAGCCCATTCTACAATAATTTCCCTGACATGGAGTCAGATTTGAGAAATGTTGGGCACTTTTCTGAAGTCAGTTAAAAGGGCACTGTCGTTGCTATGACTATACGGACACTTCTTACGTCTTCCCCTGGATGCCTTTACGTGATGACGATTCCAACGGGCTCGATTGCGCGTTCACAGGCCCTACAAATGAAAAAACTCTGAAGCTAGTCATTCTTTGGGAGCTGCGTAACGCGCGTGGAAGACACCGACCCTCTCCTGTTCCAAGCGTTAGTTTAGCCTGTTATATTTCTCCGGTCATCTTTTCACTCGTTATAGGAGTTACAAACATCACAAAGTAGTTAATTTAAAGCGTTTTATAGCAATTTATATCCGTTTAGTGCGATTTTGGGACATTTATTTTTGCAACGATGTGAAAAGTTGGGCACGCTTTTCAGTTCATCCCGAACGTAGTTGACATTTCCACATGGCAAGAGGACAGCTTTCCACCAAAAGACGATTTCTCCCAAGAAAGGATCCTTTGCCCAAGATACTGATGGAAGAACAGCTCAAGGTAGGACATTTTTATTATGATAAATCGTGTTTCTGTCGAAACATTTTAGTGGCTTAGGACGCCATGTTTTTTGACGTAGCTTCGCTTGGCGCAAACTGTATTGAAAAGTAAGGATAAATTAAAAAATGTAATAACGCAATTGTATTAAGAATTAAATTGTCTATCAATCCCTGTCCACCCTATATTTTTTAGTCACGTTTATGAGTATTTATGTATAAGAGTAGATCACTGTCTAAGTGGCGCAAGGACATTTTGTGACCAGCTGAGCTACATTTCACATTGTCTAACCATGATTTTGGTGGCTAAATATAAACATTTTCGATCAAACTGTATATGCATGTTGTAATGTGATGTTACAGGAGTGTCATCGGAAGAATTCTGAGAAGGTTAGTGAAAAAATTAATATCTTTTGGCGATGTTGACTTTTATCGCTCACTTTGGCTAGAATCAATGCTGGGCTGCTAATTGCTATGTGCTAAGCTAATATAACGATTTATTGTGTTTTCGCTGTAAGACACTTAGAAAATCTGAAATATTGTCTGTATTCACAGGATCTGTGTCTTTCGATTCGTGTATGCTGTGTATTTTTACGAAATGTTTGATGATTAGTAGTTAGGTAAACACGTTGCTCATTGTAATTATTCTAGTCCATTTGTGATGGTGGGTGCAATTGTAAACTATGCCATATACCTGAAATATGCACTTTTTTCTAACAAAACCTATCCCATACCATAAATATGTTATCAGACTGTCATCTAATGAGTTTTTTTGTTGGTTAGGGGCTATAAATATCTTAGTTTAGCCGAATTGGTGATGGCTACTGGTGTTGGTGGACAAATAAAAGATGGTGGATTATGCTAATGTGTTTTTAGGTAATAGATGTACATCTTTACATATTGTGTCTTCCCTGTAAAACATTTTAAAAATCGGAAATGTTGACTGGATTCATAAGATCTGTGTCTTTCATTAGCTGTATTGGACTTTAATGTGTGAAAGTTAAATATTTTAAAAAAATATTTTTTTTGAATTTCGCGGCACTGGTTTTTCAGTGGGGGGGGGGGGGGGGGGGGTGCCGCTAGCGCCACGCTGATCCTAGACAGGTTAAGTATGAGAGGTTGGACAATCCCCCCCAGATTAAGCCGCATGTGTGACAGTGGAGCGCGTGTGCGAAACGCTGAGCCGAAAATGGAATTGAGGAGTTCAAAAATTTGCCAGGTTAGGCTTTTTCTTTCCCCCACCTCACGCTTCTATTCCATCTACATGATGTTTTATATATTAAACTTTAAGTACTGATGAAGCTTCCAGTCAGCGATAATAAAAAAGCCTAGTGGGGATTTTCAAAGGATTCAGAGCATCCAGGGATATGAAATGGAGAGTAGGCTGCCTGGGATTCAGAGCATCCAGGGATATGAAATGGACAGTAGGCTGCCTGGGATTCAGAGCATCCAGGGATATGAAATGGACAGTAGGCTGCCCGACTGCATCCGGTGACGTCACATCAGTTCCCTTCACATCGATGCTAAGCAGCGCCAGAGGAGAGAGATGAGGCCAAAGCTGATGTAATGCCAAAAAATCGGTGATCTTATGCACCGCAATATTAATGCAAACTGATTATGCTGGTTGCCACTGGCCATGAATTCTGATTAAGCCATGGGAAAGGGAGAGCTAAAGTGCCTTGGGATTTCACTGCAACACAACTCTGTGAACTCTCGCCTGTGTTGTAACCTATGTAGGTCTCTCGTGTGTGCGCTGTAAATGCTGTATAGTAGAGTGTTATGTATTGATCAGTACATGATAAGGACAACGATACGTGTGGCTCTGTCTAAGACAAGCTACTTTTCGTTTGTAAGTGTTTGTATGATAGAATAACAGCAGGCTGGGAGATATATAAGAATACATTGATAGAGAAAGACCAGAATAGGAGATTAAGACAGCAGAAACGTGCTTCATTCTCCGAAGAGCAGATGATGTAAGTAGAACTATAGATACAATAGGGGGTATATCATTTTTTATTTGTGAGCTCGCTAAAAAGAAACGGTACTTATTTAGGTTGAAGTATCAACTCAAAGTTAGTCTGCAATTTTTTTTACACTTGAGATAATAGGAGATTAAAGTAACAATTCTCTAAATGGATTTGATTTGCCCACAAGCTGCAGGAACCTTTCACGTTCCCCATAAATTAAAATAAAGAATCATTTTCTTAACACCTTGTTCATTTTCCCCTATAGATAAACATTTTCTCCCTCGTTATCAGAGTACAGACATTGTCTCTCTCTTTCTTTGCAGCTCAAAGCGTGAGATTTCATTAAAGCCGCTGCTTAATTATGTAGTTGTTGAAATGTAATTAATGAAAGGGTAGGCTGACTTCATTATTTCAAAACGTTTCAGACTCCCAGGATAAAAGTAAGAGATCTCCTTTAGGGAAGAGATGTCCCGAGAATTTTTTTTCCCACACCCCCTCTCTCCTACCTGTCTCTTCCACACGGTCGCCAAGCATACATTTTGCCATCAATCACCTGAAGCAGTGTCAGAAAAGTTCACAGACAGATGTTTGTCTCAGTACCGCACAGTCTCCTTAAACCCTCCCAGAAATGAGGCCCACTGACACAGGGAGAAAAAAGAAGATGTCTCTGCTGTTATGCAGTTTGGGATGGTCTTGAATCGTGTGCTGAATAAGGGAATGGGAATCACCTTTGACTACATTCACTTCTTTTTCAAAATCCTCAATGTGTATCCATCATCTTCATCAAATCAGACGAACAAGACTATTCATTTCAAACCGTTCACCTGTGGAAGGAATTTCATATCTGTTCACTAGGTTGTTTAAGGATAGCCAGTTTTTTTTTTAGCCCTACAATTCAAAGGCATTTCCTTTGTCTTGGGGTCAGGTATGATTACTATACTGAACAATAACATGTATCTCCCATGGAGGGCATTGCTAACAACTGATCATTTATCCCCTGACTCTTCCCACTATGTACACACTATGTGTCAGCCCTCACAGCTTTGACAGGCTCCTATCTGTGCTTACCGGCGGTTCAGTTCGATAATATGGCACACCATGTGTTTGTATTTTTGCCATTGCGACAAAGGAAATGATTATTCTTGGGAGTGAATTGTACTGTCTGGAGTAGAGTGAAGAGGAGATAGGAGGGATCAAAATAAATGGTCTATCTCACTTTAAGCAGCATTTCCTGGTGGGATAAACATCACATTTTCAGTGAGGTTTGTAGATGGCCTCTCAATCTCGCTTATGCATTGCGGCACGGCCTTTTCTGAGAAACTGGGGAGAGTATTTGCTGCACACACACACACACACACACACACACACACACACACACACACACACACACACACACACACACACACACACACACACACACACAGATATATATATATATATTTTCTTTGTGGGAATTGAACCCCAGGTGCATCCCATCTTCCCAGCAAGTGTCTGACTGGGGTGAGTGTCCTGGCAGCTCCCCCTGAGGACAATGTCTCACAGTGGGGAACTTTGATCCTGAAGCAAGATGTACAGAACAAAGTGAACAGAAAGTGATAGAATTTGATGACTCAAGTATATAAAGTAGAACTCTTGTAGAGAGAGTAGAACTTCAAAACCACAGCTAGTTTTGTTATGGAGAGTACAAATGACAAAATTCTGATCAGTGCACACTTCAGGAGCTTTACTTTGGATCTTTACAGATGTCATAGTCTAAATTAGTAATTTTAGTTAACCTGTCTAGGATCAGCGTGGCGCTAGCGGCACACCCCCCCCCCCCCCACTGAAAAACCAGTGCCGCGAAATTCAAAAAAAATATTTTTTAAAAATATTTAACTTTCACACATTAAAGTCCAATACAGCTAATGAAAGACACAGATCTTGTGAATCCAGTCAACATTTCCGATTTTTAAAATGTTTTACAGGGAAGACACAATATGTAAAGATGTACATCTATTACCTAAAAACACATTAGCATAATCCACCATCTTTTATTTGTCCACCAACACCAGTAGCCATCACCAATTCGGCTAAACTAAGATATTTATAGCCCCTAACCAACAAAAAAACTCATTAGATGACAGTCTGATAACATATTTATGGTATGGGATAGGTTTTGTTAGAAAAAAGTGCATATTTCAGGTAGATGGCATAGTTTACAATTGCACCCACCATCACAAATGGACTAGAATAATTACAATGAGCAACGTGTTTACCTAACTACTAATCATCAAACATTTCGTAAAAATACACAGCATACACGAATCGAAAGACACAGATCCTGTGAATACAGACAATATTTCAGATTTTCTAAGTGTCTTACAGCGAAAACACAATAAATCGTTATATTAGCTTAGCACATAGCAATTAGCAGCCCAGCATTGATTCTAGCCAAAGTGAGCGATAAAAGTCAACATCGCCAAAAGATATTAATTTTTTCACTAACCTTCTCAGAATTCTTCCGATGACACTCCTGTAACATCACATTACAACATGCATATACAGTTTGATCGAAAATGTTTATATTTAGCCACCAAAATCATGGTTAGACAATGTGAAATGTAGACAAGCTGGTAAAGAAAAAGTCCTTGCGCCACTTAGACAGTGATCTACTCTTATACATAAATACTCATAAACGTGACTAAAAAATATAGGGTGGACAGGGATTGATAGACAATTTAATTCTTAATACAATTGCGTTATTACATTTTTTAATTTATCCTTACTTTTCAATACAGTTTGCGCCAAGCGAAGCTACGTCAAAAAACATGCCGTCCTAAGCCACTAAAATGTTTCGACAGAAACACGATTTATCATAATAAAAATGTCCTACCTTGAGCTGTTCTTCCATCAGTATCTTGGGCAAAGGATCCTTTCTTGGGAGGAATCGTCTTTTGGTGGAAAGCTGTCCTCTTGCCATGTGGAAATGTCAACTGCGTTCGGGATGAACTGAAAAGCGTGCCCAACTTTTCACATCGTTGCAAAAATAAATGTCCCAAAATCGCACTAAACGGATATAAATTGCTATAAAACGCTTTAAATTAACTACCTTATGATGTTTTTAACTCCTATAACGAGTGAAAAGATGACCGGAGAAATATAACAGGCTAAACTAACGCTTGGAACAGGTGCGCGCCGGTGTCCTCTAGGCTCATGACGCAGCTCCCAAAGAATGACTAGCTTCAGGGTTTTTTCATTTGTAGGGCCTGTGAACGCGCAATCGACCCCGTTGGAATCGTCATCACGTAAAGGCATCCAGGGGAAGACGTAAGAAGTGTCCGTATAGTCATAGCAACGACAGTGCCCTTTTAACTGACTTCAGAAGAGTGGCCAACATTTCTCAAATCTGACTCCATGTCAGGGAAATTGCTGTAGAATGGGCTCTGTTCCACTTAGAGACAAAATTTCAACTCCTATAGAAACTATAGACTGTTTTCTATCCAATAATAATAATAATATGCATATTGTACGATCAAGGATTTTGTGGGAAGCCGTTTAAAAAATTAGCCAAATTAGCATAAATAGTCTAAACAGCGCCCCCATCCCCAACAGGTTAAATTCATTTGGGGTAAATGTTTGCTGTGCACATTAATCTGTTGTGGACGTTGCTATATCTCAACAACTATCCAATCAAAGCTCTCAATTAGAATAGAGAAAGCTGTGGCAGGTTTCTCATCCATCCCTTTCCCCAGCCCACATGGCTAGCGTTGCCAGCTAGTCGCTATTACACAATCTGTGCCTTCGTGATCTCAGAGAGCGAGAGAATGAAAGAGAGGGAGAGGGGGAGAGAGAGCGAGGAAAAGAGAGTGAGAGTGATAGAGAAGAAGAGAGAGAGAGAGAGAGACAGAGAGAGAGAGAGGGAGGAAAGAGAGTGAGAGTGATAGAGAGGAAGAGAGAGAGAGAGAGAGAGAGAGAGAGGGAGGAAAATAGAGTGAGAGTGATAGAGAGAGAGAGAGAGAGAGAGAGAGAGAGGGAGGAAAAGAGAGTGAGAGTGATAGAGAGGAAGAGAGAGAGAGAGGGATAGAGGGAGATTGAGACGACGCTCTCCAGCTTCACTGCGGGGCGTTCATACAGTATTAAACCAGAGATGGCCCCGGAGCTGCGCCAACCCGCCGAGGCAATGACACAGACTCCCTTTGATGTCATGGAGGCTGAGGGGGACGGGAAGGGAGGGGAAGGATGGTAGGGAGAAGAGGGGAGGAGGGATGGGTAGGCCACAGCTGTTTTGGCCACTCCACTGTCACAGCTGACAGTGTGCGAGCCAACAATAACTTCTTCTCTGTAGTTCAACAACACCCCCCGTGTGAGTGGCGCCTGCCTGTTAATGTACACACACTCCAAAGGGGGCTAAGTGAAGCAAAAAAATACAATACAGTACATGCTAGTGAGACAGGCACAGCTTGGAGTCAGTCCACATCACTCCACAGACTGTCAATGTGAATATACTGTAAGCCCAAGGAAATAATGTCAGTGTCAGATATTGTCATTTTCTTGGCATTGGATACAGTGGTAAAGCTATTAGTCCAGGATTCTGGCGAGCCTTGAGAATCCGCACGTTATTTGCCCGACGAAAACATCTGAAGAGATTGTATGTTCCCGAACGTCCTTAAGCCACTGCTTCATCCCCAACACGTCTGGTGAAGGTATCGGAACGTCTGGCTGTGTGCGTCTCGCATTTGACTTTATCCTCTCAGTGGAAGCATCTCACGTGGGGTTCCTGTTCTGATGCATCGCCACGGCAGCCAATTTGGCGACGGAGGTCGTTAACTGGAGCCGCTGGGGCTCACGCCTCAGTGTTCTGTGACGAAGCGCATCTTCACCGTGGGTGGCGTTGTCTGCAGTTCATGCTAATACCTCCTTGGCAGTTCCATGCAAACCCGAGCGTGAACCAAGTGTGCGAACAGATTGAGGACGGCATGAGTCCACCTGTTTTATTGAGCAGACTGACAAGTTCACTTACCAGGAGGTGATTCCACTGAAAACCAAACTAACTTGGCCATTCCTGACTCTGTACAACCCCCAGCTGAGCTATGAAGGGCCATGTTTTGTGCTGTGAAATTGTCATTATTATAGGCAGCACAGCAATGAAGAGGTTATTTGGACTGGGTATAACTTGGATCCAACTTCTGACGTCAATGTGGCATAACTGGACAGCAGGGTGTGTGGGATTTAAACCAGGGACCCTCATAAATGCCAACCCAAATGACTACCACTGTTCTGGGGAAACGTTCTGGCGAGTCTGCACCCATTAGGAGGGTTGTGGACTGAATCAAGTGACACAGTGGATATGAGCTCCAATTATTGTCTGGATTCAGTCTCCGCGCTAGCAGTTCCCATGCATGACGTTTCAACATTGACATACGGAACATCTAGCCGAGATCACATAACGGCAGACCTTTTAACAGACGATGGTTAAGCACCTATATGCATATCAATGGATGAGTCATTCAGTGGAATTACGATACTCTTGGGAGTCCTTAACCACCTCTGTCTACATAACGACCCCCTCAACACAATTGTTTCATTTAGCTCTCATGCATTTCCCTTTAGCAGAATAAATTTCTGGTGTCTATTACAGACTGTTCCAACCCCATCTGTGTGTTTCAGAGGAGAACAGCGTTAGAAATGTGTCTTGAAGTTCATTTTTATGACTCCCATGGATTAGGAGTTCCCGGTGGAATAGGTTAAGCATGTCTGGATGTGCTGTAATGTACATAGGAAGTGTGAACCTTATCATATGTGATTCATGGAGAGGATTGGACTTTTTAAAATACAGTGTAGGCTTTTGAATAGGGCCTGAGACCATGAAAGTCGAAGATACAATTATCTCAATGAGTAGTCATGTGTAGTGTTCTGTGTTTGTCTGAAGAAAATGAGTGTCATGTTTTCCTGCCGCAGAGAACTTTGTGTGTGTTAGCATGAACTGTAGCTTACTGACATCAATACCTTGAGTGTCTGTGTGACTCTGTGTCCTTGCGTGACTGTACTGAAGCCATACACTCGACAGGGACCCTGCTGAACACACACAGTACATCGGACGAGCAGTTAATTGAAGACATTTGGCCCCGGGGGGTAGCAATTCCAGACCTTGCTGCTCAGTAATGAGTGTTTAATGCAGTGTTCAGCGGCCTGACGTGGGCCTGTTAGCACCTGCCGAAAACAGTTTTTCACACCGTCACCAAGCACACAAGGTGTGATGTGCTGTGCATTTCTGCCTGATGCTTCTGTCTGTGTCTCTGTGTCTCTGTGCCATGTGAAAGCCCCCTGCTGTACCTGTCATTTCATAACTTTTCTGAAGATCCTAGACTCACTGTTTTCCTCAATAACCAAACCTCCACAAGGAACATATTGATCAAGATAGGTAATAAAATGAAATGGCATTTTGTAAGGGAGTCAGCTTTTCTGTCACTCAATTCCTTGTACCAGTGTTACTGTAACATTTGAATTGACTAGCTATATGACCCCCACCCCCAACTAATAGCCTGGCATTTTGATTTGAGTAATGTACTATGTTTGCAGCTGTATTAATAAGACTGGTGTATTTATTTCAAGGATGTTTGGCTTCAATGTGGCAACATGGCTCTCATGTACAGTCAGTAGTGAGACAAGGCGGTGGGAGCGGAGCGTAGCAGAGCTGCTGGTATTCTGACCAAGTTGCACTTTGCCATCCCGAGAGAGGCCATACATAATGGATTAATTGTTGCACGCTTTCACATTTACAGGGCCACACAATTGTCTAGCGCTCGATACATCACCCAAACGCCCATGCCTCTCACTACCAATTGTGAATTAGCGAAAATCTCGCAATTATGTCTAAAGAAGTGTTTGAACATTCCTAAACCAACCAAAATATCGCTGTTTCAGTATTCCTCATTACAGACTAGGCTTGGGCGAATTCCAGATTGTCATACCTTCATACTGACCTTGTCCGTAATACCAGCACTGAACACAGGGGGTGCTGTTTTCTAGCCCCACTGATACTCTGTAATTCGAAGGTTAGCAATGCTAACAAGTACTTGTGAAATCCCATAAAGAATGCTAACTAAATGCTAACGAGCGCATTGCAAACATTTCATACAGTTTGTGACCTAAACAAAAAAAGTTACTTAAACATTCTACTCACAGTTTGCTGCACACCCAAAACAACAAGGCTCTTGATCCAGGAGGGAATACTCTGCTGTTACCAAGCGAATGCTTGATTTTGGAAGAAGCTAACCACTTAGATAGATAGCTCACTAGTGTGGTGGAAATTCTACCTTTAATTAATAATGAGGAGAGGCAAGGTCAATAATCAATCAAGGTATTACTTTTATAAACAAACTTAATAAGCGGGCTGGTTGCACCACCCACAAAGTTAATTGAGTGAGAGCCCCCCGCACAAAGAGTACAGAAGCCTTATATAGTCAAGCTATCTTTTGCAAGCATCTGCAAAACACATGATCTTATGTGTGTGAATGTGTGTACAGAAGGAGAGACGAACCTGAGTTACGGGGTACAGACTATAATGAAAAGGTTGTCTCAGTCTGTCGCAACTGAGTGAGGACAATATGTGCCAAAGTGACAGGAAGTCACTCCAGACATACTTCCTCCAACAGTAGGTCAACGGTTCCCCCAAGATGGGCGAGCAAGCACCTTTGACTGTCAGACCAAAAAATGTACGTCCCTCCCTGTGTGTGTGTATGTGCGTGCGCACACACACACACACACACACACACACACACACACACACACACACACACACACACACACACACACACACACACACACACACACACACACACACACACACACACACACACACACACACACACGAACACACACACACACACACACACACAAACCTTTCGCCCAGAACCAGGCTCCAACAGAACAACAGCTCTATCACTGGTGTGCAGAATATAACACTGTGTTCTGTCTCCAGTTAAGCTAAGAGGAACCAGTTAGTTTCTGTCAGGTCTTGGCTGAACACCCAGACGTCATGGGGTCATTCTACACACACAGGCCTCCATTACTGCACACACACTTTTCTATCTTATATAAGTTTGTTTCTTTAACAACCTCAAGCCCAATGCCTAGGCTTAAAGAAGGATATCTTAGTACACAAGCATTAGTAAGGTTTAACAGAAAATGCCCTCACACTAGCTACAAAATTAGCAAACCAAATGCACAACTGCAGAGATTTTTTAGCACACTTTAGACAGTTAACGTAATAGTTATAAGATACAATACATGACCAAAAGTATGTGGACGTCTGCTCATCAAACATCTCATTCCAAAATCATGGGCATTAATATGGAGTTCTTTCCACTAGATGTTGGAACATTTCTGCGGGGTCTTGCTTCTATTCAGCCACATGAGAATTTGTGAACTCAGGCACTGATGTTGGGCGATTAGGTCTGGCTTGCAGTCGGTGTTCCAAGTCATCACAAAGGTATTCGATGGGGTTGAGGTCAGAGCTTTGTGCAGGCCAGTCAAGTTCTTCCACACTGATCTCGACAAACCATTTCCCTATGGACCCTGCTTTGTGCATGGTGGCATTGTCATGCTGAAAGAGGAAAGGGCCTTCCCCAAACTGTTGCCACAAAGTTGGAAGCACAGAATCATCTAGAATGTCATTGTATGCTGTAGCGTTAAGATTTCCCTTCACAGGAAAAAAAACACGAAAGACCTCCATCAAACTTTACAGTTGGCACTATGTATTCGGGCAGGTAGCGTTTTCCTGGCATCTGCCAAACCCAGATTCATCCATCAGACTGCCAGATGGTGAAGCATGATTCATCACTCCAGAGAACGCGTTTCCACTGCTCCAGAGTCCAATGGCCGCGAGCTTTACACCACTCCAGCCAACGCTTGACATTGCGCTTGTTGATCTTAGGCTTGTGTGCGGCTGCTCGGCCATGGAAACCTATTTCATGAAGCTCCCTACTTACAATTATTGTGCTGACGTTGCTTCCAGAGGCAGTTTGGAACTCTGTAGTGAGTGTTGCAATCGAGGCCGCCCTACGTGCTTCAGTACTCGGCGGTCCCATTCTGTGAGCTTGTGTGGCCTACCTCTTCGCGGCTGAGCCGTTGTTGCTCCTAGCCGTTTCCACTTCACAATAACAGAACTTACAGTTGACCAGAGTAGCTCTAGCAGGACAGAAATTTGATGAACTGAAGGTCACTGAGCTCTTCAGTAAAACCATTCTCCTGCCGATGTTTGTCTTTGGAGATTGCATGGCTGTGTGCTCGATTTTGTACACCTGTCAGCAACAGGTTTGGCTGAAATAGCAGAATCCACTCATTTGAAGGTTCCACATACTTTTGTATACACAGAGCATTCAGAAAGTTTTCAGACCACTTTACTTTTTTCATGTTTTGTTACGTTACTGCCTTATTCTAAAATGTATTAAATAGTTTTTTCTCCTCATCAATTTACACACAATACTGCATCATTTTTTAAAATGTTAACAATAGTATAAAATAAAATAAAAATGAAATGAAATATCACATTTACATAAGTATTCAGACCCTTTACTCAGTATTTTGTTGAAGCGCCTTTGGCAACGATTACAGACTTTTGTCTTCTTGGGTATGACGCTACAAGCTTGGCATACCTGTATTTCTTCTCTGCAGATCCTCTCAAGCTCTTTCAGGTTGGATGGGGAGCGTTGCTGCACAGCTATTTTCATGTCTCTCCAGAGATGTTCGATCAGGTTCAAGTCTGGGCTCTGGCTGGGCCACTCAAGGACATTCAGTCCCGAAGCCATTCCTGCATGGTCTTGGCTGTGTGGTCATTGTCCTGTTGGAAGGTGAACCTTCGCCCCAGTCTGATGTCTTGAGTGTTCTGGAGCAGGTTTTCATCAAGGATCTCTCTATACTTTGCTCCGTTCATCTTTCCCTCGATCCTGACTAGTCTCCCAGTCCCTGCCACTGAAAAACATCCCCACAGCATGATGCTGCCACCACCATGTTTCACCGTAGGGATGGTGCCATGTTTCCTTCAGACGTGACGCTTGGCATTCAGGCCAAAGAGTTCAATCTTGGTTTCATCAGACCAGAAATGATTGTTTCTCATGGTCTGAGAGTCTTTAGGTGCCTTTTTGTGAACTCAAGCAGGTTGTCATGTGGCTTTTACTGAGGAGTGGCGTCCGTCTGGCCACTCTACCATAAAAGCCTGATTGGTGGAGTGCTGCAGAGATGGTTGTCCTTCTGGAAGGTTGTCCCATCTCAACAGAGGAACTCTGGAGTTCTGTCAGAGTGACCATCGGGTTATTGGTCACCTCCCTGACCAAGGCCCTTCTCCCCTGACTGCTCAGTTTGGCCGGGTGGACAGCTCTAGGAAGAGTCTTGGTGGTTCCAAACTTATTCCATTGAAGAATGATGGAGACCACTGTGTTCTTGGGGACCTTCAAAGTTGCATAAATCTTTTCAAATAAATACAATTGCATTGGTCGCATACACATATTTAGCAGATGTTTTTGTGGGTGTAGAGAAATGTTTGTGATCATCTTCCTCAGATCTGTGCCTTGACACAATCCTGTTTCGGAGCTCTACGGACAATTCCTTTGTCCTCATGGCTTCGTTTTTGCTCTGACATGCGCTGTCAACTGTGGGACCTGATATAGACAGGTGTGTTTCTATTCAAATCATGTCAAATCAATTGAATATATCACAGGTGGCCTCCAATCAAGTTGTGGAAGTATCTCAAGGATGATCAATGGAAAAGGGATGCACCTGAGCTGAAGTTCAAGTCTCATAGCAAAAGGTCTGAGTACTTATGTAATTAAGGTGCAAAACATTCTTAAAACCTGTTTTCGCTTTGTCATTAAGTGGTATTGTGTGATAGGTTTATGAGGGAAAACAATTACTTAATCAATTTTACAATATCGCTGGAAAAGGGGAAGGGGTCTGAATACTTCCTGAATGCACAGCTTAGTGTATCTAGCTTGCAAACATTTAGTTGTTAATTCCATACTGTAAAAAGATCACCTGGTGCGTGCTGCACAACAGTGAGTGTGTCACAAGGCTTCGGTCTCTGGTCGTTGTCTCTGGTCGTTGTCTCTGGTCCTTGTCTTTGGTCCTTGTCTCTGGTCATTGTGTGCTTGTAAACAAACACCATGTGACACGTGACTGGGGACTTCCGTAAGCTTCATATACTGAACAAAAATATAAACGCCACATGCAAAGTGTTGGTCCCGTGTTTCATGAGCTGAAATAAAAAAATCCCAGAAATGTTTTATACTCACAAAAATATGTATTTGTCTAAATTCTTTGGCACAAATTTGTTTACATCCCTGTTAGTGAGCCATTATCCTTTGCCAATATAATTGTATTTGTTACATACACATGGTTAGCAGATGTTAATGCGTGTAGCGAAATGCTTGTGCTTCTAATTCCAACAGTGCAGTGATATTTATCAAGTAATCTAACAATTCCCCAGCAACTACCTAATACATGAGAATATATACATGTAAGGATGAGGTAAGTATATGGATGACAGGTGTGGCATATCAAGAAGCTCATGAAACAGCATAATCATTACACAGGTGCACCTTGTGCGGGGACAATAAAAGGCCATGTTTTATGTTAATTTCTCTACCATAAGCTGCCTCGAACGTCGTTTTAGATAATTTGGCAGTACGTCCGAACAGGCCTCAAAACAACTGTGGACCATGTGAACACGCCAGCCCAGGACCTCCACATCCGGCTTCATCACCTGCAGGATCATCTGAGGGGTGGTGCTGAGGAGCATTTCTGTCTGTAATAAGCCCGTTTGTTTGGAAAAACTCATACTGATTGGCTGGGCCTGGCTGCCAAGTGTGTGGGCCTATGCCCTACCAGGCCCACCCACGGCTGCCGTCCTGCCCAGTCATGTGAAATTCATAGACTAGGGCCAAATGAATATATTTAAATTTACTGATTTCCTTTTATGAACTGTAACTCAGTAAAATCTTTGAAATTGTTGCATGTTGCGTTTTTGTTCAGTATACTAATGTGACAAGTGAAATGAAAAACACAATGTTCTTTATCTCTTAACAAGTTGACTGCAGGTATTTACTTAAAGTACCTACAAATATTCCAATTTATTAAAAAACTTAAAAGAAATTGTTTAAACGGTATTGACAGCATTGAAAAACATCCCATGGATTTTTCCAAATACCCTAGTATACAATATATACGGTATAACATGCAAGACTATAACAGACACATTTAACGCGTCCCTGACTTCTGCCTTCTCTCTCTCTCTCTAACACAGAAACGCACACACACACACACACACACACACACACACACACACACACACACACACACACACACACACACACACACACACACACACACACACACACACACACACACACACACACACACACACACACACACACACACACACACACACACACACACACACACACACACACACACGTAGTCTGCCGGGCCTCAGTGGAGAAAGACTGTGAATGTCAATGCGATTCAGTAGTGACAGCGAGCCATGTCAGCACTGAAATGGGCCCTGTGTCTAATGTAATGAAGCCTATAAGGAGTCAGGATGCCAGACGGTCGCCACTTTGTCCTGACACACCTGAGAAAGGTGACAGACAGGCAGGCTGGCACGCAGATGAGCAAGCCCTGTAAGGGATGCCCTCTCGCCTAGGGATGGCTGAAAATACATCCCCCTCCCCATTTTTATTGATGGCTGCTCCCCTGTGAGAAGCTCAGGGATATTGGTTCCGTCGACACCTGAGCAAGCATTCTGTCCCCAGTTTTGTTATTATACTTGGTCTTTTTAGCATTTGACATCTATTCAAGGGAGATTTAGGGAGGATGCCAGTACAAGCTAGTACAAGCTAGACTGAAGTTGTTATTGAAATATTTGGACCAAGTCCAGATAATCATTTAGCAAAATAGTTTATTTTATTTTGTGTTAGCCATATATCATAACATACAAGTTGAAGATCTAGCTTACCAAACAGAGCTTCCCTTTCCAGATGATCTCATACCCACCTCTGGGGTGCCTGCCATGATTTGATAAAGATACATTGTGTCTTTATAAGGAGAATAGGAGCCTGATATCATAAATGCAATAAAACCATAGCAATAACAACAAACATGTCCTTTTGACAAAGTGATGTAATGTTCACGGAAACAATATTTATCAAGCTGGTTCAAGAGCAATGTATCTTAAATATCTCGGGCTGCCAGGTAGATATGCTTCGACATCACAGAAATAATTTGTTTCCATCCATGTTTTAGACAAGCAAAACGAAAACGCCATCTACTCACATGCATCAAATGGCAAACAAATTGTGTTATTGTGGGGGAAATGAAAAGCTATGAATAGCTTCACACGTCACAACTGCAGAGGATGTCACTTTTATACATGTAACCGAAACCTAATACTCAGACACGTAATACTAACGCATCTAAGCATTCTCAGTTCCCTGTGAACATTATATTTAGACAAGCTCATACAGAATATTTGAATTGCGTATTTCGACTGGCCTCTCATTTCAAACGCTCACCACTTTCCACTTTGATCGCCTCGCTGACAAGAGCATGAGTAGCTTGTAAGCGTTAAAGGTAATAAGGAAGAGAGGGGGAGTGTGGGAGAGTGAGAGGCTTGGATCAGTTTCTTCCCGAAGACAAGACTCAGTCAGATCGAGAGGTTTTTCTTTGACACCAGCCTACCTAAGTACATCACAGACAGCCTTAAAAAAAGGCCCAGGAAATTGTTTGCAGAGCAAAAGGCGGCCATTTTGTTTTCTAACGAACTAAGGATAAACACCGGCAGGACGCATTGGGGGATACAACATGGAGGAGAAATATAGGGTGTCAGTCACGTAGCTAAAGATGAAGAAGACGGAAAAGAATGCCTGATACGCACAGGGCTTGCCAAATTAACAAGCTCCTTGCTTCCAGTTGTTCCTACCAAGAGCGCTCCTCTGTGAAGATGAAAGATTGTCATTGTCGCTACCAAGGACATCTAATCAGAATGATCTCCTTTTTGGATCCCGAGATCTGTTCATTATGAAAAGTTTCCGCAGGAGTGCTGAAACAACAAAAGTATACATTTTGTATAAAAAATAATAATGAATTCTGTCTTTATGTTGTCATTTGTTAACTTTAATGGCTGTTGGTGTCTCTGTGATGTCTGCTATCCCTAGTGGATAACTGTATGACGTTAGCATATTAAATAGCCCATTATTCCATCACAGCCCCAACACATTCTGTAATTGTATGCTCAAATGAGATGGGTAAATATGTTTCCAATTATTTTCATACTAGGGGCATACAACATTCAATTGCCTTTGTTTATTTTGCGGGTTTCGATTTGCCGATGTAAAAATAATTGACAAATGACTCTGCCTTGTGTCTATTTGCAAAGGCCCCCCAAACTCAAGTTAATTAACATAGTTGACCACAGCTGGCACATTTGAACCATTATTGAACACATTGAAAAGTCATCTAACGAGCCTGTACTACTACTTTCCAACACACCATTGCAAATTCCTCCCCGCCTAGGCAAACAGGACACGTCTGTATATCAGAAATTATGTTAAGTATTCAACCAACCAAGAGTCAATTAGGGTTCACTTAAAATACAAAATACATTCTCTCTTGTTTTTTCAGTATTGTGACTCTACTAAGGCAACACAATGGCTTTGTTTGGTGGCACAAAACAGTTGAGCTGCTGTGGCAGTGCCGTCTCAGAATATCATCTCTGGCCAAAATACTGCCTGCATACATGATAAGCAAAAAAATGAGGAAAAGCGATCTAAAGCAGCTTTTTGACTCAAAATATTCAACGTTTGAGTGATTCTACCAATGGATATGCCTTTTATGCTGTCAGATGACACATCTGACAAGACGGATGACACATTGAATATGTTATATTTTCTTGTCAGTTTGGATATTTGAATAGGACGTTATGATTAAATGGACAGATGCTTGGCACCTCCAAATGATAGACTTCACACTGTTTTTGATGAGTAGGAAGACGGCTTATGATCTTGGTATGACTTTGTACTACTCCACATATTGTTGGCTCATGATTATAGTACCGAAAACAATTTCTCTGTCAAGCTAAAACCCATTGATTTCAACTCCCTAACAAATCCCAAAAAGCCTCAGATCTCTAGCACACAATGATATAAACTGATTCCGTTTGAGTTCTTACCCACACTAATCATAATCTCATGAGCCACCAAATCTTCCATAAACCCACTTAGCACAGACCCATTTTCTGGGCTAGAATAACAATAATCAAGCCTTTGTATGCACCAGTCAGTCTGTAAAATACTTATTAACCTGTTTGGAATGGCAATCAGGGCCAATTAAGGTTGGGCTTTGTGAAGTACAGTCACATACAGTATGTAATTCAACGGCAGGCCCCCGTGGGGAACAGGTTCTGTTGCTTTGTGTCACAAGTGCTGCCTTTAGCTCTTATTTTGCAGAATATTTCATAATACACCCTACAGACGGTTGCCATGTCGTTCAGGGACACCTGACCTGTCGAGCATGCCCCTCCCCCCACACTCACTCCACTCTACCTCTGCACTATAATTTCAATAAAACTATAGGGAAGACAATCATACTTGTCACATGACTGGAGGAGCATAATGACGTTTGTTTACACTACTACGGATGTTACTGAGCTTTACATGGCCATGACTGGATAATCGGTATGTTGTTGTTGTTGTTGTTGCCAGATACAAAGACGATCTAGTCGTATCTGGAGTGATCTATTTTATTGTGCGGGACTCTGTCTCTGATTTGATGTTGTCAGGATATTAATGGTCGGCGTGATAGAGGAGATTCTAACGACACTGCGGATAAGACACAGCATTTCTTAGTTTATTGGTAAAGGGCCCCGTTTGATAACCTTATCAGAACAAATGCTCCACTTATTAAAGTAGGGGGATAGCTTTGGGAAAATAAAATGAAGTGACCGCTAGGATGGATCTTGCCAGAGATGAATCACTCAGGGCCCTAACTGACTTCAACAGAGTGTGACAGTTAGACGAGGCAGCCGCTTCCTTAGCATATTTTCCCAGTGCAGACAGTGAACTGGGTGGACCCCATCCATGTAAACACAGCTTTCCTAATATATTTGCAAATGGACGCGTCAGGGTAATTCCGCTACGGCTGATGCCAGCGCCAGGGCCGACCCTGGAATACTAAGCACATTACTTGGCCCGGGGACGACGCTTTATCTCCCTCTCCCTTCCTCCTCCCTCACCTTTCTCCCTTCCTCTCTCAAGGAAGAGAGGGTAGCAGAAGCAACCATCCGTTGTTGGTGCTGTTTTTTTGTTTCAATATTTTTTTTCTCTTCCTCTGTTACATCCAGTAGGTGTGCCTTCCCCAGTCATCCCTGGAGCGTAACACTCGAGAGCCAGCAGCAAATCCCATTCTGTCAATACAGCCGCCATGGTCACAGAGCCCAATGAGACTCGACACAAGTGTTTAGTAAAGGGGGGACCAAAAGGGTTAACACAGACCAATGTTAACCCGCCCAAAATCTGCTTTGAAATGAAGAAAACGAGAACTTGAGCAAATATGAATTCTCAGGGTATTAAACTTTCAAAAGATTTGGACTACAGTGGCAGTCCCCTACAGGCACGTTTAATGTTGCAAGTGTAAAGAAAAATACAAAAAGAGGAATCCAAGTGGGGATGTTATGAACCGACTGGTTTTATTTGGATTGCGTGTTTTTCTTGTTTTGTTTGTGGATTGGATAGGTTTGAACGTGTTAGCTGAGAGAGCTGTCTGAAAAAAGGAAAATCTATTTCCTCACAATTTCTCCTCCATTTCTCTTTTTGCTCTTAAGATATTTTCCATGACGTGTACGTGTACGTTTCCTTCTAATCCATTGCAAATCACACAATGTCCGCCTTGTCATATCACATATTTTTTCAAGTTGCGATTAATTAACTTTTAACTACAGTATATATGTTTGAAATGTCATTGCTAATATCTATAATATATTTGGAGTGCCTTAACTATTATTTTTAACACAATACATTTTCACAGTGACTCATACATGTTCTATCTGATTGTGACAGTGAGAATGGGCATTAGTGTGATTTCACAAAAAGCAATCTGATCGCTTAGAGAGAACCATGTCACTAGATACTGTCTGTTTGTAATTCAAAAAGGTTTGATATCCAGACAGGGAGGGAACAACAGTGCTTTCTTGAGAGGAGGAGCTGAGTTGTGAGGGGGAAAAAAGACCCCTGTAAAAATTGCAACAAAGTGCAGCTCTTATTTTCCTCCCAATTGATACTAATTGGCAGCAGAGTGTCTTCCTGACAGGGGCTCTCGCACCCAGCGCCTCACGCGTGCGAGCGTGATGAACTGCCAACTCCGGAAATAATTCCAACTTTAGCTGGGAAGAATCTCAAGGTCTTAAAAAAAAGTTATCTCTCTCCTCTGTTCCCGGCCCTTCTCATAGACATCTAAGGCTTGCTCTCTCTATTTCTCTCCTTCTCCCAGGACCTGTGAAATGAAATCTTTATATTAGTCATACTCGATTACAGGAGAGACATGACACAGTCCTAGCAACTAGTAAACAAGCCTGTTTCCCTCGTCTATATGAAGTGACATGAAATTGTATTTACAGAACAGCAAAGATATATATGTAAAACTATATGTTATGTAATTAGGGTAATTTATGATTCTTAATCACAAATCAAATGAAATCAAGCTTCCAACATGGAGATTAACACCCACCCCATGGTCTCAGAGCTAGCAGCATACTGCATTGCATTTATCAGTTTAGTAGTGTTTTCTGTGTGCAGATGCACTGGCTATACCTCACATGCTGGGATATAGATCTAGAGAAATATTACCCAAATTAATTTACCACCCCAGCACTGACAATCCTCATTTTTCATACGGATGAACTTGACTCCACCTTAAGAGATCATTCTGTTTTTGTTCATATAGTTAAGGGTACAATTTATTTTTTCCAGCGCTATGTAATCTGACACTAGATCAAAGTGCAGTCGGTTTTCATGGATGAATGACTGTGTCCACCAGGTCTGCCAGTATAGCTTTCATTAAAGGCTAGTGCCTGGTCTTTCATATATCTCCTGGTCTTTCATATATCTGCCCTCGGTTCACAAGCCTTCGCCAGCTTGTTGGGCCAAGTTCTTTTTAGCAGAGTGATATTGTCTGTATGTTCTAAGAGATTGCAAAGAGAGCTCTGAGGATAAATGTGTTACTTTTCCTCCATTTTGGAAGATGGCCTGTCAAGAATAACAAATGCAATATGTCCCCGTCCTGTTCCACTGTAACGTTTTGCCTCAAATGAGATTCCCCCTGTCAAGTTGAATTGGTCACTACCTAATTGAATTCCATCGACAAGTTGTCAGGACAAATGTTCTCAAGACCTTCCAGACCACTGACTAATATACAGGTGGAGTAATTACAGAAGGTGAGTTTTGTAATCTTGCTGAAACATAATTAAGTTGCAGTAAAACATTAGCTGGCTATACAGATGCCTCGCCCTAAAATCTGCGATGTGATGTTCTGGTGAAAAACATATATTTCTCTTCCTTTAGTTGCACTTGCCCCTGCGACGGGTCATTAATCATGAAACAGACGGGTTTATTTTTGCCTACACTTTAGAAGAGGATAGGGTAATGCTGCGGATGATAAATTGAGTTTATGGTGAACTGCTCGATTCAATCTCTGGCAGTAAATCTCTCTCTGTCGTTGGCTAACTTCTCTCATCACAGAAGGCTCGAGTTGCGGACCCTTCGACACTTGAAAAAATGTACTGTGACAGGTAGGGATCCCCTCAGACTCCCTGCCTCTAAAGAGGTCAAATCACAGTATCATTTAGCTCTCCCCCAAAGCTAAACATAAGTTGTGTGTGTAAAGGGTTCTGGTACTGGGTTTGTCGTTTAATGCCCTGCACGAACCAAACAACAGATGCGTAAAAGATCGTTGACAGTGCTGTTAAAATGGAAGATAACTGTCTATACAGTAGGATCTTCACCTCTCTTTCCCACTTGACTGACTCAGAACATAAATCTCCCCCCAATGAGGGAGTAGAGGTCTAGCTCGCTACACACCATCTCATGTTGTTTGGAGCTCGCCTCAATCCCAGAGGCTATACAGAACCTAGCGTTGCCAAGCCCTCCTAAATGTGCCAAATTGGGCTCTGCCTCATGGGGCGCCTCTCTGAAAACCCATTGGGTCCCATTCAGTTAATGGTGCCGGGCTTCTCTCAAGAGCTTGTCTGCAAACTGGATTTACTAGGACCTCCTCCAACAATCTGGCAACCCTGTTGCTGCCATACCTGTGAAGGTATTCATATCGTCTTCTCATTTTTGGCAGCATTGGGCTTCTGTTATTCTGGGTTCTCTCCATAGTCTGAAGGTCTTTTGCCAAGACCTGGACAATTTTGCTGAAGCCTGAACACCCTCTGCTTTCTGCCATTACGGAGGTCGTGTCCTATGACCATCTGTCTTTCAGAACACCAAGAGACATCCCAGAACCCCCTGCTTTAACCTTATTAGAGTGAAGGATATGGTTGAACCATCCCAGCAATTTGCAATGTTTAGTCTTTTTGGAGCTGGACCAGCTGGTAGTGTACAGCAGAAGTCTTGTCATTGAGTGACATAACAGATATTTTACCTTCAGCTTGAATTGTTGTCTTAACCACTAGTATCTTAGAAATGTGTTTCTGAAATGTGTCAGTGATTCAAAACAGTTGTATTAGCAAATGTGCTAACAGTGCATGGCGGCTAATGTTTGGTGAATGATAGGCCAGTGGGCTATTTTGTGGTTTTGCTACCCATGACTCTTCACTTGTATAGCACAAACCTGAATCCCCTGTCAACGTGTACTACACAACCAGTTTAGACAAGGCACAGCAGTGCTGGCCCAAACCTGTCAAAGGCTACTAGGTCATCTGCCTGTTAGCGAATTAAGAGTCCCCTTTCGATTCAGCACCATTACACTGGAGCACTGGTTCAGCACCCTAATCGGTACCATTTCTGCATTATTCACAACTGTGCACGCACTGGCACTTAAAAACGCTACTGATATTGTAATTTTTTAATTGTCTGTAGTCATGTATTACATTATTTGATTTAGGGCCATAAACTGACCTGAGGCAGAGGCAAACTTTTTGTTGTTCAATTTGGATCCCTTTGGTTTCCCTTACCTGGAGTATTAACCTGTCTGGCCGGTGATGATCTAAAGTGATGGATGATAGCTGGTCAATGCCAAAGTCAGCTATTTCTGATGAGCTATCTGGTTCAGACTCACTCAAGCACTAATCTGAATGACACAGCCCCTTCCAACATCAAATAGGCCTTTTTTGGATTCATTAATTCTACAGTCGTAGTCCTCCCCGTCATTTATGAGACTGATTAAAATGTTCTGGAGTAGTCGCTTCAACTTGGGTATTTTCAACCCAAAGACCACTTTGCACTTCTCAAGAATGGCTCTTGAAATACGCAGTGATAAATCTCCTTGAATTCAAAATGGACTCTAAATGTTCATGAATTGTGTGACACCAACCATTTTCCTAGGATTCTGTGTTTCATGTACATGGATGTAAGGTCACTTTGTCGTACCTGTTTTCTCCGGATTACCTTAAAACAATACGAATTACTTAGAAGGATCGTTAAAGGAATTCCTACGACTCAATATAGCTGATCGGTTCAGCAAACACGGTTGCGATGTGCTCGTCTGGCTATTGACATGATTATGCCAAATTTGTTTGACCGTGACTCACAGTGAAAGTGGAGAATGACAAATGGGCTGAGAAATGAGCAACCATTATCTGTGGTGGAGTAAACACACCTCTCTCTACCTTGCCTGATTGCTGTGATGCAACTGCAACCCAATACACAAGAGAAGTCAGAACTTTGTACTCAATTAAAGATGTAATTAAGTACGTACCCATATGCCACGATATTGTAGTGCCGTGTTTGCATATATTGGCGCACTCTTTGTTCAATACAAATGGCGGCATTGAGAACAGAATTTAATTTGACGACTCGATTAAGCATTTTCATAAACTATTAAGCAACAAAATAAAATACTGTGTGTTTTTATATTAAGCAGAGGAGGAGAGATCTAAAGATCGAAAGCTTGGCAACTTGACATGAAAAATAACTCCTGCATGTAAGTGGTGTTTTATCGGCACTTGTTTGTCAACCCCCCCCCTCCATTCATTCACAGTCAGGGACTCATTTTCCTCGTCTGGCCATTTCATTTGAAAGAGCCTTTGAAGAGCTTGCTTTTGTTTATGAGGGGTATTCATGCTGTTTATTTTCCACCTCCTTCAAGTCATTTTAGTCATTTTAAAGTCAAATTGAAAATGACTGATGATGGTGATTTTGGTGGTGGTATTGGTGGGGGTGATGATGATGGGGGTTTTGCTAATGGTATTGGTGGGGGTGATGATGATGGTGATTGTTTTCTCCCTTTCATCCTCGCCATCATCGTCGTCAACGTCATCATCGCCATCATCGTCATCACTATTATCACATCGTTTTTGTTTTCTCTTTGTTTACACTAGGCCTGGGCAGTATACCGTATTTTCCAATATACAGTATTGATACATGGACCGGTTTGGGTTTTTACTTTACCTTCTATAACTGTATTTCAACGTTCGTTTTGTTAAATGTGATACGCAACTCCGGTGCGTGTAAAGAAAGTTTTATAGTTTACTCTGTTTGCTACTTGAGTCGTCTTTCTCCCCCGTCCTGCTGCACGCCACTTCCCACACCAAGCCCTGCCCCCTGTCACTCAAGGAGAGAGCAGTTGCTCGACCACAGTCACAAACTAGTGATCAGAAGTTTGGCTCTTATTACTGACTCTGGTCTTCTTGACTCATTCAGTCAAAACAAATATTTTGACTCATGTAGTTCCTTTGTGTCAGTAATGCCCAAAGCATTCAGGACCCCCTATTGGTGAACGATGAACTGAAAATGTAAAAGAGTCATGATTCAACAAGCCTCTCGTTCACCATAGGGGGCAAGCAGGACCCCCTACCTGCGAACGCTGAACTGAAAACTCAAAGAGTCATGATTCTACAACCTCTCGTTCACGTCGTTCACCATAGGGGTTTATTGGAGTTGTCATTTGTGACTGAGACTTAAAATTGCTTTAAACAATATAAATTTTTTGATCGCTAGGCATAAAAATACAACTATTTGTTGATACATTTGAAACGAGGTCTGGTTGTGGCCGCAACCGGACTAGATTTTGAACGACTCTTGGTGGAATGCATTGCTTGACTGCCTTGAGGGTGATAAGCACAATGTCGTTCACGAACTGCAGCCCCCCCAAATGATTTGTTCTTGAGTTCGTTGAACAGAGGCTGTGTATGTTTTGGTTCTATAAAGCTGTGTCCATCATAACGTTCAATAATACATTATTTACATTCATTCTTGCACCATGCGATCAATGAGTTCTAAACATGTATTTGTCTTTTCTATGCTCATGATCTATTTCCCTACGGGCATATGACAGACAGTTGGAGGTCGGAGTATGTCTCTGGAGCCTCAGAGCAGGCGGAGCATGTAGCCTACACTCTAGGACTCATTGCGGCCCGCACTAGCAGGTCAGAAAAAAACGAATCATGACTTGAGTCAGTAGAAAGAGTCGTTCAATAATAAATAATCGTTCAAAAACTGCACATCACTATCACAAACACGTTCTTACTGTTGACTCTGCAGTATGCATGATCAGATAGATGCAACAAGATGTTGGTAACAATGCTGCTTTCCACAAGCGTTTTATGATTACACTATTAGTTTGTCTTGCTGTCTGCAAACTACAGTCTGCTAGTTTTCCTATTCTTAGCAAGTTGTGGCTAAAATAAATATTTTTAGCCGCTAATGCTAATCACGGGTTAGCTGGTTAGCTAGCTTGCTAAATGTACTGCAAGTCAGAACAAACATATAGTAGATAGCTAATACAGCCTGGTGCTGGTGTAGGCCCAGAAAAGCATGTTGTTTGTGCAATGGTCAAGTATCTTCTAAATCAGAGAGAAATAGTTGAAACATTAATATGTTAGCTAGCTGGCTAGCTACATGAAGTAAGAAAACATGGAATGTAACATCTAATTAGGGACACCTGGAAACATTGACCAACGCTGATTCTAACAGTTCCCCAATTAACTAGGCCTCGATTTTTTCCCCATAGCATGCAGCCATGTGTTGCACAGTGTGGAAATGCTACCAAAAGTGCAGGAAATGCCGAAATTGTCAAATGCTGAAAATATTTTTGGTTTGAAGTTGGATTGACCAGTATAAAACAATCAAAATGGAGAAAGTCCTACTGAAATCACTGACAGTATAATTTATGTGTTGCCACCCTAGGGTCTTGTACTACTCATAAAGCATATGTAGAACTTGTATTATTAAAAAACAAAAAATATTGGGAAATACCGTCATACCGTCAAAAACGGGAAAAATATTATGATATGATATTTTGTCCATATCACCCAGCCTTCGTTTATACAACACCCGAGCCTCTGTCAGCTTCACTGTGATTTAGGTGCAGTCAAGCCAGTGTGCTCCAAGACATGTTTTGCTGAGTCCCTCATTTTGGGGATTGTTTAGCATCTAAGCCATCAAAAAGCCTAATGCTGCTAAACTAGATCCAATAGCAGGACACACAATTAGCGCGAGCCATTCGCAGTGTAGGATTGCTACACAAAGCATTTTCACCCAACTAAAAGTTGTCAATTTACCCCTACAGTAAGATAATTGCGGCTCACTTTGCCGGGCCCATAGAAAAGGCCTGAACACTGTGAGTATGCTAATGTGCACTATGCTGCCACGTAGCATTTTTAACTACATCTCACAGTCCAATTTCTCCTAAACAAAATGCTGATATACGGGAAATGCTGTCTGAGGCATAACACAGTTAGTTTGCAGAGCTAGACGGCACATAACGGCCTTCAGTGTTTCTGGGGAGGTGGTGGCTAGGTGTTAATCTAGCTGAGGCGTTCAAACTCCGTGCACTATCCTGGTTAACAGGGTTAGAGAAAACCACATGCTGCGAGAATGCATGGTTGGAGTTTAATCTGTGAAGAACTGTAAACATTCAAATATACTTCCTCTCTGAATATTTGACTTAGAATTATTTGCCGTACTTCCTTAGATAGGGACTTATATCAGACATTTCGTCATGTTATTCTTTAGTGTTTTTTTGTACTTTCTAGTGTCATATGTGGTACACCTTGAATAGGTGGCTCTCAAACACAATCCTCTTTTTTTCTGACGTTAAAATATTCACAGTCTAAGCTTTACATCCCCTCAGTTTGAGCACCACTCCCACACCAAACCCCAATAACCCACAAGCGCATTGCCCCACCATTTACTGTTTTGTCTCTCCCTCAAGTCTATCCATCAAAAGACAGAAGCACTTCAGAGGCAAAGCAAGCAATCAACAGAGCTCTCATGTCGAGGGAGAGCGTAAACATGAAATAGTGGTCGTGACAAGCTGCCGTGCAGGTAATAGGTCAGGCCTATTGATTGATCTGTTCATAAACCCTACATCACAGGACAAATTTCCGCCATGACGTTTCCAGTTCATGCGTTATTAAACATTTACACTGTTGATGCGTCCGATCGCCTCTGGTCGCAGTTATCTCACGCTAGCGCCACCCGTAATCGAAGAAGACAGTCTTAGGCCAATTTTTTGAGTTTTTTACTTGAGAATTTGCAAATGATTGTCTATTTGCCTGTATTTGGAGCAGAGGGTCTTATGTTAGTTTTTTTTCTACTTTAGAATGTGCACCTTTTTTGATCAGATGCCGCCCTCAAGTGATAGTGAACGTGGCAAAAGCAACTACATGCATGACTTTTTAAAATCCATGTGGCGTTACAGGAATGATGCCGAACGTCCCTGTTGGCCACATTTGGGGCAATGTCCACATCAGCACACATGCCATTGCTTTGTAATTTGGTCCATGATTGGATGCTACATCGTTCACCTTGACCAGGGCAGGTCAGCAGAAACATCTCTAAGAAATCCTAGTCCCAGTCCCAAACGCAATCAAAATTCCAAAAGGCTAGAAAGGTCAGCCCAGCATGACAGAATAGAAACTTGCCTGAAATGTTGCGCAGCTTTAGAATAACGGCGTAAGGTGTCGATGACGATGCATTCTATTTTTTATTTTTTTTGACATGCTGTTGGGTTGCGTGAATACGTGTATGTGTGTGTGTGTGTGTGTGCGTGCGTTGGGTTCGGTTTGGATACTAAGGACTCGTGCAGGTGTATTTACATTGCGTACATATGGCTAATAGCAGGCTGTTATTTGTTATTGGGTGTTGCAATCGAATACTCAGACTCACATCAGCCGTTGTTCACTAAGGTAACATCATGAGAGTGACGGTGCAATAATGCAACAGTTATTGTGCAAGTTGGCATTTACTGGCCAATTTAGCCTGGGATTTTGAACGTGCTCTATTCATTCATACACGAGGGATTAGCAGACCTTTCTCCATAAATATCAGACCATTATACTGCCAACCATTTGAAAAGGGGACTTGGCATAAATCTAGCATTTTGTGCATCCCATCTATCATACGGTGTGAATAACTGTTGTACTGTAAGTAACCATGTTAAGTAGCATTGGACAAGTGTAGACAGAAATACATATTTAGTCTTTAGACCATATCATTGTGCTAACTTCTATATCTTCACATTTCTAATTCACAGCCTATACCTTTTAGCATATGGCCAAAACACAGCACACAGCAGTTGAGCAATATAATGTTATTGACTTTCCCACAGAACATTTGAATTCATAACTTTATCGACCTCATCTAGACTCGTATTTATACGATTCAGGAGAGGCACGGTGTCCTTCATCAAACAGAAAGTGAGCCGATATGACCCCTCTTCCCTTTCTTTCTCTCCCTCTCTCCTTCTCTCTCTCCCTTACTAATAAGCAGTGCTTTCTTCTTCATGCATGTGGCAGCGGAGAGAGAGAGAGAGAGAGAGAGAGGGAGCGTTCCTCACAGATGGATAGCGTGAGGTGATGGATGTGTCAGTCAGCTCTGTCTCATTCCAGTCAGGTGCTTCGCTCTTCAGCTGTGTAGACCCAGTTGGGCCGTAAGCCTCACACAACTGTTTTCCGCTTCTTCTTTTCATGTCTTCAATTTGTTACAAAGCAGAGCTCGGTTGTTCGGATGTTTTTCCCAGCCGGTCTAGACGTGTCCTTTTTTGGGGACAAACCGTACCTGTTTGTGTTGATTTCAATTTGAAATTCAAGCAGACGAGCATTACCTGAGAGGAACTTTTGGCATGAAGGGGCCTTTTCTGTTGTTCCATCTCTGAGCTGGGTTTTGCTGCCCTTGTGTTAGAAATTGGAACTGTCAGTTCAGTACATTTCGCCATTTGCGTCCCGGCTACATTACGTCACTGAATAACACAAGCATTTGAGCTACAATCTCCAATTATACAAACTAGTCCTCAGGCCCCAGCTATAGGTCTTTGGGCTGATCTATATGCAGACGCAGTGTTGTTTAGGGCTCTCTCACATTACTGTCATTAGTAAAGGAGTGGTGTGTCAGGGACAGTGTGTCAAAACTATGTGGTATCTAAACCACAGTACTTACAAAGGTACAGAACAAACACACGCATGCATGCATGTACAGTATACATACTCACACACACTCTCTCTCTTTCTCTCTCTGTCTCTCTCTCTCCCGCTCCCTCTCTCTTTTCCTGTCATGTTGTATAGTCACAGAGGTTGGAGAAAATCGTGGTGTGTTGATAACCTATTGTAGCACAAAACAGAATGTTGGATTAACCTTCACTATACATCTACTGTATAGTGAAGTACCTCAAGTGGCTACAGTGGTTGTTCAACTCAAAGTTTTGATGATTATGCTGCGGGACTTAGAGGTAATTTGTGTTTTTTTAGTACGGTACCCTGCGTCACTACTTCATTGCTCCAGACCAGCGCAAGGGGGAGTTAGAGCACTGATTATGCTTTTTGGGCCCTAAAGCGCTTCTGTGTCTCTAAAATTACACCTCAGTATTACTTACTAAAAACTTTGAGAAACTTAGACTACAATTATGTTGTGGAAATGTTAGGATTATTTTGCTCTTACTGTAGCCTACTCCCGACCGGTCATGTTGTACAGCACCCAAGTGGCGCAGCGTTATAAGACTCTGCATCAAATGCAAACTGTGTTTATACAGATGCTGGTTCATAACATGTGGAAGGGGAAAAGTATTATTATTATTATTATCCCTGTTTTTCAGAAGTGTAGCAGGCTGTGAATTCTGGCATCAACATTTCTAGGATGGGCTATTAGCAGGACAATATATATTGGTCATGTTGGTCATGGCTCCTGAGTGACACAGTGGTCTAAGGCACTGCATCTCAGTGCAAAAGGCATCACTACAGTCCCTGGTTCAAATCCAGCATGTATCACATCTGGTTGTGATTGGGAGTCTCATAGGGTGGTCCATAATTGGCCCAGCGTCGTTAGGGGAGGGTTTGGCTGGCTGGGATGTCCATGGATTCTCTCCCTCTAAAAACATCAATAAATATTTTGGCCTTTATAAATGTTATTTTGGCCTTTATTCAGAATACAATCGCTCACTTTCGATTTTTTGAAAGTTAAATAATCTCCAAAATATCGTTATTTTTTATTTAGAATCGTCCAATCCTCGAAACGTAATTATTGGCGGCGAGTCACCTCATTGAATTATTTTTTTTTAGATAGACTTTAGGCCCACACGAAGCGAAATGACTTTCACTAGTGTTGAGAATTGTGCTGTTAAAAGTGGTGTAGGTCTTATTTATGTAAAAAGCATATTGAAGTCAGAGGCAATACGATTTTAAGCTATAACTATTTCTGCATCGTTTCGCGCTGCTCTGATACAAGCATGGGGACTGGTCTTGATAAATCAAGGATATTTTTATTTTCACTGAATCTCCGTTTGGGTATTGTTTACACTACAATTAGGGTGTGGAAATGTTATACTCTTAGTACTGTAGACTACTCTCGACCGTCACATTGTAGAGCGCCATATTTTCCTAACGGAGTGGCGCAGCGGTCTAAGACACTGCATCGCAGTGCAAACTGCGTTGCTACAGATGCTGGTGCAATACCCGTGCCGGCCACGACCGGGTGACCCACGAGGCGGCTTTTGGTTTCTTTCCCTCTAAATAACAAACTGGCTTTATTTACATAGTGAGAATATGTCACCCCATGTTCAAGAATGGCCTTTTTCTCGCTCACTCTAGTTTAAATGAAAATGAAATAATCTCCAAAATATCGTAATTTTTTAAATCAAAGTGATTATTATTATTATTTCGATATTCTCACAGATCAGATTTGCCCTAAAGAAAAATGCCCCTTAGATATTAATTTAGAATCCTCCAATCCTCTTATGCTCTTAGTACTGTAGCCTACTCCCGACCGTCACGTTGTACAGCGCCATATTTTCCGTTCCATCCTAACGGAAACCCTGAGGGTATCATTTTAGTTTTTCTTGGAATAGAAACACCATAATATTAATCAAATTAATTAAGATACATTTCTTAAAATCCCATATACTATGTTCTTACAAAAATGGTTTTAGTTCTCTAGTAATGCCAATATTGAAGACTATCAAATGCTTCTCAAAGATGCCCTCTGGTGGTCAAACTAGTACTAACTAGCATTAATGGTAAAAATGGCTGACAATTAAATAACGTGCCATAGAATTCTGCAGCATTCCATGAGGTGGGCTGCAGTATGACACAACTTTTAAAGGAGGAACCACTGTATATTCACATATTCACATGTGTGTGAAAAGAACTTGTAAACAGATTCCTTTAAACATTTTCCTTCAGAAACCAGAGAGTGGACCAAGTAAAAGCAATGTGGCCTTTGGTGTAACCCTTGTGTTTTACCAGAGCGAGTCTGTCCAATAGGCCTATAGTACTTAGCCCTGGCAATGGCAGCTTTGTACTACTGGCACCATTTGCCTTTATTCATCTTCAGTCAAGTTCCTCTTCACTGTTGACCTGGCCATCAACTTTGTTTTTTGAACATAACAAACACTCTACTATCTCACAATGTGACTTTACTTTAACTGTGGGCATAGTCACAATGAAATAGTAAACATCATTCAATTAGGAAAATTATCACAACAGTTAATTTAAGGACAATTCCATTAGGTCTACAATCCATATTGAAGTTATCACAGTCTGCTATACAAATAATTGTTATGGGGTGAAATAGGCTACATATCCTGCCTTGCAGTTATTTGACTTTTGCCCAGAAAAACTCTAAGCTGCCAGACGAAGCTGACCTTGCCCTCAGACTTGTCATTCAGTGTGATAATTCTGCCTTAATGTGTGTGTGCTGACAGGGAGTTTTCAAACATGGAAATGATTAGTTGTTTACTTGAGAAGAAACAGAGGCTGACAGGCCAAGTCTGCTAAGTAACTTTTAGAAGTTTGATGCACAATATTTCCTAAATAATTCACTGCAACAATAGAGATGCCTTTGTATAAGGTGGTTTTGGCCAGTTTGTCTCTGAAACAAGGCCTGAACTCAACTTCAAAAGACAAGTAAAGTCTATCTCTCAGACACAGATCTATAGCTTACAGTAGCTTACATGATATTGTGTTGTCTGCCAACTCAAATTAAAAAATTAAGATTACTCTTTCACATACTTTACTCCTAGACTCAATGTGCTCTTTTATAGTTTCACACATTCAGGTGAAGTTAACCATCCACTTCACTTCAAAGTGATCCTGAATTGAAGCACTTAGTCCTCATCTCACTGCTTCTGATTTCCTGGCTTCCTGGGGCTTCTGAAGGAAAAGCACGTCGAAAAGAGTTTAAAGTGTGTGTTCTACACTTGGCTATACACCATACTTTTTTCAATTACAAGGCATGCCAAATGCAAACAGTTTTTGAGCAATTTTTTGAATGTCAATCATTAATATTGTGGGAAACAAAGTGTGGAAACCAAATTTCCTTGCCATCATAAAGTATTTGCCAAGGCGTTATCCAAAAAAGCAGAGCAGAATTTGTCTTTACCGCAAACTGTTTTTCCACCCTTACTCCCAAGTACCCATATTCTTGTCCCTCTCATGAAAGCTCGCAAAGCAAATGGGCAACAATATTCCCAAGGGCACGTTCTTCTGTAGTCAATTCTTAACTGCACACGCAAGTTTATACCCTTTGCAGCGTAACAACTGACCTCCTTCTAACCTGCTCTTCCTTATCTACATCTCACACGAGCATCACTCTTTCAACATGTAGAAGCAGTCCAATTCCCACCTTTTGTTTCTCTGGCTGATTCTCTCTCTCTCTCTCTCTCTCTCGCTCTCGCTCTCGCTCTCGCTCTCTCTCTCTCTCTCTCTCTCTCTCTCTCGCTCTCGCTCTCGCTCTCTCTCGCTCTCGCTCTCGCTCTCGCTCTCTCTCTCGCTCTCGCTCTCTCTCGCTCTCTCTCTCGCTCTCTCTCTCGCTCTCTCTCTCTCTCTCTCTCTCTCTCTCTCTCTCTCTCAATTTGATACCCTCTCTCTCTCAATTTGCTCCAACGGGGTAGAATTTCTCTATTCAGGTCAGAACTCTGCAGCAATCACATCTCAAATGATGACCTGATCCTACTTAATACGGGCCTCGCTTGAAGTGCCCCGCAGATTTTCAACGTAAGAACGATGGTGTGATCTCGAGGCTAAATGCATTTTTCCCCCTCATTTTTCTCCTCCGTTTTCATTTCCCTTTTTGACGCAAAAATCTGGGTTGCGGTCGCACCTGCATCTCTGCTTCCTCTGTCAGTGGGTTTAATTGGTAGCATTGCATCCTCACACAGTTATTGTGTGGTATTCATTAGCGCGTCCTATTGGCTGTGATGAAAATAAGAGACTGGTGAAAATGAGAGACCGTGGTGAAAATGAGAGACTGTGGTGAAAATGAGAGAGTGTTGTGGTAATTATAGACTGGTGAAAATGAGAGACCGTGGTGAAAATGAGAGACTGTGGTGAAAATGAGAGAGTTTTGTGGTAATTATAGACTGGTGAAAATGAGAGACCGCGGTGAAAATGAGTGACTGTGGTGAAAATGAGAGATTGTTGTGGTAATTATAGACTGGTGAAAATGAGAGACCGTGGTGAAAATGAGAGACTGTGGTGAAAATGAGAGAGTTTTGTGGTAATTATAGACTGGTGAAAAGGAGAAACTGTGTTAAAATTATAGGCTGGTGAAAATGAGAGCGTGCAACACAATGTTGATGTCAAGCCTTGATTAACATCAACAAATGGCAATATCTAATATTACAAATCAAAATTGGACACGTGATAATTGATTGTCATAATGAATGGCATCAGGCCTACGATTGTGATTATTAATTACATTCGTGATTACTTGAGTAAACTATAAATCTTGATTTGCTGATAATTGTACACTACGTAATCACCATCTACATGCATTTTATCAGTATGTAGTGCCAGTTACTTTAGATCCCATAGAGAAGTGGAAGTGATCGTTTGGATCATACATCAGCGATAACATCGCTCAAGTGGTGAAATACCCTGTGCCTTCACAGGGTTGGCTAAGCCAATCCACAAAGTCCCACTTTGTTCTTATGAGCTTCAAAGAGAGGAAAGACTACCAGAGACTTATAAACTGGATTTATATCAAACATGGCCCTACTTTGTATTGCATGCATCACAGAAAACACAGCTTTTGTGAGATGTGGCAAACAAACATTTTCTTCAAGGCAAGGGACAACAACAACAGTAGCTAGTGAATTCATGTGAATAGTGCACGTACGCGTAACTGTCGAAATAAAAGAAACACCTGAGTAAATGAGGGATATAAAATAAAGTATATTGAAAGCAGGTGCTTCCACAGAGGTGTGGTTCCTGAGTTAATTAAGCAATTAATATTCCATCATGTGGTTAGAGAGGGTTAGAGAGGGTCATTTATAAAAATGGTCATTATTTTGGCTACCATGTCTCTTTGAAAGATTAATATAATTAAGAGGACTTTATTCGTCAATTGCACACAAGATCCAACCAACATTTGACTTCTGCTTTGAACCTAACCCCTCCGAAAGACACACATAGACAGGTTTTTGAGTGGTGCCGGGGGGTTGCCACACTGGGTGCCTTTGTTTTGGGGGAGTTAAGTGCTTTTCTCAAGAGCACAACGGCAAGCAAGGGCATGTAAGACTTGATACCAGCAACCTTACAGATTTTTCAGGTCGGACCCAGGATTCAAACTGGCAACCCTCCGGTTGCTGTCTCGCCTTTCTAAACACTTGGCAACCTGCCACCCCTGAGGGAAGAAGGGTCTCAAAAGAGCATAGGGGTTTAAAGGGAGTGTGTGTGTTTGTGTGTGTGTGTGTGTCTCAGTCACCAAATCTCAACCCAATTGAACACTTATGGGAGATTCTGGAGCGGCGCCAGAGACAGCGTTTTCCACCACCATCAACAAAACCACAAATGGAATTTCTTGTGGAAGAATGGTGTTGCATCGCTCCAATAAAGTTCCAGACCCTTGTAGAATCTATGCCAAGGTGCATTGAAGCTTGTATGGCATCTCGTGGTAGCCCAACGCCCTAATAAGACACTTTATGTTGGTGTTTCCTTTATTTTGGCAGATATCAGTATGTTAAACATGAACTGACCTGCTACAAGCTGTTACTAAACTGGGACTGTCTTGTTTATAGTTCATAAACGACTCTTTATTGAAGTTAAATAAAACAAACATTTTCAAGATTTAGTGAATGGTTATGGACCGTTGTGAGATACAAAAGACGAAACAATGGCGGGATGTAGAATCAGACTTTCTAGAGAACACACAATATGTTCATGTGGCTGTTGTTAATTCTCCACACGTGACATGTACAGACTAGACTCACATTGCCACTAGAACATTATCATAACCATAAATAAACATGTTGAGTTCAAAGGTGTGTTTGGCTGCCCCGTGCGCTACTCTGGAAAAGTTGCAGCAGGAGACACAACCTTTGCTGTCCTCTTGTGCAGTCGAGCGTCTCATCTCAGCGCTCCACCGCTGGGAAGGCGAGTGCACACGCCCTAATTAAAACCCAGTGCCCCAATGATAGGCCTCCGCCTAATGCTGCTCGTCATTGCGAATGCGGGGCATGTAGATGGTAGCTGACTGTTCAGGCTGGACTATACCTTTAGAAAGTATTCATACCCCTTGACTTATTCCACATTTTGTTGTGTTACAGAGTGAATTCAAAAGGAATTTAATTTTTTTTTTTTATCTCACCTATCTACACATAATTCCGCGTAATGACGAAGTGAAAACATTAAAAAAAGGACAATGAAATACAGAAATATCAAATTTACATAAGTATTCACACAGTCAATACATGTTAGAATGTTAGAATGAACTTTGGCAGCGATTATAGCTACAGTATGAGTCTTTCTGGGTACGTCTCTAAGAGCTTTGCACACCTGGATTGTACAATATTTGCACATTATACATTATATCTTCAAGCTCTGTCAAGTTGGTTGTTGATCATTGCTAGATAGCCATTTTCAAGTCTTGCCATAGATTCTCAAGCCGATTTAAGTCAAAACTTTAACTAGGCCACTCAGGAACATTCCTTGTCATCTTGGTAAGCAACTTCTGTGTTATTGTCCTGCTGAAAGGTGAATTAATCTCCCAGTGTCTGTTGGAAGCAGACTGACCTAGGTTTCCTCTAGAATTTTGCCTTTGCTTAGCTCTATTCCGTTTATTTTTATCAAAAGAAAACTCCCTAGTCCTTTGCCGATTACTAGTATACCCATAACATGATGCAGCCACCACCATGCTTGAAAATATGAAGAGTGGTACTCAGTGATGTGTTGTGTTGGATTTGCTTTGTATTCAGGAAATAAAGTTCATTTCTTTGCCACATTTTTTGTAGTTTTACTTTAGTGCCTTATTGCAAACAGGAGGCATGTTTTGGAATGATTTTTATTCTGTACAGGCTTCCTTCTTTTCAATCTGTCATTTAGGTTAGTATTGTGGAGTAAATACAATGTTGTTGATCAATCCTCAGTTTTCTCCTTTCACAGCCATTCAATGGTGTAACTGTTTTAAAGTCACTGTTGGCCTTATGGTGAAATCCCTGAGCTCTAGCAACTGAGTTAGGAAGGACAGGTGTATCTTTGTAGTGACTGGGTGCTTTTGCGAGGCATTGGAAAACCTCCCGGGCCTTTGTGGTTAAATCTGTGTTTGAAATTCACTGCTCGACTGAGGGACATTACAGATAATTGTATGTGTAGGGTACAGAGATGAGGTAGTCATTCAAAAACCATGTTAAACTCTATTATTGCACACAGAGTGAGTCCAGGCAACTTATTACATGACTTGTTAAGCAAATATATACTCCTGAACTTATTTAGGCTTGCCATAACAAAGGGTTGAATACTTATTAATTTGTTTAAAAAAAATGAAACATAATTCTACTTTGACATTATGGTGTATTGTGGGTAGTCCAGTGACAAAACATTTCAATTTAATCCATTTTAAATTCAGGCTGTAACAAAACAAAATGTTGAAAAAGTCAAGGGCCGTGAAAACTTTCTGATGACACTATATATATTGGCACTATAGGTAAATATGAACAAAAAAGGCTGTGAAAAACTGTAATTGTTGATAGTCAGCTTGATCTTACATGAAAAATATCATATTTAATTGAGTTAAAATTGTTTAAAAAAAATGGTCATCAAGAAATAATTATTTTATTCATAAACATGCATGTCACAATTATTGGCACCCCTGCATTTAGTCCTTTGTGCATCCTCCCTTTGCCAAGATAAGAGCTCTGAGTCATCTCCAAAATGTTTGAAGAGGTTGGAAAACACATAGAAAGGGATTTGAGACTGTTCCTCCATACAGAAACTCTCCAGGTCCTCGCTTGTGGACTCTCCTCCAGCTCACCACACAGGTTTTCTGTGGGATTCTACTAAGCTATATGGAATTGTTTTAAGAAGCTCATACCAAGAATCATTTAGCTATTTGATTTGGAATTTTAAGATCCCCCCAAATATTATCCCATACAAACGCATTGAATAACAGATTCACTACATGGAACAACATATCAAAAATAAGTTCGTTCTGAAGTGTCTCTCTGCGAGATACAGTATAAGAAAGAGCAGGAAACATGTATTTAACATGTTAACCCCATATTTTGGGCATTAAACAGTCTCCATATATAATTCCATTCATTTTTTCAACTGGTACCAGAGGACCTTCAGACGAGTACCGATATGTACATGTTCCATAGAGGACCAAACCATTCGGACACTACAGACAATTTTGACTGATTTTCGGGATGTCTCATGGTGTGACAAAACACAGCTTTTTCTCTGTCACCTTTCACCACAGATGCGTAAGTGCGACCTAAACGGATCTCTAGCTTAAACTGACTACTTTCAGGTGCACCTTGTGCTTGGGACAATGAAAGGCAACAAAAATGTGCAGTTTTGTCACAAGACAATGCCACAGATGACTCATGTTTTGAGGGAGTGTGCAATTGGCATGCTGACTGCAGGAATGTCCACCAGAGCTGTTGCCAGAGAAGTTAATGTTAATTTCTTTACCATAAACTGCCTCCAACGTAATTTGAGAGAATTTGACTGTACGTCCAACTGGCCTCACAACCGCAGAAGACGTGTAACCTCGCCAGCCCAGGACCTCCACATTCGGCTTCTTCACCTGCAGTATCGTCTGAAACCAGCCACCCGGACAGCTGATGAAACTGGGGGGTTTGCACAACCAAAGAATGTCTGCACAAACTGTCAGAAACCGTCTCATGGAAGCTCATCAGCGTGTTCATCGTGCTCACCAGGGTCTTGACCTGACTGCAGTTTGGTGTCATAACCAAATTCAGTGGGTATATGCTCACCTTCAATGGCCACTGGCACACTGGAGAAGTGTGCTCTTCACGGATGAATCCTGGTTTAAACTGTACTGGGCAGATGGCAGATGCCATTGTGTGGGCAAGCGGTTTGCTGATGTCAACGTTGTGAACACAGTGCCCCTTGGTGGTGGTGGTGGTGGTGGTGGTGGTGGTGGTGGTGGTGGGGTTATGGTATGGGCAGGCATAAGCTATGGACAACGAACACAATTGCATTTTATCGATGGCAATTTGAATGCACAGTGATACCATGACGGGATCCTGAGGCCAATTGTAGTGCCATTGATCCGCCGCCATCACCTCATGTTTCAGCATGATAATGCACAGCCCCATGTCGCAAGGATCTATACACCGTTCCTGGATGCTGAAAATGTCCTAGTTCTTCCATGGCCTGCATACTCACCAGCCATGTCACCCACTGTGCATATTTGTGATGCTCTGGATCGACGTGTACAACAGGGCGTTCCAGTTCCCGCCAATATCCAGCAACTTCGCACAGCCATTGAAGAGGAGTGGGACAGATACATATCTGTATTCCTAGTCATGTGATATCCATAGATTAGGGGCTAATTCATTTTTTTATTTTTTATTAACTGCTTTAATTATATGTAACTCATTTAAACCTTTGAAATTGTTGCCAGTTGCATTTTTATTTTTGTTCAGTATAGTTTTGGAGACTTGGTGACCTCAAGACGTAACCAACTTCTGCAATTCTTCAACTGTGATCCTTGGAGATGTTTTGCCACTTGAACAATCCTTCTCACTGTGCTTTGGGGCAAAAAACACATTTTCCAGGCAGCTTCATCACAGCTCAGTTGTTTACATTTTTTAAATTATTGCCCAAATAATGGAGATGGGTATTTTCAGGCGTGTAGTTATCTTTTTATATTTATTGCCTGATTTGTGACGGTCAACAACCTTTTGTCTCATTTTATGTGTGTGTTCTCTGGCCTTTCTCATGTTGAGGGATGACTAAGGGAGTTTAGCCTTTGTGTCACCTCATATATATATATACCCAAGTGAAACAGGAAGTCATGGATGGACCCCTTAAGAGTTCCCAAATTCGATTTTGTTCATAAGAATTTCTAGGGGTGCCAATAATTGTGACAAATATGTTATGAATAAAAAAAATATATATATATTTGAACAATTTTAACTTAATGAAAGCTTAGATTCATATGTAAAATCAAGCTGATAAATAACGATAAAGAAAAATACACAGCCTTTTTTGTAATAATTCAGGAGGGCCCTGTAACACACTGCAGGTGTCATAGAGCAAGCGGGTGTTAATGGCAGAATACAGCTTGTAAGGAATAAAAAAAATAGAAAAAAACTGCAAATGTATGATACCGGAGAAGAGACACAGCTCACTAAACACGTTCAACAGGATTCTGATCATTTGCGCAAACAGTGTTCAGGTGTCACAAGGGAAGTCAATCGACATTTTAGTCATTTAGCAGACTCTCTTATACAGGAGAAATTGGGGGTGAGTGCCTTGCTCAAGGGCACATCGGTACATTTTTCACCTAGTCGGCTCAGTGATTTGAACCAGCGACATTTCGGTTACTGGCCCAACACTCTTAACCGCTAGGCTACCTGGTGCCCAGTTCTCAAAGTTCTCAACAAAAAAAATGAATGAAGTCTCAGTTGGTTATCTTGGTTGCATAAAGATGTGTTGAAGATGAAATCTAACACTGACATCGTGGATGTCTAATTACGAGCTATGGATAGTGGGATGGGGGTGGGAGGGGGGCACTAAGCTAATGCACACCTTCAACTAGCGTCGAGTCGCCAGCAGCTGTTCAGCACAGAAACTTGGCAGGTACAGATCACCAGGGAGCTAGCGCCTCTTCTCTTTTCCTCCCCACCTCCTCCGCTATAGCGATGGCCTCATTTATCTGTCTCCCTCTTTCTCTCTCCCCACCCTTCTCCTCCTCTTCAGACTTCTCAGTATACTTTACCCGTCATCATCAGGCCGAAACAGAGCTGTCGTCTTGGTTTTTGTCCCGTCAATGACTTTCCTGTCAATGCCGTCTAACAGACAGTGGAGTTTATTAAACATGGAGTCTGCCGATCCGATCCACCACTCCATGTTCCCCCCGTCAGGAGTCTGGACGGCTAATGACATACAGACAGGCCTGCATAAAGACTATTAGTCATTTTCTTCCGTTCCCTCGCCCGTGACACCGCCACTGCTAAATACCTATGTGTCCCCGAGCAGATATTGTTCTCCTCCTTCTGAAATATCCCTTCAATTAGACTGCCATATCAGCCCACAGCCCAAGTTCCATCCAGCACCATTGTTCCGAGTGAGAATTTGTCACAGCCATTCGTTTCATTCTGAAGGATGCCCCTTTAAAACGTCTCATTAGTCAAATACGTCTCTGTTATTTTATTACACGTCCCGTCTCAAATCGTCTGCAGTATATCCTTTCAGAAGAAAGACCTACTCACATCTTAATACAAAGCCTACTTAATTACCATAGATAGTAGTCACATCAATTTCTCAACAAAGTCTAATTTTTACACTAGCATGCCATGTAACCCAATACAGAACGTACAGTAGGCGTTTGCAGTCGAGTGATCAAAGTCCAGGATTTTTATCTCTACTTCATTATGCATTACGTTGTGGAAGCTTAATGGTCGGTTGACTGTCGGCTATTAAATTGTATATGCTCGTCTTCACCCTGCAGATCGTGACTCCATGAACTTGTCTAATGAATCGCCCACTCTGATACTCTGTGGATCATGGCTGCTCATGTTAATAACTGGCTCCTACTAGCAGTATCAAATATGGCATTTAGACAGGATATGTTCCCCTTTCTCTCCCATTTGTGCTCTTAAAGTAATTCCCTCAACTCAAAACATTGTAGCCTCATCATCCTCTCAAATGTTCACCTTTGTTTCACCTACATGTACATCCATACATCCCTCGCTCAATACTACTTGAGCTGATTAAAGGCAGCTAGCGCTAGCACTATTTGGATGAGCCACCATGATAACAAGGCTCTCAGCCTGATAAACTGGCCAAGCAGGTGTTAGCGCTGGCATCTGGGGAATTGAGGCAGCTCTCTGCAGCCACGTGGGGAGATCAGAGAGGCTTCAGAACTACCTGGTCACGTGGTGGAGTCCTTCCCTTTCTGTTACCACACCACACTTTTCTGGCCTGTTCCTGCTAACCCTTCCCGCTAGACGGATGTGAGTCCTCTGCACAGCCAATGGTTGCCAAGGCGCTCCACTCAGTGACAAATGGGGGGATCATTCCCTCCCACCCACATAAGTGTTTAATCATGATGCACCAGAGCTTCTCACACCTCATCGATGGAAGTATCCATCACAAGTACATTATAGAGTCTGAAACTGCTCTTAATGCACTGTGAAAACACAGTGTGGAATGCTTATCCACTGTGATTTTCACATCCAATCTGAAAAAAGTAATGGATACATTCCATTGCTTTAGCTATATGTAGATGTGTGCATATGATGTACACCTACATTTGGTACAGGGACCTCGGTTCAGTCCGCACTGTGAACCTGAATGAATACATAAAAGAAATATAAAAACATGAGGCCTATATGTCTACACTGCATCGTATGCCTTCTTAGTAAATCTGAGCTGAAAAAAACATTTCAGGCTATTCTGTTAAAACAACTAGAGCCTACACGCATGTTGTAATAACAATTATAATCTTAATTGACGCATTTAAAACTGCTTTTTGTGAGGTGCAGCCGGGAACTATCATATTCAATCAATCAATCACAATTATTTATAAAGCCCTTCTTACATCAGCTGATGTCACAAAGTTCTGTATAGAAACCCAGTTAAAACCCTAAACAGCAAGCAATGAAGGTGTAGAAGCACGGTGGCTAGGAAAAACTCCCTAGAAAGGCCAGAACCTAGGAAGAAACCTAGAGAGGAACCAGGCTATGAGGGGTGGCCAGTCCTCTTCTGGCCAGTCCCCTTCTGGAGATTATAACAGAACATGGCCAAGATGTTCAAATGTTCATAGATGACTAGCAGGGTCAAATAATAATAATCACAGTGTTTGTAGAGGGTGCAACAGGTCAGCACCTCAGGAGTAAATGTCAGTTGGCTTTTCATAGCCGATCATTCAGAGTATCTCTACCGCTCATGCTGTCTCTAGAGAGTTGAAAACATCAGGTCTGGGACAGGTAGCACGTCCGGTGAACAGGTCAGGGTTCTATAGCCGCAGGCAGAACAGTTGAAACTGGAGCAGCAGTACAACCAGGTGGACTGGTGACAGCAAGGAGACATCCTCAGAGATAAATAAATAAATAATGAAAGAGAGAAAGAAAGAAAGAATGAAAAAGATAGAGAATTAGAGAGAGCATACTTAAATTCACACAGGACACCAGATAAGACAGGAGAAATACTCCAGATATAACAGACTGACGCTAGCCCCCCGACACATAAACTATTGCAACATAAATACTGGAGGCTGAGACAGGAGGGGTCGGGAGACACTGTGGCCCTGACCGATGATACCCCCGGACAGGACCATACAGGCAGGATATAACCCCACCCACTTTGCCAAAGCACAGTCCCCACACCACTAGAGGGATATCTCCAACCACCAACTTACCATCCTGAGACAAGGCTGAGTATAGCCCACAAAGATCTCCCCCACGGCACAACCCAAGGGGGGCGCCAACCCGGACAGGAAGATCATGTCAGTGACTCAACCCACTCAAGTGACACACCCCTCCTAGGGATAGCATGGAAGAGCACCAGTAAGCCAGTGACTCAGCGGGGTTTAGGCAGAGAATCCCAGTGGAGAGAGGGGAACCAGACAGGCAGAGACAGCAAGGGTTGTTCGTTGCTCCAGTGCCTTTCCGTTTGCATCCACACTCCTGGGCCAGACTACACTCAATCATAGGACCTACTGAAGAGATGAGTCTTCAATAAAGACTTAAAGGTTGAAACCGAGTCTGCGTCTCTCACATGGATAGGCAGACCATTCCATAAAAATGGATCTCTGAAGGAGAAGCCCTGTCTCTAGCTGTTTGCTTAGAAATTCTAGGGACAATAAGGAGGCCTGCTCTTGTGACCATAGCTTACGTGTAGGTATGTACAGCAGGACCAAATCAGAAAGATAGGTAGGAGCAAGCCCATGTAATGCTTTGTAGGTTAGCAGTAAAACCTTGAAATCAGCCCTAGCCTTAACAGGAAGCCAGTGTAGAGAGGCTAGCACCGGAGTAATATGATCAAATGTTTTGGTTCTAGTCAAGATTCTATCAGCCGTGTTTAGCACTAACTGAAGTTTATTTTTTGCTTTATCCGGGTAGCCGGAAAGTAGAGCATTGCAGTCGTCTAACCTTGAAATGACAAAAGCATAGATACATTTTTCTGCATAATTTTTGGACAGAAAATTTCAGATTTTTGCAATGTTACGTAGATGTAAAAAAGCTATCCTTGAAACAGTCTTGATATGTTCGTCAAAAGAGAGATCAGGGTCCAGAGTAACGCCGAGGTCCTTCACAGTTTTATTTGAGACGACTGTACAACCATCAAGATTAATTGTCAGATTTAACAGATGATCTCTTTGTTTCTTGGGACCTAGAACTAGCATCTCTGTTTTGTCCGAGTTTAAAAGTAGAACATTTGCCGCCATCCACTTCCTTTGAAACACAGGCTTCTAGGGAGGGCAATTTTGGGACTTCACCATGTTTCAGCGAAATGTACATCTGTGTGTCGTCTGCATAGCAGTGAAAGTTAACATTATGTTATCGAATGACATCACCAAGAGGTAAAATATATAGTGAAAACAAAAGTGTTCCTAAAACGGAGCCTTGAGGAACACCTAAATTTAAAGTTGATTTGTCAGAGGACAAACCATCCACAGAGAGAAACTGATATCTTTCCGACAGATAAGATCTAAACCAGGCCAGAAGTTGTCCGTGTAGACCAATTTGGGTTTCCAATCTCTCCAAAAGAATGTGGTGATTGATGGTATCAAAAGCAGCACTAAGGTCTAGGAGCACGAGGACAGATGCAGAGCCTCCGAGTGGGCCACGCAGTTGTGGGTGAACAGGAGTGCAGTAGGGGGCTGATCACGCACCCCTGAGGTGCCCCTGTGTTGAGAATCAGCGTGGCGGATGTGTTTTTACCTACCCTTACCACCCGGGGGCGGCCCGTCAGGAAGTCCAGGATCTAGTTACAGAGGGAGGTGTTTAGTCCCAGGGTCCTTAGCTTATTGATGAGCTTTGAGGGCACTATGGTGTTGAATGCTGAGCTGTAGTCTAAGAATAGCGTTCTCACGTACAGTAGGTGTTCCTTTTGTCCAGGTGGGACAGGGCAGTGTGGAGTGCAATAGAGACTGCATCATCTGTGGTCTGTTTGGGCGGTATGCAAATTGGAGTAGGTCTAGGGTTTCTGGGATGATGGTGTTGATGTGAGCCGTGACAAGCCTTTCAAAGCACTTCATGGCTACAGACGTGAGTGCTACGGGTCGGTAGTCATTTAGTCAGGTTACCTTAGTGTTCTTGGGCACAGGCACTATGATGGTCTGCTTGAAACATGTTGGTAGTACAGACTCGGACAGGGAGAGGTTGAAAATATCAGTGAAGACACTTGCCAGTTGGTCAGCGCATGCTCTGAGTACATGTCCTGGTAATCTGTCTGGTCCTGAGGCCTTGTGAATGTTATTATTTTTAAAGGTCTCACTCACATCGGCTATGGAGAGCGTGATCACACAGTCGTCCAGAACAGCTGGTGCTCTCTTCATTTAGCTTGTTTGGTAGACTCATGTCACTGGGCAGTTCGCAGCTGCGCTTCCCTTTGTAGTCCGTAAGTTTGCAAGGCCTGCAACATCTGGTGAGCGTCAGAGCCGGTGTCGTAGGATTCCATCTCAGTGCCGTATTGACGCTTTGCCTGTTTGATGGTTCGATGGAGGGGATACCAGGATTTCTTATAAGCATCCGGGTTAGTGTTTCGCTCCTTGAAAGCGCCAGATCTACCTTTTAGCTCAGTGTGCATGTTGCCTGTAATCTATGACTTCTGTTTGGGGTATGTACATACGGTTACTGCGGGGACGATGTCCTCAATGTACTTATTGATGAAGCCGGTGACTGATGGGGTATACTCATCATTGCCATTGGATGAATCCCGGAACATATTCCAGTCTGTGCTAGCAAGACAGTCCTGTAGCTTAAAATGTATGTCATCTGACCACTTCCGCTATTGAGTGAGTTACTGGTATTCCTGCTTTAGTTTTTGATTGTAAGCAGGAATCAGTAGAATAGAATTATGGTCATATTTGCCAAATGGAGGGTGAGGGAGAGCTTTGTACACATCTCTACTCCTACACACTTATCCCACCAGACATGCCACCAGGGGTCTTTTCACAGTCCCCAGGTCCAGAACAAATGCAAGAAAACGTACAGTATTATACAGAGCCATGAGTGCATGGATCTTCCTTCCATCTTTTATCTAGCAGAAGTGAACAGCAAACCTGGTTTCAAAAAACAATTAAAGCAACACTTCACTGCACATTGCTTCTCCCCATGTGACCTACTTGTTGTTGGCATGTGTGTGTATGTGTAACTGATCGATGCACACACACACACTCTAAATGTTAATGTTTTTAAATGTATGTATATTTCTAAGTCTTTTGTCTGTAATATATTTTTTGTTATGTGTCGGACCCCAGTAAGACTAGCTGTTACCATTGGCGTTGGCTAATGGGGATCTTATTAAATCAAATAAAGTCCTATCCTACAACCCCATGCAAGACGGACAAAAAAAAAAACATCAACACAACTATGTCACCCCTCTGCATGCAGCCCTTCTCAGCTGAATCTGACCGGGCCGAAAAATGGACAAGCGATAGGCATGTTTATAGCACCGGATATGTGCCCATTCTCGGTGGTTGAAAGAATAGGGGGTTTCAGCACCTCGGGAAAGTTCTCGAGCAACGTTACTAAATTTGTCATCAAACACCCATTTCAGCAAACAGGTAGTACCCGCTCTATATAAGCAAACTAAAGCCAAAGTTGTCAATGAATTGGCCAATGCACCCCGTGTTGCGCTTACTACAGATAAATTGACCTCCAGCGCTACAGAGAGATACTTAACAGTGACAGTCCATCACATTACCCCGGAGTGGGAAATAAGCACTGTGCTACAGACCACACCCCCTTTATGAGTCAGACAAGCGCGCATATTTTTGTCTTCGTATGAAAACATTGCAGCATAGGCCTATACAATGTCTGAGCCATGTTTACATATTGATTTCAAATGCATATTGCACTTTATTTTAGTGTTGATGTTGATGAGTAATCATGGGGTTGTATTTAAGAAAAGACAAAGTGTTGTTATTCCTGATTATGCTCTCATCCGGCTTTATATAACTCATGATCATATATTAAAGCAGGAATACCAACATTATTCTTAAATAAACAAACATTTACTACAGTAACTGTTGGCATTTCATTTTCACGCTGTACTGAAACCGAACCGAGCCGTGACTCCAAAACCTCAATACATAACGAACTTTGGGTTTGATGAAGCGTTACACCCCCAATGTACATTAAGGATATTTTACGCAAATTTTACATTATGCTCTTTCCTCGAGCTGGGGAACTTGTTAATCATTGTTACTGACAAATAGTTTGTCCGTTTTACATAATAATTTATTGAATGAGAATTATATTTACGTTAAAATGCATTTCACTAGGGGCATGTGATTAGCCACACAGAAAACCCAAGACCAGAGTTAATAATAAACTGATTGAACAAAACATTAGGAAAACCTTCCTAATATTGAGGTGCACCCCGTCTGCCCTCAGAACAGCCTTAATTCGTCGGGGGCATGGACTCTACAAGGTGTCGAAAGCGTTAGACTAGGAATGCTGGCCCATGTTGACTCCAATGCTCCTAACTGTTGTGTCAGGTTGGCTGGGTGTCCTTTGGGTGTTGGACCATTCTTGATACACACGGGAAACTGTTGAGTGTGACTGTTGCAGTTCTTGACACACTCTAACCGGTGCACTTGGCACTAAATTACACTCTTAGAAAAAGGGGTTTCAATGGGGTTCTTCGGCAGTCCTCATAAGATAACCATTTTTGCTTCCAGGTAGAACTCTTTTGGGTTCCATGTATAACCCTCTGTGGAAAGGGCTCTACATGGAACCCAAAAGGGTTCTACCTGGAACCAAAAATGGTTCTTCTAAGGGTTCTACTATGGGGAAAGCCGAATAACTCTTTTAGGTTCTAGATAGCCCCATTTTTTAAAGAATGTACCATACCCTGTTCAAAGGCACTTGTCTTGCCCATTCGCCCTCTAAATGGCACACATACACAATCCATGTCTCAATTGTCGCAAGGCTTAAAAGTCCTTCTTTAACCTGTCTCATCCCCTTCATCTACACTGATTTTAAGTGGATTTAGCAACTGACATCAATAAAGGACCATAGCTTTCACCTGGATTCACCTGGTCAGTCTATGTCATGGAAAGAGCCAGGTGTTCCTAATAATTTGTACACCCAGAGTATCTGCGGTAGGGGAATGTGTATCGCCATATTTTGACTATTTGGCTTGCTTTGATGATGTGCTGGGTACTCAATTCACTACAATACTGTCCTTTATCCAGTTTCTCCGACTGTGAGCAGTTCCCTAAGGAAATGCTTAGTTCTTCTCCTCAATAAATGGGTTGCGTTTTCAAACAACCATTATCCATGATACAGTTTTGTATCCTAGACAATTTTCCCTACAGGGGCAATATACTGTAGTTTTTCTTATCCAATCTTGTTGTTATATCGTAAGTAGGGTTTAAAAGTGAAATCATTACTGCTGTTTAATAATTTAGCAGAGCCTTTAGACCTTTCTCCAGTGCAGGTGCATAGCCCTGTTTCTGCCTGTATTTCAGGCCCTGTTTGTGGAGGAGGTATCAGCGAAATCACAGTTAGCCGGAGCGCGGGGGAATTAACGTGTCCTGTGGGTGCCGGGAGCTGAAATAAGACGGATGCAGCTGAGTGAGCCTTGATAAAAAGTAAAAAAATAAAGGAGGAGAAAACGATGGAGCGTGAGAGATGGGGCTTGAGGCCATTGGAGAGAGACCAGATGAAGCGAGGAGAATACCACCACACACAGTCTCGTTGAACCAGAGTCAGCCCTCCAAAGAATTGATAGCCTCCTATCAAGTGACAATGAAGGAGGAAAAAGTAGACTTCAAACCTCACTACTTCGATGTTGGAACTCCCATCTCAATCCATCCACCATTCCCCTCCAGTCTATTACAGCTCTACAAAACTGATGAACTTGAACTCTCCTTTTCCTTTCATTTTCCAGGAAACCGTCAGTCTGTATTGAGTGTAGTAGATCGAGAGAGACCTCATTCGGTATCTTAGCCTTTGCAGCTCGGCCGATTTTCTAAGTCCTCCTTTGAAGCCCCCACCTCCCCCCCATGTCTCATATGAAGCAAAGTGATATGGACTGAGTCCTGGCGGATGAGCTTGGAAGGTGATAAAGATTTGGGACTTCAAGGACCATCAAGGTCAGCCATGAACCGGGCCTGTGTTGTTGGCGGGGGAACGAGTCGAAACCATAACTTATAATGGTACTCCTGATGAAGCGGAATTGACAGCCGAGGTTCGGAATTACTTCCAGGTAACTGAGGAAGGTCACTGAAGACAGTTGGGATTTACCAAAGGGACTCCTGTTGAATCAGCCGTGGTCATTTTCTGCTCATATATATTTTTCCTCCTTTTCAAGACAAATCCTGATGGTTACTACTTAAAAGAAAAAAATGACAGGTAGCGGTCGAAAGTGCCCTGACAGATTGTTTGAATAGGAGTATTTTGATTAGGCCCAGTTAAATATTTGAAAAGATACCACTCCTATTTCAAACTCTCTGGATTATTTGTCATCTCATTAAATTAATTCAAACAGTCGAGGCAGCCCAAAAATATATTTTGCAAAAGCAATTATTCTAGCTGTTTTGATTACAAGTGTATACTTGCAACGAAGACACAGCAGCATGTGGGTGAGCGATAAATCAGTGTTCATGCATGTGCACAGGGGATACGGTTCAGCTAGGAGAGTGCCCATAAGGTGCTGGATAAAGATATGAGATGCCCAAGCTATTCCCTAAGGGAACATCTGACGAGCAATTCGTGTCAATATAGAGGTGTGGACAGCAGGTCCAGGACTCCAGTTTGGAGTATCATCTGGTCAGGATTTTAAGGCGTCAGGGCCATGAAGATATATTAAATCCATTGGCACCATAATATTATTTTCCATGGGCCCTGTAACATGATTTTCAACATGTTTGCTACCTCGGCATGCCTGCACTGTGCACCCTCTATGTATTCTTATATATAAGTCCATTGCTATAATTAAAAATGTTGTGTTCAGGAGATCAACAGCTAAAAGTCTCTAGGATATTATCTGATTGGACGCTGAGAGGATCATAAAATGGGCAACACTGCGTGGTGTAATGGTCGGCTTCCTTCTCTTCTAACTCATCTACAAAACATGAATACTGTATGGTAGTCAAGCATGTGCAATATTCATTTCAAACGTAGTAATTCAAGTGGTTTTGGAGAGGAAGAATTATAAGGATAATGACATATGCAGGCATTTATCCATATCCAAATATTGTACGACTGTGCTCTATGACAGGAGGTGTCTTCTCACAATGACTCGGTTGTAGCTCAGTGAAAGCAAAGTACTCCTTGTCAACCGACTTCTAGGACGCACGGAGAAAAAATAAAGTTTTTATTATCCTTTTAATTCCTCGCAATGATCTGAAGCAGCGCAATTATTCTGAAAGTAGCTGCAGTAATGACTCTGATTCTAAGCAGCCATTTAATTCCAGGAGTATTAACAAAAAATAATATCACTTGTATGCCAGTCACACAGAACAAGATTTGGCGAGGGCCCCCACGATAATTGCCGCCCGTAAATCTCGCCATTAAAATCGGGAGCCATTATGCCTCTGCGCTCAAATGGCTTGTTCAACAAAACTCTAATCACATGCACAATTTCGCACAGTTTATTACTGTAGTTCATTAACAAGTGTGAGAGGGCTCAGAGACTAGGAGGATTAATGCAGAGAGAGAGTGTGAGATTCAGAGCACTTTGAGTATTTAGGCTTGGCCCTATGCAAATTCAATTGGATTAGGGTGATATGTATTAAAATAAAAGTTTGATGGGGTAGATAAGCGACATCGCAATCATTATATTGTCCAAATGTATGAAATTTCACCTGTGCTGGTAGTCTAATAAAAACTATCAGCTAGCGCACACCCAGATACAATTATTTACTATAGAGGTGCTTACTAACGGCAAATAAACAATAAGCTATAAAAAGCTAAAGCTAGTCGCACACTGTACGTACAGTATATAAACTCCAGTTTTTTACAGTATATAAACTGGGTAAAACACAAATGTTTTGGCATCACTGTGCTGGTAGTGAAATGGATTGGATATGATACTGTTGGAATCAGCGATACATACAGTTGAAGTCGGAAGTTAACATACACCTACAAATACATTTAAACTCAGTTTTTCACAATTCCTGACATTTAATCAGAGTAAAAATTCCCTGACTTAGGTCAGTTAGGATCACCACTTTATTTTAGAAGAGAGAATGTTTTTTCTCAGCTTTTATTTCTTTCATCACATTCCCAGTGGGTCAGAAGTTTACATACACTCAATTAGTATTTGGTAGCACTGCCTTTAAATTGTTTAACTTGTTTAACTCCACAAGCTTCCCACATTAATTTGGGTGAATTTTGGCCCATTCCTCCTGGCAGAGCTGGTGTAACTGAGTCAAGTGTGTAGGCCTCCTTGCTCGCACACACTTTTTCAGTTCTGCCCACAAATTTTCTATAGGATTGAGGTCAGGGCTTTGTGATGGCCACTCCAATACCTTGATTTTGTTGTCCTTAAGCCATTTTGCCACCCTTGTCCATTTTGGAAAACCCATTTGCAACCAAGCTTTAACTTCCTGACTGATGTCTTGAGATGTTGCTTCAATATATCCACATAATTCTCCTTCCTCATGATGGCATCAATTTGTGTGCACCAGTCCCTCCTGCAGCAAAGCACCCCCACAACATGATGCATCCAACCCCGTGCTTCACGGTTGAGATGGTGTTCTGCGTCTTGCAAGCGTCCCCCTTTTTCCTCCAAACGTAACGATGGTCATTATGGCCAAACAGTTCTATTTTTGTTTCATCAGACCAGAGGACATTTCTCCAAAAAGTATCTTTGTCCCCATGTGCAGTTGCAAACCGTAGTCTGGCTTTTTAATGGTGGTTTTGGAGCAGTGGCTTCTTCCTTGCTGAGCGGCCTTTCAGATTATGTTGATATAGGACTCGTTTTACTGTGGATATAGATACTTTTGTACCTGTTTCCTCCAGCATCGTCACAAGGTCCTTTGCTGTTGTTCGGGGATTGATTTGCACTTTTCGCACAAAAGTACTTTCATCTCTAGGAGACAGAACGCGTCTCCGCGATTGGGTACTTCCGGGGTTCTTCGGAGGCGAGGGAGAAATCGTGGACGAGCAAGTGTGGCCGAGAACAGATCTCCTCTCCCTCCTACATTCCCGTAGGCGCACATCGATCCTTATGGTCAGTACTGTGAGGTAGGCAATTTCCATGGGTAACTCCCGAGCTGCGAGCTCGTCTTTAATTTCCTCCGGTAATCCATGAAGGAAGGTGTCGTGCAGGGACTCCGGGTTCCAGGCACTCTCGGCGTCCAATGTGCGAAAGTCTACCGCGTTGTCTTCCACACTACGGATGTCTTGACGTAGTTGAAGTACCTTCTGAGCTGCCTCTCTCCTGGACACCAGAGAATCGAACACCTTCCTCACTTCCGCTACGAAATCCTCCAGATGAAGGCAAACAGCGGAGTGTTGCTCCCACAGCGCCGTAACCCAGGCGAGCGCCTTTCCAGATATTAGCGTTATGAGATACGCTGTCTTTGAACGATCTGAAGGAAATGAAGAGGGCTGCAGCACAAAGATCAGGGAGCACTGGGAGAGAAACACCCGGCAGGTTCCAGGATCCCCAACATAAAGCTCCGGAGGAGGTAAGCAGGGTTCTCTGGAAGCCAGGGTAGGCTGGGGAAAAGCACCGCTGGTAGTGGGGCTACTGAGCTTCTGGGAAGTTTCCGTTGTGCCTTGCTGCTTGATAGATGAATTGAAACCCTGGTCATGGCGTTCCTCCAAGATATGGAATCCTTCCATATTCTGAAGTAGCTCCTCGTGTCTTCCAATGGTGGCTCCTTGCAGGCAGACAGCGTTGCGGAGCTGGTCCGAGTCTGCTGGGTCAGTCATGGCCAGTTCGTACTATAACGTCATGGGATGAGACCCAGATGCAGACACAGGATGCAGATGGTTCGAGTCTCAGAGATGTATTACATACAAGGTTAGGCAAATGGCAGGTCCAGGAGAGGCAGAGATCCTAATAATAGTCAGGCAGGCGTGGAACGGCAAGCAGGCTAAGGGTCAGAGCAGGCAAAAACAGGTCGGAACCGGGAAGACTAGGACACAAACTAGAGAGAAGGAAAAACATGTAAAAACATGCTGGCACACTGGGGCGAGCGTTTCATATAACTATGCTGTATGATTTATGAATGGCAAGGATATATAAGGTCGACTTTGTTCAGTCAATTCGACACGTTTTATAAACTAGTCAAGCTCGTTGTTCGTCAATCAAAGCACAGTAAATAGCTTATGCGCATATGAAACACACCAGGTTCAAAATAATTTTTTTGTTTTCACTGGCCCGGTTGGGTCCGTTGGCCAAAAACTTACTGGCCCGAACAGAATTTCTACTGGCATGGTGTAGTTTTTAAATCTATTGGGGTTGGCATGCTTTCTCTCTATATTTAGCTATTAATATGCTACATTTGGGGATTATGATATGCAATAAAATTCTGTATAATATAATTTAGCAATGTAAGTCATTATTGTATTCTTTAGAATTGCATTGGATTAGTACGTGCCCATAGCCCGGTGCGCTTTAGGCCAGCCCCCCGAAAGTGTCATGCGAGTGTGGGCATCCAGCCAGGGCGTATGGTGCTGGTCGCCGGTATACCGTTTCGGTCCAGGGTATCCTGCGCCGGCTCTGCGTGCTGTGTCTCCGGGGCGCTGGGAGGGTGCAGTGCGTCCTATGCCTGCGCTCCGCTCGTGCCGGGCAAATGTGGGAGTGGAGCCTAAGGGAGAGGTGCGCGTAGTAGGCACTAGATCTCCAGTGCTTACCCACAGACCGGTTCAACCTGTGCCTGCACTCTGGAGGGTCCGGGCTAGAGTAGTTATCCAGCCTGGGGGAATGGTGCCAAGGCTGCGCACCAGAGCTCCAGTGCTCCCCCACAGCCCGGTCCTTCAGGTGCCTCCTCCTAACACCAAGTCTCCTGGAGGTCTCCCCAGCCTGGTGGGTCCTGTGGCAGCCCCACGCACCAGGCTGTCTCTCCGTCTCCTCCCTACAGGTGTGCCCGTCTGTCCAGCGCCCCCTGAGCTACCCGTCTGTCCAGCGCCGCCTGAGCTGCCCATCTGTCCAGCGCCGCCGGAGCCGCCCATCAGTCAGGAGCCGTCCGATAGTCAGGAGCTGCCGGAGCAGTCCGCCAGTCAGGAGCTGCCGGAGCCGTCCGCCAGTCAGGAGCTGCCGGAGCCGTCCGCCAGTCAGGAGCTGCCGGAGCCGTCCGCCAGTCAGGAGCTGCCGGAGCCGTCCGCCAGTCAGGAGCTGCCGGAGCCGTCCGCCAGTCAGGAGCTGCCGGAGCCGCCCGCCAGTCAGGAGCTGCCGGAGCCGCCCGCCAGTCAGGAGCTGCCGGAGCCGCCCGCCAGTCAGGAGCTGCCGGAGCCGCCCGCCAGTCAGGAGCTGCCAGAGCCGTCCGTCAATCCGGAGCCGTCCGTCAATCCGGAGCCGTCCGCCAGTCCGGAGCCGCCCATCATCCTGAGCTACCCCTCAGTCCTGAGCTACCCCTCTGTCCGGAGCTACCCCTCTGTCCGGAGCTACCCATCTGTCCGGAGCTGCCCCTCAGTCCGGAGCATCCCCTCAGTCCGGAGCTGCCCCTCAGTCCAGTGGGGCCCTTCAAGAGGGTTGCCGCTCAAAGGACGCAAATAAAGTGGACTAAGACTATGGTGGAGTGGGGTCCACGTCCAGCGCCAGAGCCGCCACCGCGGACAGATGCCCACCCAGACCCTACCCTATAGGTTCAGGTTTTGTGGCCGGAGTCCGCACCTTGGGGGGGGTACTGTCACGCCCTGACCATAGTTTGCTTTGTATGTTTATATGTTTTGTTTGGTCAGGGTGTGATCTGAGTGGGCATTCTATGTTGTATGTCTAGTTTGTTTCTGTGTTTGGCCTGATATGGTTCTCAATCAGAGGCAGGTGTTAGTCGTTGTCTCTGATTGGGAACCATATTTAGGTAGCCTGTTTTGTCTTTTGGTTTGTGGGTGTTTGTCTTCCGTGTCAGTGTTTGTCGCCACACGGTACTGTTTCGTTTGTTAACTTCTACTTCCTCCCAATCCCGGGTCCGGGAGCACCCCCACCAGTAAAAAAGCTGACTAGCATAGCCTAGGATAGCGTCACAAGTAAATAGTAGCATCTAAATATCATTAAATCACAAGTCCAAGACACCAGATGAAAGATACACATCTTGTGAATCCAGCCATCATTTCTGATTTTTAAAATGTTTTACAGGGAAGACACAATATGTAAATCTATTAGCTAACCACGATAGCAAAAGACACAACTTTTTTTGTCCACCATTTTTTTCCTGCATAGGTAGCTATCACAATTTCGACCAAATAAAGATATAAATAGCCACTAAACAAGAAACAACTTCCTCAGATGACAGTCTGATAACATATTTATTGTATAGCATATGTTTTGTTAGAAAGATGTGCATATTTCAGGTATAAATCATAGTTTACCATTGCAGCCACCATCACAACTCTCACCAAAGCAACTAGAATAACTACAGAGACCATCGTGTACTACCTGATTACTCATCATAAAACATTTCTTAACCTGTTGGGGATGGGGGCGCTGTTTAGACTATTTATGCTAATTTGGCTAATTTTTTAAACGGCTTCCCACAAAATCCTTGATCGTACAATATGCATATTATTATTATTATTGGATAGAAAACAGTCTATAGTTTCTATAGGAGTTGAAATTTTGTCTCTAAGTGGAACAGAGCCCATTCTACAGCAATTTCCCTGACATGGAGTCAGATTTGAGAAATGTTGGCCACTCTTCTGAAGTCAGTTAAAAGGGCACTGTCGTTGCTATGACTATACGGACACTTCTTACGTCTTCCCCTGGATGCCTTTACGTGATGACGATTCCAACGGGGTCGATTGCGCGTTCACAGGCCCTACAAATGAAAAAACCCTGAAGCTAGTCATTCTTTGGGAGCTGCGTCATGAGCCTAGAGGACACCGGCGCGCACCTGTTCCAAGCGTTAGTTTAGCCTGTTATATTTCTCCGGTCATCTTTTCACTCGTTATAGGAGTTAAAAACATCATAAGGTAGTTAATTTAAAGCGTTTTATAGCAATTTATATCCGTTTAGTGCGATTTTGGGACATTTATTTTTGCAACGATGTGAAAAGTTGGGCACGCTTTTCAGTACATCCCGAACGCAGTTGACATTTCCACATGGCAAGAGGACAGCTTTCCACCAAAAGACGATTTCTCCCAAGAAAGGATCCTTTGCCCAAGATACTGATGGAAGAACAGCTCAAGGTAGGACATTTTTATTATGATAAATCGTGTTTCTGTCGAAACATTTTAGTGGCTTAGGACGCCATGTTTTTTGACGTAGCTTCGCTTGGCGCAAACTGTATTGAAAAGTAAGGATAAATTAAAAAATGTAATAACGCAATTGTATTAAGAATTAAATTGTCTATCAATCCCTGTCCACCCTATATTTTTTAGTCACGTTTATGAGTATTTATGTATAAGAGTAGATCACTGTCTAAGTGGCGCAAGGACTTTTTCTTTACCAGCTTGTCTACATTTCACATTGTCTAACCATGATTTTGGTGGCTAAATATAAACATTTTCGATCAAACTGTATATGCATGTTGTAATGTGATGTTACAGGAGTGTCATCGGAAGAATTCTGAGAAGGTTAGTGAAAAAATTAATATCTTTTGGCGATGTTGACTTTTATCGCTCACTTTGGCTAGAATCAATGCTGGGCTGCTAATTGCTATGTGCTAAGCTAATATAACGATTTATTGTGTTTTCGCTGTAAGACACTTAGAAAATCTGAAATATTGTCTGTATTCACAGGATCTGTGTCTTTCGATTCGTGTATGCTGTGTATTTTTACGAAATGTTTGATGATTAGTAGTTAGGTAAACACGTTGCTCATTGTAATTATTCTAGTCCATTTGTGATGGTGGGTGCAATTGTAAACTATGCCATCTACCTGAAATATGCACTTTTTTCTAACAAAACCTATCCCATACCATAAATATGTTATCAGACTGTCATCTAATGAGTTTTTTTGTTGGTTAGGGGCTATAAATATCTTAGTTTAGCCGAATTGGTGATGGCTACTGGTGTTGGTGGACAAATAAAAGATGGTGGATTATGCTAATGTGTTTTTAGGTAATAGATGTACATCTTTACATATTGTGTCTTCCCTGTAAAACATTTTAAAAATCGGAAATGTTGACTGGATTCACAAGATCTGTGTCTTTCATTAGCTGTATTGGACTTTAATGTGTGAAAGTTAAATATTTAAAAAATATATTTTTTTTGAATTTCGCGGCACTGGTTTTTCAGTGGGGGGGGGGGGGGTGTGCCGCTAGCGCCACGCTGATCCTAGACAGGTTAAAAATACACAGCGTACAGCAAATGAAAGACACAGATCTTGTGAATCCAGGCAATATTTCAGATTTTCTAAGTGTTTTACAGCGAAAACACAATATAGCGTTATATTAGCTTACCACAATAGCAAACATCACAACAGCATTGATTCAAGCCAAAAATAGCGATAACGTATAAACCACCAAAATATATAAATTTTTTCACTAACCTTCTCAGAATTCTTCAGATGACAGTCCTATAACCTGTCTAGGATCAGCGTGGCGCTAGCGGCACACCCCCCCCCCCCCCACTGAAAAACCAGTGCCGCGAAATTCAAAAAAAATATTTTTTTAAAATATTTAACTTTCACACATTAAAGTCCAATACAGCTAATGAAAGACACAGATCTTGTGAATCCAGTCAACATTTCCGATTTTTAAAATGTTTTACAGGGAAGACACAATATGTAAAGATGTACATCTATTACCTAAAAACACATTAGCATAATCCACCATCTTTTATTTGTCCACCAACACCAGTAGCCATCACCAATTCGGCTAAACTAAGATATTTATAGCCCCTAACCAACAAAAAAATTCATTAGATGACAGTCTGATAACATATTTATGGTATGGGATAGGTTTTGTTAGAAAAAAGTGCATATTTCAGGTAGATGGCATAGGTTACAATTGCACCCACCGTCACAAATGGAATAGAAAAACTACTTAGAGCAACGTGTTTACCTACTTACTAATCATCAAACATTTCGTAAAAATACACAGCATACACGAATCGAAAGACACAGATCCTGTGAATACAGACAATATTTCAGATTTTCTAAGTGTCTTACAGCGAAAACACAATAAATCGTTATATTAGCTTAGCACATAGCAATTAGCAGCCCAGCATTGATTCTAGCCAAAGTGAGCGATAAAAGTCAACATCGCCAAAAGATATTAATTTTTTCACTAACCTTCTCAGAATTCTTCCGATGACACTCCTGTAACATCACATTACAACATGCATATACAGTTTGATCGAAAATGTTTATATTTAGCCACCAAAATCATGGTTAGACAATGTGAAATGTAGCTCAGTTGGTCAGAAAATTTCCTTGCGCCACTTAGACAGTGATCTACTCTTATACATAAATACTCATAAACGTGACTAAAAAATATAGGGTGGACAGGGATTGATAGACAATTTAATTCTTAATACAATTGCGTTATTACATTTTTTAATTTATCCTTACTTTTCAATACAGTTTGCGCCAAGCGAAGCTACGTCAAAAAACATGGCGTCCTAAGCCACTAAAATGTTTCGACAGAAACACGATTTATCATAATAAAAATGTCCTACCTTGAGCTGTTCTTCCATCAGTATCTTGGGCAAAGGATCCTTTCTTGGGAGGAATCGTCTTTTGGTGGAAAGCTGTCCTCTTGCCATGTGGAAATGCCTACTGCGTTCGGGATGAACTGAAAAGCGTGCCCAACTATTCACATCGTTGCAAAAATAAATGTCCCAAAATCGCACTAAACGGATATAAATTGCTATAAAACGCTTTAAATTAACTACCTTATGATGTTTTTAACTCCTATAACGAGTGAAAAGATGACCGGAGAAATATAACAGGCTAAACTAATGCTTGGAACAGGAGCGGGTCGGTGTCCAGCACGCGCGTTACGCAGCAAGGAAAGACTTGCTAGCTACAGGGTTTTTTGATTTATAGGGCCTGTGAACGCGCAATCGACCCCATTGGAATCGTCATCACGTAAAGGCATCCAGGGGAAGACGTAAGAAGTGTCCGTATAGTCATAGCAATATCAGTGCCGTTTTAACTGACTTCAGAACAGTGGCCAACATTTCTGAAATCTGAATCCATGTCAGGGAAATTGCTGTAGAATGGGCTCTGTTCCACTTAGAGACAAAATTTCAACTCCTATAGAAACTATAGACTGTTTTCTATCCAATAATAATAATAATATGCATATTGTACGATCAAGGATTTTGTGGGAAGCCGTTTCAAAAATTACCCAAATTAGCATAAATAGTCTAAACAGCGCCCCCATCCCCAACAGGATAACATCATATTACACAATGCATATAGAGTTTGTTCGAAAATGAGCATATTTAGCGGCACAAAGCGTGGTTATACAATGTGATTAGTGGCCAAAACTTCAAGCAATCTGTCCGGCGCCATCTTGGAGAGGCACCTAATCTAATCGAAAACTATTCATAAACTTGACTAAAAAATACAAGTTGGACAGCAAATGAAAGACAAATTAGTTCTTAATGCAATCGCTGTGTTACATTTTTAAAATAAACGTTACTTCAGCATACAGCGTGCGCTAAAGCGAGACCGCACCGAAATTCATGGATTTTTCATGGAATCATGAATTATTATTTGACATTTGTCAACATAAATACGAATTAACAACATAAAGATTGCTTACTATTTGCCGAGCTTCCATCAGAATCTTGGGCAAGGTGTCCTTTCTCCAGAACAATCGTCTTTTGGTTGAAAGATGTCCTCTTTTCCTGTAGAAATAGCAGCTAATGATAGCCACCCACTGGAGAGGTGTCCAACTCGTGAAAGCGCGTCACAAAGAAATCCCAGAAAATTGTAATAAACTGCTATAAACTGCTATAAGTCGGTTTAAATTAAGTACCTTATGATGTCTTTAACACCTATAACGAATAAAAACATGACCTGAGATATAGAACTGCTAAAACGAAAGCTTTTGCAGGACGCCATTGTGATATCCCCTTGCGCCAGATGCCCCGTTGAAAAGAACGGTACTTCCGTTCCATGATCCTTTATAGTGGCCCAGATTGCGCAATCCACTCCATTCAAAATCTCCCCGCTTACTGACATCTAGAGGAAGGCGTATGCAGTGCATGTAGCCCGATGGCTTACATGGGGACTTATAAACTGACCTCAGAACAGGGACCTCGATTTCTGAAATCTCACTCCCTGACAGGAAATGTGCTGCAGAATGAGTTCTGTTTCACTCAGAGAAATAATTCAAACGGTTTTAGAAACTAGAGAGTGTTTTCTATCCAATAGTAATAATAATATGCATATTGTACGAGCAAGAATTGAGTACAAGGCAGTTTAATTTGGGAACGTAAATATTACAAAGTCCCAACAGCACCCCCTATTGAGAAAAGGTTAACATCGTTTATTGTTTTGTTTAGTGTTCTAAGTTTAATTAAAAACATCATCATGAACCCTTACCACGCTGCGCTTTGGTCCTCCTCTCTTTGTCCCGAAGACGATCGTTACAGGGTGCTTCTTTTAGCTCTGGACAGCTCGCGTGTGCTGTGTGATGCCATCAACTCATGTACTGCTCGAGTGCTCGAGAAGTTGTGACTCGCAGGAGCATGGCGGTGCTTGAATGAACGGCCAATCATATTGCTCAAATACAAATAGCAGGACATGCATTCTTCAATTGTTTTAAATGGTCTGACAGAGATCCACTGGCCCGATATGTTTTTACTGGCCCCGGGCCAGCGGACCACGGTTCATGTCGGCTCCTGAGCGCCAAATAACATAAATGATTATGCCAGGAAACAGTAGGCTTTCGACTCATCGTTACCACATTATATGGGACGTTAAAACTCACTGACATTATATGGGACGTGTAAATTCATGCTCGCTCTCTCCGTGTAAAGAAATAGACTCCATACACAGCGCACACAACACACACACCCAGATACCGTGAGGTGGGACAGAAAGCAGACTATCAAACCAGGAGTGTTTCCCTGTCACAACTCACTTTGTGATTGACATAGATCGCTAGACGATGCATATTGTTTATTCTAGAGTAAGAGGGCTCGGCATACTTTTTTCTGACTAGCGAATTGAAAAGTAGTCTAGTTAATTAAAGTGGGAAAATAATGTGTCTGCAATCGGCTGTTTAGCCAACAGCTAGTGGAAAACACTGAGTATACACCCTCTATCTCCCTCCCTCCATCTTACCCTGTTTCTCTCTTCCTCACCCTTCCCCTCTCTGTCTATCTCCCTCTCACCATCACCCTCACTCTTCTATCCCCCCCCCCCCCCCCCCCCCCCCTCTCAGACACACTACATAACCAAAAGTATGTGGACACCTGCAGTGGTGTAAATTACTTAAATAAAAATACTTGAAAGTACCTCTTAAGTAGTTTTTTTGGGTATCTGTACTTTACCATTTATATTTTTGCCAACTTGTACTTTTACTTCACTACATTCCTAAAGAAAATAATGTACTTTACTCCATACATTTTCCTTGACACCCAAAAGTACTGGTTACATTTAGACAGGAAATGTCACGATCGTCGTAATGAGGCAGAGTGGACCAAGGCGCAGCGTGATAGAACGACATCTTCTTTTATTTATGAAGACGAACAAACGAACAAAAACAACAAACAGATGACCGTGAAGCTAATCAAACAAATAGTGCTGACACTAAACACTACACAGACAATTACCCACAATAGCCTAATGCCTATGGCTGCCTTAAATATGGCTCCCAATCAGAGACAATGAAAGACAGTTGTCTCTGATTGAAAACCATTCAGGCAACCATAGACTTACCTAGACACCTACACTAAACACAACCCCATAACCTCTACAATACAACCACCCAAGACGAGACAAATACACAAACATCCCCCCTGTCACAACCTGACCTAACCAAAATATTACAGAAAACAAATAATACTAAGGCCAGGGCATGACAGTACCCCGCCCCCCCAAAGGTGCGGACTCCGGCCGCAAAACCTGACAAAGAAGGAGAGGGTCCGGGTGGGCCTTCCTACGGCGGCGGCTCGGGTGCGGGACGTGGCCCCCACTCCACCATAGTTAATACCCGCTTTGGTGGCTCTGGCAGATCCTGGCTGGCTGGCTGGCGGCTCTGGCAGATCCTGGCTGGCTGGCGGCTCTGGCAGATCCTGGCTGGCGGGCGGCTCTGGCAGATCCTGGCTGGCGGGCGGCTCTGGCAGATCCTGGCTGGCGGGCGGCTCTGGCTGCTTCTGGCTGGCGGGCGGCTCTGGCTGCTCCTGGCTGGCGGGCGGCTCTGGCTGCTCCTGGCTGGCGGGCGGCTCTGGCTGCTCCTGGCTGGCGGGCGGCTCTGGCTGCTCCTGGCTGGCGGGCGGCTTTGATGGCTCGGGACAGACGGGCAGCTCTGACGGCTCGGGACAGACGGGCAGCTCTGACGGCTCGGGACAGACGGGCAGCTCTGACGGCTCGGGACAGACGTGCAGTTCAGACGGCGCTGGCCTGACGGATAGCCCAGGCGGCTCTGGGCAGACGGGCAGTGCAGGCGGCACCGGGCAGACGGCAGACTCTGGCCGGCTGAGGCGCACAGTAGGCCTGGTGCGTGGTGCCGGAACTGGTGGTACCGGGCTAAGGACACGCACCGTAAGGCTAGTGCGGGGAGCAGCAACAGGACGCACAGGACTCTGGAGACGTACAGGAGGCTTGGTGCGTGGTGCCGGAACTGGTGGTACCGGGCTGGAGACACACACCATAGGGCGAGTGCGTGGAGGAGGAACAGGGCTCTGGAGACACACTGGAAGCCTGGTGCGTGGTGTTGGCACTGGTGGTACTGGGCTGGGGCGGGGAGGTGGTGCCGGATATACCGGACCATGCAGGCGTACTGGCTCCCTTGAGCACTGAGCCTGTCCAACCTTACCTGGTTGTATGCTCCCCGTAGCCCGACCAGTGCGGGGAGGTGGAATAACCCGCACTGGGCTGTGTAGGCGAACCGGGGACACCATGCGTAAGGCTGGTGCCATGTATGCCGGCCCAAGGAGACGCACTGGAGACCAGACGCGTTGAGCCTGCTTCATGGCACCTGGCTCAATACTCAATCTAGCCCTGCCAGTGCGGGGAGGTGGAATAACCCGCACCGGGCTATGCACACGTACAGGAGACACCATGCGCTCTTCCGCATAACACGGTGTCTGCCCGTACTCTCGCACTCCACGGTAAGCATAGGGAGTTGGCGCAGGTCTCCTACCTGACTTCGCCACACTCCGTTGTAGCCCCCCCCAATAAATTTTTGGGTTTTACTCGCGGGCTTCCAGCCTTGCTTCCGTGCTGCCTCCTCATATCGCCTCCTCTCGGCTTTAGCTGCCTCCAGCTCTTCACGAGGGAGGCGATATTCTCCCGGTTGTGCCCAAGGTCCCTTACCTTCCAGTATCTCCTCCCAAGTCCAAGAATCCTGTATGCGCTGCTCCTGCTGCTGCTTAACATGCTGCTTGGTCCGAGTTTGGTGGGTAATTCTGTCACGATCGCCGTAATGAGGCAGAGTGGACCAAGGCGCAGCGTGAAAGAACGACATCTTCTTTTATTTATGAAGACGAACAAAAACAACGAACAGACGACCGTGAAGCTATTCAAACAAATAGTGCTGACACTAAACACTACACATAGACAATTACCCACAATAGCCTAATGCCTATGGCTGCCTTAAATATGGCTCCCAATCAGAGACAATGAAAGACAGATGTCTCTGATTGAGAACCATTCAGGCAACCATAGACTTACCTAGACACCTACACTAAACACAACCCCATAACCTCTACAAACCCTCCTATACAATACAACCACCCAAGACGAGACAAATACACACAAACATCCCCCTTGTCACACCCTGACCTAACCAAAATATTACAGAAAACAAAGAATACTAAGGCCAGGGCGTGACAGGAAAACGGTCCAATTCGCACACTTATCAAGACCATCTTCCATGGTCATCTCTATTGCCTTTGATCTGGCGGACACACTAAACATAAATACTTTATTTTTAAATGATGTCTGAGTGGTGGAGTATGCCCCAGGCTATCCATCAACAAAAATAACAACATGGTGCTGTCTGCTTGGCTTAATATTAGGAATTAGAAATGGGTTATGCTTTTACTTTTGATACTTAAGTACATTTTAGCAATTCCATTTAGTTTTTATACTTAAGTATATTTAAAACCAAATACTTTTACTCAAGCAGTATTTTACTGAGATAGGTTCACTTTTACTTGAGTCATTTTCTATTACGGTATCTTTACTTCTACTCAAGTATGACAATTTAGTACTTTTTTCACCACTAGTCACCTGCTCGTCGAACATCTCATTCCAAAATCATGGGCATTAATATGGAGTTGGTCCCCCTTTTACTGCTATAACAGCCTCTACTCTTCTGGGAAGGCTTTCCACTAGATGTTGGAACATTGCTGCAGGGACTTGCTTCCATTCAGCCACAAGAGCATTAGTGAGGTCGGGCACTGATGTTGGGCGATTAGGCCGGGCTCGCAGTCGGCGTTCCAATTCATCCCAAAGGTGTTCGATGGGGTTCAAGGTCAGGGCTCTGTGCAGGCCAGCCAAGTTCTTCCACACCGATCTCAACAAACCATTTCTGTGTGGACCTAGCTTTGTGCACGGGGGCATTGTCAAGCTGAAACAGGAAAGGCCCTTCTCCAAACTATTGCCACAAAGTTGGAAGCACAGAATCGTCTAGAATGTCATTGTATGGTGTAGCGTTAAGATTTCCCTTCACTGGAACTAAGAGGCCGAGCCTGAAACATGAAAAACAGCCCCAGACCATTAATCCTCCTCAACCAAACTTTACAGGAGGCACTATGCATTGGGGCAGATAACGTTCTCCTGTTATTTGCCAAACCCAGATTCGTCTAGCGGACTGCCAGTTGGTGAAGCGTGATTCATCACTCCAGAGAACGCGTTTCCACTGCTCCAGAGTCCAATGGCGGTGAGCTTTACACCACTCCAGCCGACGCTTGGTATTGTGCATGGTGATCTGCTCGGCAATGGAAACCCATTTTAAGAACCTCCTGACGGACATTTATTGTGCCGACGTTGCTTCCATAGGCAGTTTGGAGTGTAGCAACCAAGGACAGATGATTTTTACGCGCTTCGCGCTTCATCACTCGTCGGTCCCGTTCTGTGCGCTTGCTCCTAGACATTTCCACATCACAATAACACTTACAATTGACCGGGGCAGCTCTAGCAGGGAAGACATTTTATGAACTGACTTCTACTGCCAATGTTTGTCTATGGAGATTGTATGGCTGTGTGCTCGGTTTTATACACCTGTAAGCAGCGGGTGTGGCTGAAATCACCGAATCCACTAATTTGAAGGGGTCTCCACATACTTGTGTGTATGTAGTGTAGTTTGTTGCAACACACAGGCTCTCCACAGCAGGTGGCTGCCCCGGCAGGAACCTTGCTTTTTCTCCTGTGCACTCTGCTCCCTCCGGCGAGCATTGACCCCCGCTATCACAATCATACTAACTGTGGGTGTGTCAGATAGTTGGTCCGACCTGAGCCCTGGTGTCTAACATGCTGAGTCGACATCCCGGGTAGTTACGGTGACAGGGAGGACAGCACCATAGGGCTCTGTGTTGTGTTGTGAGTCCACATGACCACATGTAGCGTTGATCTCTGAAAACAGATCAAACATACAAGCCACAGTAACAATAACCAAGCACAGCATTGGAATCTTTTGCATTGTCCCCGTTGAGAATTCAACATGTTAAATAATGGAATAAAATAGCATAAAAGGCAAGTTGTCTTCCGAGTCATTTTGAATTGCATTGTGTTACTACAGCATCCAGCGTCCCCCCTCTCCTAAGATTTAGATCGCAGAATTAAAATGATGTCAATGCTCATTAACTTTTAATCAAGTTGACGTGAGTGTTTATTCAAAATACAGTACGTTCCGTAAAAATGTTTTTGAGAAACCAAAATAAGCCCTGTACATTTCAGTTGACTATGTCCAGAATGCAAAACAAAATCCCCTCGGGGGAAAAAGAAAGTTGTTTCTTCCGCCTACATGTATCAACGCTGATCAGTTGGGCGCCAGTCGTTTGTCTCCTGTCAAAACAGGTGTCGAAGCCTCCTCTTCTCCCTTATCACGCTTGTCAGTTTGTACTGTGTATATATGCAGTTAAAAGGGGAGCGTTTTCTCCTGACAATCAGCCTGATTCCTTAAAGGGGAACTTATTTTTGGTGAAGGGTGCCGTCCGCCCGCAGTGGAGAGCTTAATGTGTGTGTGTGGGGGGGGGGGGGGGGGGCATTATAGTCTTCTCTTCTCTGTAATCATCTGATTGATTACATGAATTATATCCTCGTTAGATGAGTCAGAATATAACATTTGATACAAAGGCGCCCAGACTGACTGCCTTCCTTCAGACAAGAGTCATTTGCATGTAATAAATTGAGCTGCACCGTTCCGGTGCCCCTGGCCTACTAGTGAAGACTTGGAAATGGACTCCAGTTAGGTTGAGTATCTTGCAATTAGGGCTGGTTGATATGTCCTAAATACCTTCCACAACCATTAGACCCACTAATAATATAATTATTTTATAAAAATAGTTTAACCTGCTTTTTTGCAATAATCACTGATCTGGCTTTCAAGGCTGTCTATGAAAACACCCGTTTTCTTAACCAGAACCATGCACAATGCACATTCGCTGACTACTTGTTGCAGGCATTATAGAAAATTAACACAGGTCTCATAATCTCTCAAGCACAAGCCCACATGCCAGTGAGTATCCAGCTAATCTTTATATTTCAAGTTTAGCCAACTTGGATCTATTTGCTAGCTAACAAGGCAGAACAGTTGAATTGTTATGAATACATCCTTTTGTCAGTCTCCAACTGTTTGAGCAGCACGCCAGCCTGTCCATCTAGTTCAGATGTTCGAATCAAGGGGCCTACCTTATTTCTCACAATGAGAACAAGTTGTCAATTCCTTACACAGTATAATTGTGTTTTATGCTTATTGCACATATATAAAACACAGACGAGACAGCTAGTATAACAGTCTTTTGCAAAAGAATGCTGCTAGTGGTACATGGTACCGCAATGCTGCGCGCAAAAAACAGAGGTACATTTTCCAGAATCAATGTTCATTGTTACTACCGCTTTAGTAGTGTCTGCTCTGTGTGCAATTTGAGGACTTGAGGCATAAAAAGGGAATCATTAGAAAGGTTAACTTCTCCATGTGTTTCGTGTCCATATGACCGATTCTGTTTGACCAAACCTGAAATTCAAATAGCGAGTTGAAATCACTTGCCAGAGAGGTGATCTCTCAACTTATTGGTATGAGTGGCAGGGGGATTGGCTTAGTGTGTGTGTGTAAACAGAGAGGAAAATCTGTCCAAAAATAAGCCTAATGCGTTTTTATGGAAGATAGAAGGAGGGAGGGAAGGAGAGACAGAGAAAGAGGGAGTGGAAAGGGCAAAAGAGAGGAAGAGAGCCAGAGAGATTTATAACAAAATAGCCCAGGCAAGTCACGCACGTCAAAAGGCATATGGGCTGTGTCATGTCACTGGAGGGGATGTCATGTCACTGGAGGAGTGGGTGAGTGACTGACTTTTTCCCCTCCTATCATTTTTCAGTGGCTATACACAGCTAGAGATGCTGGTGTAATTTGGTTAGCTAGCTAGAACAACTGTTATCCAGTTAGCATACACTATATATGCAAACGTATGTGGACACCCCTTCAAGTTAGTGGATTCGGCTATTTCAGCTACACCCGTCTCCATAGACACACATTGGCAGTAGAATGGCCTTACTAAAGAGCTCAGTGACTTTCAACATGGCACCATCATAGGATGCCACCTTTCCAACAAGTCAGTTTGTCAAATTACTGCCATGCTATAGCTGCTCGTGTCAACTATAAGTGCTGTTATTGTGAAGTGGAAACAATTAGGAGCAACAGGGGCTCAACTGCGAAGTGGTAGGCCACACAAGCGCACAGAATGAGACCGCCGAGTGCTGAAGCGCATAAAAATCATCTGTCCTCGGTTGCAACACTCACTACCGAGTTCCAAACTGCACCTGGAAGCAACGTCAGCACAATAACTGTTTGTCGGAGCTTCATGAAATGGGTTTCCATGGCGCGAGCAGCAGCACACAAGCCTAAGATCACCATGCGCAATGCCAAGTGTCAGCTGGAGTGGTGTAAAGCTCACCGCCATTGGACTCTGGAGCAGTGGAAACGTGTTCTCTGGAGTGGTGAATCACGCTTCACCAACTGTCAGTCCGCCAGATGAATCTGGGTTTGGTGGTTGCCAAAAGAACGCTACCTGCCCCGATGCATAGTGCCAACTGTAAAGTTTGGTTGAAGGGGAATAATGGTCTGGGGCTTTTTTTCATCGTTTGGGCTCGGCCCCTTAGTTCCAGTGAAGGGAAATCTTAACGCTACAGCATACAATGACATTCTAGACAATTCTGTGCTTCCAACTTTGTGGCAACGGTTTGGGGAAGGGCCTTTCCTGTTTCAGCTTCACAATGCCCCTGTGCACAAAGCTAGGTCCATACAGAAATTGTTTGTCGAGATCGGTGTGGAAGAACTTGACTGGCCTGCACAGAGCCCTGACCTCAACCCCATCGAACACCTTTGGGATGAATTGGAACGCCGACTGCAAGCCCGGCCTAATCGCCCAACATCAGTGCCCGACCTCACTAATGCTCTTGTGGCTGAATAGAAGCAATTCCCGGCAGCAATGTTATAGCAGCGAAGTGGACGTCCCCTTTGCTGCTATAATAGCCTCCATCTCATTACATGATTTTGGAATGAGATGTTCGACTAGCAGGTGTCCACATAACTTTTGGTCATGTAGTGCATCTCTTGTGTTCACAAATTCACTCTGGCTATCTGCTCCAAGTGTGCCAGAGCAAAGAATATATGTCAGTAAATGTAGGCAAAAAAAAAAGGTAATAGTTAGTCATGATAACAGCCTAACTAACCAGCTCGGCTAGGGCTAGTAAAGTGTTCTCTCATTTTTGGCTGGAAGTAGCTAGCTAGCAAGCTGAAGTTAGCCAACTTTAGCCAGTTAGCTTGGGTGCTTGGCTACAGGCATGCTGCAGAAGGACGTGTATGGCATTGTGTGTGCGAGCAGTTTGCTGTTGTCAACATTGTGCACAGAGTGCCCCATGGGGGTGGTGGAGTTACGGTATGGGCATGAATAAGCTACAGACAACAAACACAATTGCATTGTATCGATGGCAATTTGAATGCACAGAGATATCATGACGAGGTCCTGAGGCCCATTGTCATGCCATTCATTCGCCGCCATCACCTCATATTTCAGCATGATAATGCACAGCCCCGTGTCGTGAGGATCTGTACACAATTCCTGGAAACTTTAAATGTCCCAGTTCTTCTATGGCCTGCATACTCACCAGACATGTCACCCATTGAGTATGTTTGTGTTGATGGATTGATGTGTACGACAGTGTGTTCCAGTTCCCGCCAATATCTGTCACGATCGTGTTCTGGATTAACGGACCAAAATGCAGCAGTTGGAAAATATGCCATCTTCTTTTATTTTAACACGAAGATGAACACGACACAAAAACACTTTAACAAAACAACAAAATAACAAAACGACCGTGAAGCTACAAACGTTGTGCACAAACATACAGGCTACTAACGTTCTTACATAGACAATTACCCACAACCAATGAGAGCCTATGGCTACCCTAAATAAGGCTCCCAATCAGAGACAACCGAAATCAGCTGTCTCTAATTGGGAACTCATTCAGGTAACCATAGACTCTCCTAGATAACTAACCAACATAGACAACGCTAGACATATACACTCAACACAAAACCATCTACTACACCCCATAACCCCTTTACCAAATAAACACCCAAAACCAACAAAACATAAACATTACCCATGTCACACCCTGACCTAACTAAAATAATAAAGAAAACAAAGAATAATAAGGCCAGGGCGTGACATAACCCCCCCCTTGAGGCGCGAACTCCGGGCGCACCATACACAGTCTAGGGGAGGGTCTGGGTGGGCTCCCCTCCACGGTGGCGGCTCCGGCTCTGGTCGTAGTCCCCACGTCACCACAGTACCTAACCACCTCCTAGGCTTCCTCCAAACGACCCCCCTCCACATTAACCCCATTGCATTAAGGGGGAGTTCCGGACTAAGGGACAGCTCCGGACTAAGGACCAGTACCAGGGTAAGGGGCAGTACCAGGGTCAGGGGCAGTACCAGGATAAGGGGCAGCACCAGGGTAAGGGGCAGCACCAGGGTAAGGGGCAGCACCAGGGTAAGGGGCAGCACCAGGGGAAGGGGCAGCTCCAGGGTAAGGGGCAGCTCCGGACTGAGGAATGGCAGCTCCGGACTGAGGGACTGCAGCTCCGGACTGAGGGACTGCAGCTCCGGACTGAGGGACGGCCCATGGCTGGCTGACAGATCTGGCTGCTCATGGCTGGCTAACAGATCTGGCTGCTCATGGCTGGCTAACTGATCTGGCTGCTCATGGCTGGCTGACGGATCTGGCTGCTCATGGCTGGCTGACGGATCTGGCTGCTCATGGCTAGCTGACGGATCTGGCTGCTCATGGCTAGCTGACGGATCTGGCTGCTCATGGCTAGCTGACGGATCTGGCTGCTCATGGCTAGCTGACGGATCTGGCTGCTCATGGCTAGCTGACGGATCTGGCTGCTCATGGCTAGCTGACGGATCTGGCTGCTCATGGCTAGCTGACGGATCTGGCTGCTCATGGCTAGCTGACGGATCTGGCTGCTCATGGCTAGCTGACGGATCTGGCTGCTCATGGCTAGCTGACGGATCTGGCTGCTCATGGCTAGCTGACGGATCTGGCTGCTCATGGCTAGCTGACGGATCTGGCTGCTCATGGCTAGCTGACGGATCTGGCTGCTCATGGCTGGCTGACTGATCTGGCTGCTCCTGTCTGATTGGCGGCTCTGGCAGATCCTGTCTGGTTGGCGGCTCTGGCAGATCCTGTCTGGTTGGCGGCTCTGGCAGATCCTGTCTGACGGACGGCTCTAGCGGCTCCTGTCTGGCTGGCGGCTCTAGCGGCTCCTGTCTGGCGGACGGCTCAGTGGGCTCATGGCAGACGGGCGGCTTTGCAGGCTCATGGCAGACGGGCGGCTTTGCAGGCTCATTGCAGACGGATGGCTCAGATGGCGCTGGGGAGACGGATGGCTCAGATGGCGCTGGGGAGACGGATGGCTCAGATGGCGCTGGGGAGACGAGCAGTTCAGTCAACGCTGTGCAGACGGCAGACTCCTGCCGGCTGAGGCGCACTGTAGGCCTGGTGCGTGGTGCCGGGACTGGTGGCACCGGGCTGGGGACACGCATCTCAGGGCTAGTGCGGGGAGCAGCAACAGGACGCACAGGACTCTGGGGACACACAGGAGGCTTGGTGTGTGGTTTAGACACTGGTGGTAAAGGGCTGGAGACACGCACCATATAGCTAGTGCGTGGAGGAGGCACTGGTGGTACTGGGTTGGGGCGGGGAGGTGGCGCCGGAAATACCGGACCGTGCAGGCGTACTGGCTCCCTTGAACGCCGAGCCTGCCCAACCTTACCTGGTTCTATGCTCCCCGTCGCCTGACCAGTGCGGGGAGGTGGAATAACCCGCACCGGCCTATGTAGGCGAACCGGGGACACCATGCGTAAGGCTGGTGCCATGTACGCCGGCCCGAGGAGACGCACTGGTGACCAGATGCGTTGGGCCGGCTTCATGACATATGGCTCAACGCTCAGTCTAGCCCGGCCGATACGTGGAGCTGCAATGTACCGAACCGGGCTATGCACGCGTACAGGAGACACCGTGCGCTCTACTGCGTAACACGGTGTCTGCCCGTACTCTCGCTCTCCACGGTAAGTACAGGGAGTAGGCGCAGGTTTCCTACCTGACTTCGCCACACTCCCTTTAAGGCCCCCCCCAAGAAAGTTTTGGGTTGTACTCACGGGCTTCCAGCCTTGTCTCCGTGCTGCCTCCTCATATCGCCTCCTCTCGGCTTTCGCTGCCTCCAGCTCTTCACGAGGGAGGCGATATTCTCCAGGTTGATCCCACGGCCCCTTACCATCCAGTATCTCCTCCCATGTCCAGAAATCCTTTGTGGGTAGGTCCTGTTGCCGCCTTCCATGCCGCTTGGTCCTATGGTGGGTAATTCTGTCACGATCGTGTGGGGGATTGACGGACCAAAATGCAGCAGTTGGAAAATATGCCATCTTCTTTTATTTTAACACGAAGATGAACACGACACAAAAACACTTTAACAAAACAACAAAATAACAAAACGACCGTGAAGCTACAAACGTTGTGCACAAACATACAGGCTACTAACGTTCTTACATAGACAATTACCCACAACCAATGAGAGCCTATGGCTACCCTAAATAAGGCTCCCAATCAGAGACAACCGAAATCAGCTGTCTCTAATTGGGAACTCATTCAGGTAACCATAGACTCTCCTAGATAACTAACCAACATAGACAACGCTAGACATATACACTCAACACAAAACCATCTACTACACCCCATAACCCCTTTACCAAATAAACACCCAAAACCAACAAAACATAAACATTACCCATGTCACACCCTGACCTAACTAAAATAATAAAGAAAACAAAGAATAATAAGGCCAGGGCGTGACAATATCCAGCAACTTCGCACAGCCATTGAAGAGGAGTGGGAGAACATTCCACAGGCCACAATCAACAGCCTGATCAACTCTATGTGAAGAAAATGTGTCACACTGCATGAGGCAAATGATGGTCACACCAGATACTGACTGGTTTTCTGATCCACGCCCCCTTTGTTTAGTATAAGTGCTCGTTGTCAGGAAGTGTTTTAAAAGTGTCATATTCTTCCTGGAGGTGTATATGAATAGATTTGTATACGATTTTATGTTGCTCCAGTTCCACTTTAAAAGGATACTTCGGGATTTTGGAAAGGACTTTGTCCAGTATGAAGGAAATTAGAGGTAGTTTTGTGAGCCAATGCTAACTACCTTTAGTGCAATGACTAGAAGTCTATGGGTATCTGCTAGCATGCGAGTTACTTAGCAATTGCGTTAGCTACTTTGCAACTTCCTTAGACAAAAAGCTTTGATTGGACTGATCATGTCAACATCATACTTTCAAAATCTTAGCTATCAAGCATTTATCATCATGCATCAAGTCTGCAATCTGCTGGCAAATCCTTTTCAATCCTTGTCATATGAAGAGAAATTACAGATAAAAGGTATCGGTGCTCATCGGCCATTGGACATAAACATTACACAACAAGTTGGAAATCGCAAATTTAACAATGAGTGCTAAGGCGCCACTGCAGCCCTGGGTTCGATCCCAGGCTGTGTCACAGCTGGCTGTGACCGGGAGACCTGCAAGCTGACGTCAATCGTCAGTTCGACAGTGTTTCCTCCGACACTTTGGTAGGCTGGCTTCCGGGTTAAGCGAGCAGTGTGTCAAGAAGCAGTAGAAGCTTGGCTCTCAACATTTGACGAGTCCGTAGGGGAGTTGCAACAATGAGACAAGATCGTAACTTCCAATTGGATATCAGGAAAAAGGGGTAACGCCATGAGCCAGAAAAGTTTGAATACGTTGGCCATGCTGTCAATACAGCATGACTTCTGCTGTGTTCAAAACAACTGGAAACTAGGAACTGGGAAATCTCAGAATTCAGTGTGTTCAAGACAACTGAGAAATCAGATAAAACTTGCTCCGACTGTAAACATGATTTTGAACAGTTATCAAACTCGGGATTTCAGGCCTCTTTCTAGAGCCCACAAGAAGAACCGCTGAACCACCTTTCTGTTCAAGTGAGCACAGCACAACAAGGTGAGTCCAAAAATGTCTTGTATGCTGCTGCATAAATGATGTAATATGCCAGAGAGATATGTATGCTGTAGCCAAGAAAGTAATAATTAGTGTGCGTTGTGTAGTAAGCTGTTAGTAGCCCATGTGCCTCACCCTTATTATTTGCTCCCTTTCCTCCCTCATAACTTAGCATACTGTTCTGACTTAAAGGTGCACGTTTATATCCAAATCAACTTTATTATCCCAATAATAATTGATTTGGTCATGTGCTTAAAAAGACGGTACATAAAACATGAAAACACAGAAACTACACAAAATAGTTCATTCAAAGTGCTATAGCTACACATTGAAAGTGAAAGTGCAATATGCCTTATACTCGAGGGACCAACAGACTATCTATTATACAGCCTAATGGCTGTTGGAATAAAAGAGTCCCCATATCTATCTGTTCTAATTTTATTTTGAATAAGTCTCTTTCCCCTTGTCTGGCTGCTGCTGTGACTGAATTTTGAGTGATGAGTACTGTCCTGCAAAATGCTTTCAAGTTATAGGAGGACAAGTTTTGTGTACAGGTTGGTGGCTGATTCTTGATCTATACCAATTATCCTTCCCGCCGTCTTAATCAAGCGCTGAAGCTTGACTTGGTCTTGCACTCGCATGTTTCTGAACACGCATATCAGACAAAAGTACAGCACACTCTGCAGGATTTATAGAACATTTGTAAGATATGGTGGTCGACATTAAAATGGTTCAGTTTGCATTAAAAAAAACTATCTCTGTTACAATTTCTTTATCTTTGCAAAGATACAGTCATTGAATTTCAGTCTATTTCGATTTCCAGGTACTTATATGTGGTCACTCTATCGACTGATTCCTCATTGATCTTCTTAAGGGGTAGTGGAGTTTTGTTCCTTCTGAAATCAATTTCCATCTCTTTTGTTTTCTTAGCGTTTATTTCAAGAAGGTTATCTGCACACCACTGGATGGATTTTGCAGTTTCTCTGTGAAAACCTTGAAGAGAGGCTTGGTCTGGGTGGAGGAAACCAACAACAGCGGTTTCATCTGCATATTTAAAACATTTGTGGGCTATGTCAGACACTTGACAATCGTTGTACAGTGTTTACAGTATCGTTGAAAAGTACCCAAACTTGAGGGGCTCCCGTATTCACCGTTCTAGATATAGAAATGGCAGAGTTAAACTTCACTTGTTGAGTACTGTTCACAAGGAAACTATTAATCCACTTGATCAGTAGAGAGATGACAGTATGGGGTTGGATGGTGTTAAACTCACTACTAAAGTCAATGAATACAATTTTCACTAGGCTAATTGCCTTTTCTAAATTAAGCAAGCCTGCCATATCAGTGGTGGTTTTTAAAAAGGCAGTAAATGAGGCTGAATGAACTGTTTCGCTGCCAGACAAGGCTCCACTGATAGCCAGGTGTAGCAGTGGTAAGGATTCACTCCATGGTGCTGAAAAGAAAGCTCTGCTGTTGGGACAGCTTTATGTGGGCCCTAACAGTTTGTGGGCACTGTTTGTCAACGTTATAGTGCAATGAATGTATTGTTTAGTGTTGTGTTGTGTAGTGGCTTTGCTGGCATGCATCCCCCCCCCAAAATCTTGCCCCACCAAGATGTGCATGCTAAAATTGCCACTGACGTAGAGACATAAAAATGGTATCCACAAGTTCATCTGACTCTGAGGATGTTATAAAGGGCCTCATTGCCAAAATCTCGTAAGAGTAGGCAAGCAAGGAGAGATTAAGATGAAACGTTAGCGATGAGAAGATTCTAAATAGGTCAAAACAAGTATGAATATGTTTTCCTTGGTTTTCCCCCCTTTATTTCTTTTTTTAATCTTGACTTAATAAGGGTGAAGTTAGAGGTTGATTTTTTCTCTCTCCCCACCCTCCTCCTTTCACGGAGAGTGCTAAGAGTGTTGTGAACTGTATGAAGTCAGTCACCAACTCATAAATATTCTCTCAGGGACCCACATGGTTGCTCGCTTTCATGTTTGTTTGTTTGTTTCCCAGTGATATTTTGGTCCATTAATCCATATAGCTCTGCACTGTTTCTCCCTCGTGTGTACAATATTCCGTATTTCTTTCACACTCACCTCACTATGTTAGCCTGTGTTCTGTAATGTTACATGCATAGTAGGCAGTTATATCGAGCAGTTCAAAAGGCTCCTCTGTAAATGCTTGACACATCAAGTCTCTTAAGGCAGCACCACATCATATTCCAGGCAGAGCGACTTTTGATATCAGCTACGAGGCACCAAGGGCATGGAATTGTTTCTGCGTTTCACAACGCTCTAAACCACTAGCGCTGCACCTGCAGGGCAACTTTACAACCAACCGCTTTCTCTAGCATCTCTCAAAGCTAATAAAGGGTAGTAATAATATGAGTAAGGAAAGCTTAGGAAGGATATTAATTAAAATAGGAATGGAAAGAAAAGAAAGGATGTTCATAGAAATACTAAGGGAAAAGAACGTCAAGGTGTCATCGTTTGATGCTCCTGCCATATGCACAGTGACGTGTGAAGGCGGGAGATATTCCAACATCATATGTCTGTGTCTGTGTCTGGCTGTTATGTCAGGTGGATGCCTTACTTAGCACACCAGGTGACTGCAGCAGTCCACCAGATGTTGACGGTTGTTTAGTCACGATCCATGCTGTTGAACACAGAGATTGATGAGAGTGCAGGTCCATCTGTGGTTAAAATTCCCTCTATTGTCTTGAGGGACAATCGAAGGAATCTTTAACCACAATAGAGGACTATAATGTCACAGTGTTTCCCCAATATTCGCAGCTGCCACTCCAAAAAATATGATGTAAAAAAAAGGTCTTAGAATTATATATATATATATATTTCTGCCAAGACTCGCTTTTAAAGAGATAGTGGAAGATTTTGACGTTTATTTGCTAAATGTAAAAAAATTGCCCCCCCAAAAAAGCTATGCCCAAACAAATGTTTGTTTTTTACTCTTCTCATTTGTCAGAATTTTTAAATCACAAACAGAAAAGTATTTAGCACCTTTTTACAATTCCCCCCCCCCCCCAACTTAACCCACCAAGACAATGTGCTGTAGGAGGTTGGTACCCATCCAGGCACTAATGCGTCTCTCTTTCTCCCCACTGAATGAATGACAAATGGATGAATGGGCAATAATTGTGCACCTTATTTCACAATTTAATTTAAATAAGCCCTAACTGTAAGGGTTGATTAAATTTAGAAAGACTATAGTGTAATGATGCGTTTGTGTTTTGCTTATTTATCAGCAGCAAATCATTTGACCACGTGTCTTGGGGGTTGATACCGTTCTCTTTTAATTTTTCCTTTGTAAAAATAAGCTGTTATAGGACTGTTTTATTTACAATAACTCTATTACTAATGAAATGTATTGTAAGGGAAAACGAAAACATGCTACATGTTGCAGTTGGCCTTTGGGATGATGCCTAACTTATCCTTGACTCTATCCAGCGAAGCAATTAATGCCAGCCCACTGAATGAATGACAAATGGATGGAATGAGTGATAATTGTGCAAGTTACATCACAATCAAATTGAAATGAGGCCTAACTGAATGATGAGGGTGAAGAGGTTGAATTCATTTAGAACAACAACAGTGTAATGAGGAGTTTGTGTTATGCATACTTATCATTGTTGTTAATCATTTTGCCACGTGCCTTACCGGGTTGATACCATTCTCTTTTTATTGTGCTTTGTAAAAATAGGCTGTTACAGGACTGTTCTATTTACTGTAACTCTATTACTAATGAAATGTATTGTAAGGGAAACGAAAACATGCTATATGTTGCAGTAGGCCTTAAGAATAATGCCAAACATATCCTTGACTATCCATGTTGATGAGCATGAAACATACGATGCCAGTCAGCCTTCACAGCCGGCCCATCGAAACTACACCTAAACTATACCGAAATTAATTTCACACATAATAAGATTAAACCTATAAACAAGATTAAAGTGACAATAATCTGATGAGTGACAATATTAGGCTTATTAGTTTTCCAATTGTACATGAAGAGATGGGCTGTATCACAACCGGCCGTGATTGGGAGTCCCATAGGGCGACGCACAATTGGCCCAGCATCGGTTAGCGTTTGGCCCGGGGTAGGCCGTCATTGTAAATAACACTTGTTCTTAACTGACATCCCTAGATAAATAAAGGTTCAATAGAAATAAAAATAAAATAAAAATGGGCACATTTTGTAATTTACAGATGCAGGGAAAGGAGCATCACTTTATCAAGTCCTCCTTCAGAGTCACATGCAGGTAAAACATTTTGATTTCTATATAGTGTCAGAAAGAGCATATTCTGCCATTTCTATGACACTTACCTTTGTCAAATAACTCTCAGAATCCAAGAGGAGCAGCTCTATTTCCAATAATATCTGTGCTGTCCATGCATTCAGCACATGACCACTCATGCGGCAGCATTGCTCTAGCTACTAAGCAAAAATTAGTACCATAATAAACTTTTAAATATGCTATTCTGTCATCAATGGATGAATGGGTGATAGAAACCGTATTGATAATGGTGCATGTGACTGGATGATGAGGGTGCAAAGGGTGGTTGAATTTGATTGTTCTGAATGATGAGGGTGAAGAGGATGATTGAATTTAGAACAATCGTGTAATGATGATGAAGAATTGTGGGCGTTGTGTGCGGTCTAATTATTTTATTATGAAAGGCTGGAAATGGTATATAATTTCCCCTCGGAGAGGCAAATCAGACACTGAGTACAACATACAATGTGTGTAGTTCAACGATGGAACAAATGACAAAATTGCAAACGCTGCAGAATTTAGGTGAGTTGGAGTCGGATGGAGGATCAGATATTGAGCTTGAAATTGACGTTGCTTCATCTGATGGTTCTGATGTTGACTTCGAGCCTTTGATACCTGAGCCTCACTGCAGAAAAACCAGAACAGAGCCAACTGAGACGGTGATCCCAACTGCCACGGTGAGACGGAAGTCTGGGAGGGATGGCACGGTGGGACAGGAGTCTGGGAGGGATGGCATGGTTTGGTAGAAAAGAGTGACAAGTTTATGTGACATGCAGATGTTGCAGCACATGCACACAGAAAAGGAAGCAGTATGTGGGACATGTCTATGGATGAACTCTAAACATTTATTGCACTCTTGTACAGTACTGTGCAACAGTTTTAGGCAGGAGTGAAAAAATGCTGTAATGTAAGAATGCTTTCAAAAATAGAAATGTTAATAGTTTATATTTATCAATTAACAAAATGCAAAGTAAGTGAACAGAAGAAAGATCTAAATCAAAACAGCATCAATTCTTCTAGGCACATTTGCACACAGCTTTTGAAGGAACTCGGCAGGTAGGTTGGCCCAAACATCTTGGAGAACTGACCACAGTTCTTCTGTGGATTTAGGCAGCTTCAGGTGCTTCTCTCTCTTCATGTAATACCAGACAGACTTGATGATGTTGAGATCAGGGCTCTGTGGGGGCCATACCATCACTTCCAGGACTCCTTTTTCTTCTTCACGCTGAAGATAGTTCTTAATGACTATGTTTGGGGTATGTTTGGGGTCGTTGTCATGCTGCAGAATACATTTGGGGCCAATCAGATGCCTCCCTGATGGTATTGCATGATGGATAAGTATCTGCCTGTACTTCTCAGCATTGAGGAGACCATTAATTCTGACCAAATCCCCAACACCATTTGCAGAAATTCAGCCCCAAACTTGCAAGGAACCTCCACCATGCTTCACTGTTGCCTGCAGACACTCATTCGTGTACCGCTCTCCAGCCCTTCGACGAACAAACTGCCTTCTGCTACAGCTAAATATTTCCAATTTTGACTCATCAGTCAAAGCAGAGCACCTGCTGCCATTTTTCTGCACCCCAGTTCCTGTGTTTTCATGCATAGTTGCATCGCTTGGCCTTGTTTCCACGTCGGAGGTATGGCTTTTTGGCCGCAAGTCTTCCATGAAGGCCACTTCTGACCAGACTTCTCTGGACAATAGATGGGTGTACCAGGGTCCCACTGTTTTCTGCCAATTCTGAGCTGATGGCATTGCTGGACATCTTCCGATTGTGAAGGGAAGTAAGCATGATGTGTCTTTCATCTGCTGCAGTAAGTTTCCTTGGCCAACCACTGTGTCTACGGTCCTCAACATTGCCCATTTCTTTGTGCTTCTTCAAAAGAGGACAGCATATCTGGAAATCCCTGTATGCCTTGACATTTCTGCCTGGGAGAGACCTTGCTGATGCAGTATACCTAGCTTGGGTCTTGTTGCTGTGCTCAGTCTTGCCATGGTATATGACTTTTGACAGTAAACTGTCTTCAGCAACCTCACCTTGTTAGCTGAGTTTGGCTGTTCCTCACCCAGTTTTAAATCTCCTACACAGCTGTTTCTGTTTCAGTTACTGATTGTGTTTCAACCTACATTTTGAATTGATGATCATTAGCACCTGTTTGGTATAATTGTTTAATCATACACCTGACTATACAGTATGTCTACAAAATCCCTGACTGTGTGCAGGTGCACCTATAAGAATCTAAGCTGTTTTGAAGGCAAAGGGTGGTCACACCAAATATAGATTTGATTTTGATTTTTCTTCTGTTCACTCACTTTGCATTTAGTTAATTGATAAATAGAATCTATTAACATGTCTATTTTTGAAAGCATTCTTACTTTACAGTATTTTTTCACACCTGCCTACAACTTTTGCACTGTACTGTATGTCCGTGGGGCATATGGCGGAAAGAGCATGGACGTGGAGTCATTTTAGTCTGATATGTATGGGGTGGACTTTTCAGGGAGATTATGTGACACCTTTGGCAGGTGCACAACATTTTACATTTATATTTTAGCCATTTAGCAGACGCTCTTATCCAGAGCGACTTACAGTAGAGTGCATACATTTTATTACATTTTTACATACTGAGACAAGGATATCCCTTCCGGCCAAACCCTCCCTAACCCGGACGACGCTATGACAATTGTGCGTCGCCCCACGGACCTCCCGGTTGTGGCCGGCTGCGACAGAGCCTGGGCGCGAACCCAGCCCAGCCTGGGCGCGATCCCAGAGACTCTGGTGGCGCAGCTAGCACTGCGATGCAGTGCCCTAGACCACTGCCCCACCCGGGAGGCCATATAACGAAACAAGGCCCATGAGAACTGTGTGCAGTGCAACCGATTTGTTTGTGGGGCTTGCTCACATAAAGCCCCGAAGCTGTGTGCTGACTGGGGACCCGAATCATAAAGAGAAGACTAAGTGTATTAATGCGTAAAGACACGCATATAAGGGCACAATACAGTGTCAAATATAATCAACAAATTACTGTTTTTATATCTTGTCATAAATATAGCATATTAACATGAATATTTATTTATGCAAATCATCCTTTACAATTGTTCATGCACCGGTGCTTTTGTTTAGGAATACAGCAAATAATTTCACCTGTGCACCTGGCTGTTTATATTATTATTGTCGTTGTCAAAAGAAGCTGTAACTGGACTTTATTAATTACAATAACTCTATTACTAATCAAATCTACAAATAAAGTTGATCAAATGTTGTTGTTGTAAAGGACACAGAAATAGGCTATAGGCGTACGTTTTTTCTAGTACTTTGTTAAATTACACAAAACTTATCATTGACTCTATCTAAACAAATAACTCATTTTTTATAAATAGATATATTCACAAATATGTCTTCATGAAATTAATCCTTTACAATAGTTTATACACTATTTTTCAAGCGTTGGCGCTTATGTTTGCTGATCTTGCGGGTTGATATGCATCTGATTCATATGCTAAAGTGGCCGGGCAACGTTCGCTAGCGGGTCCTTATAGGCTGAAAGGCCAGGCGGTTCTAGTGTTAAGCCCTTTATCTACTTACCCAGAGTCAGATAAACTCATGCATGCTATTTGAAGGAAGTTGCTAACTAGTGTAAGGGCAATTACTAAGCTTGCTAGCTATTCCTTTAGACTTCAAGCTAGCTGTTGTAATAGACGCCAAATCATTGCACTAATGCTAGTTAGCAATGGCTCACAAACTAGCGTAAACTTCCTTCAAACGGCAAAGACAGAAAAATAGTATCCATGAGTTCATCTAACTTTGGAGAACTACTAGGTTTCCTCCAGACGTGACACTTGGCCAGAGAATCTAGTTTCTCATTGTCTGAGAGTCCTTTAGGTGCCTTTTGGCAAACTCCAAGCAGGCTGTCATGTGCCTTTTACTGAGGAGTGGCTTCCGTCTGGCCACTCTACCGTAAAGGCCTGATTGGTGGAGTGCCGCAGAGATGGTTGTCCTTCTGGAAAGTTCTCCCATCTCCACAGAGGAACTCTGGAGCTCTGTCAGAGTGACCATCGGGTTCTTGGTCACCTCCCTGACCAAGGCCCTTCTCCCCTGATTGCTCAGTTTGGCTGGGCGGCCAGCTCTAGAAAGAGTCTTAGTGGTTCCAAACTTCTTCCATTTAAGAATGATGGAGGCCACTGCGTTCTTGGGGACATTCAATGCTGCAGACATGCTTTGGTACCCTTCCCCAGATCCGTGGCTCGACACAATCCTGTCTCTGAGGTCTACGGACAATACCTTCGACCTCATGGCTTGGTTTTTGCTCTGACATGCACTGTCAACTGTGGGAACTGATATAGACAGGTATGTTCCTTTCCAAATCATGTCCAATCAATTGAATTTACCACAGGTGGACAACAATCAAGTTGTAGAAACATCTCAAGGATGATCAATGTAAATAGGATGCACCTGAGCTCAATTCCGAGGAAATTCTGTTTTAATTTTTTTTTTATAGATTTGCAAACATTTCTTAAAACCTGTTTTTGCTTTGTCATTATGGGGTATTGTCCGTAGATTAATGAGGAAAACATTTTATTTAATTCATTTTAGAATAAGGCTGTAACGTAACAAAATGTGGAAAAAGGGAAGGCGTCTAATTACTTTCCGAATGAACTGTATATTTGTAGCAAACAGAGCGAGCAGTGGCATGAATGAGAGCCACGAGTGCACAGTACAGTGGCACGCATCAGGTATATTTCAGATGGTGTCAACATAAATACATTTTCATGCATTTTGGAGTAGAATGTATTTTTAGAAAGTCACCAGAAGTGACCTTCTCACAGGTGTTCTACTCCCCAAAAATAGTCACATCATCATAATTGTATCGTCGAAAACTGACTCATAACCTCAGTACAAAGAGAGGGCTTGCAAATTTCATCGAATCACTGCACATTTACCTCCCAATATGGCTCAGTCAATCCACACGTCAACAAACGTTTTCCCTTGTCAGTGCATTTTTGTGACAAATTGGACAAAATCATTGCATATTGTCATGCAAAATATCAGATTTGCTTAATCTAAAATCAAGCCTTTTTGCCTGCAAATATTCAAAATCACCGCTAATCCTGGAGGGGATGAGAAAAGTTTAGTTTCTTTTGTGTAGCAAGCTTCCTACCTATAGAAGTACAGTTGAAGTCGGAAATTTACATACATTTAGGTTGGAGTCATTAAAACTCATTTTTTAACCACTCCACACATTTCTAGTTAACAAACTATAGTTTTGGCAAGTCGGTTAGGACATCTACTTTGTGCATAACACAAGTAATTTTTCTAACAATTGTTTACAGACAGTTAAATAATCTATCACAATTCCATTGGGTCAGAAATGTGCATACACCTAGTTGACTGTGCCTTTAAACAGCTTGGAAAATTCCAGAAAATGATGTCATGGCTTTAGAAGCTTCTGATAGGCTAATTTAGTCAATTGGAGGTGTACCTGTGGATGTATTCCAATGCCTACCTTCAAACGCAGTGCCTCTTTGTTTGACATCATGGGAAAATCAAAAGAAATCAGCCAAGACCTCAGAAAAAATTGTAGACCTCCCCAAGTCTGGTTCATCCCTAGGAGCATTTTCCAAAATTCTGAAGGTACTACGTTCATCTGTACAACAGATGTAACAATAGTACGCAAATATAAACGCCATGGAACCACGCAGCCATCATACCGCTCAGGAAGGAGACGCATTCTGTCTCCTAGAGATGAACGTACTTTGGTGCGAAAACTGCAAATCAATTCCAGAACAACAGCAAAGGACCTTGTGAAGATGCTGGAGGAAACAGGTACAAAAGTATCTATATCCACAGTAAAACGAGTCCTATATCGTCATAACCAGAATGGCCGCTCAGCAAGGAAGCCACTGCTCCAAAACCGCCATAAAAAAGCCAGACTGCGGTTTGCAACTGCACATGGGGACAAAGATCGTGCTTTTTGGAGAAATGTCCTCTGGTCTGATGAAACAAAAATATAACTGTTTGGCCATAATGACCCTTGTTATGTTTAGAGGAAAAAGGGGGATGCTTGCAAGCCAAAGAACACCATCCCAACCGTGATGAACGGGGGTGGCAGCATCATGTTGTGGGGGTGCTTTGCTGCAGGAGGGATTGGTGCACTTCAAAAAATAGATGGCTTCATGAGGAATGGAAAATTATGTGGATATATTGAAGCAACATCTCAAGACATCAGTCAGGAAGTTAAAGCTTGGTCGCAAATTGGTCTTCCAAATGTACAATGTCCCCAAGCATACTTACACAGTTGTTGCAAAATGGCTTAAGGACAACAAAGTCAAGGTTTTGGAGTGGTCATCACAAAGCCCTGACCTCAATCCCATAGAAAATGTGTGGGCAGAACTGAAAAAGCGTGTGCGAGCAAGGTGGCCTACAAACCTGACTCTGTTACACCAACTCTGTCAGGAGGAATGGGCCAAAATTCACCCAACTTATTGTGGGAAGGTTGTGGAAGGCTACCTGAAACATTTGACCCAAGTTAAACAATTTAAAGGTAATGCTACCAAATACTAATTGAGTGTATGTAAACTTCTGAGCCACTGGGAATGTGATGAAAGAAATAAAAGCTGAAATAAATAATTCCCTCTACTATTATTCTGACATTTCACATTCTTAAAATAAAGTGGTGATTCTAACTGACCTAAGACAGGGGATTTTTACTTGGATTAAATGTCAGGAATTGTGAGAAACAGAGTTTAAATGTATTTGGCTAAGGTGTATGTAAATTTCAGATTTCAACTGTATATTCTCGATAATACATCCCATTTTAGTAAGAATCACCATTGTACTAGTTTGGAAATGAGTTTATTTGAACTGTATGTTTAGACAAAAATACTTCAGACAGTGCACAGCGAATGAAATAGCATCTAAGGTTATTCAAAGCTGTCAATTATAGTTAATAGACCATAGGGAAGTCAATACCACTCAAAACACAGAGATCCAGAGGACTAGGACAATGACTTAATGCACTCAGCGGAGTCGGGTTCTCATTCCTCTAATGGATCATTTTTCACCTGGCACCTCGGCACTCTAAGATCAACTGAGAGGGATCAGGCCAATTGATCCGAGCCTCCATGCCAATTCCAATCGATGAGCTTCCCTGCATTATAAACCACTGACCCCAATTCCAGCAGCACGCTTCAACGTGATCTCTGCATCACTCGGAATCTGTCGTTCAGAGCGTTGCATAAGGCATTTATGTTGAAGCAATTGATTTGTCTTTCTAATAAGTCCAAAGTTGATGCAATTTACTTGTCTTTTCAAGTGTACCGTTTTTTAAGCTTATGTTGACATATATTTTCCCTGTTCTTAAGTTATGATTATGATGGGGATGATGGTAGACATGTTACAATGTCCAACCGTACAATGGTGCAATGTCAGTCACTGTTCAAGCTGTCAACATTGTGCAACACTTAGATCCTCCACCCAGAGCAGAGTGTGAATTAAACCTTGACATTCGGGGGGAAGGTCTCTATTGGGTGGACGCGCTTGCACCTGCATTACATTTTTAATGGGCCTAATAATAAAGACGTAATTTAAATGATAAAAATTAATGACCTTTTAATGTCGTATGAACACAACCAGTCATGATGCTTTCATCTGATTGTCAAATAAATCACTATTTTTATCAAGGGCCCATGGAAAACAAATTTAAAAAATGGAAAATCTATGCGTTTAAAGGAGCTCAGCTGTGGCCAAATTCTGCGTTTAAAGAAGCTCAGCTGAGGCCGAAATTCAGCACTACTGAGTGGACAGCGCCGTGAACAAGGAGACAGTTTGTGATTTGGAGTGAACGGTTTTAACCATAACAGAGATGTGGGGCTGTTTATTTCATTTGGGAGCTTTTATTTTCATATTTACCCCTTGTAAAACATATTTACCACTGCCTTTTAAACAAATGGTTAAATTAGCATTATTTAGAGGCACCCCCCAAAGTTGGACATTTCTTGCATTTAGGGAGCTAATGTCTGAATTCAGGGGAGCTGAGCCCCCTGTAATTTTCACCCTGCCCCAGAGTAAAAGCTGTCAGATAAATCAATGACATGTTGAGAAAATCAGTTGGAAGTCTCTGAGATTGTTCAAATCGGTAAGGGGAACAACATCTCAAGTATGCCGTGTGTCAAAGAGCGCGAGACATCTGGAATGATGCCCTCGCTGGCATGATCAAAACAACATGCTTAAAATGCAAACCTCTCTCCAGCTTAGAGGTCGAGAACGGAGAGAGGAGCGCTACAACAAGCGCAACGTGAAACACAGAGACGAGAGGCAAAAACTAACTAAATCCCCCACAAAGTGAAGCACCTTCACAAAGTGGATTTGAATATGTCTATGAGTGCCATTGTGATAATGACTCTTTAGCTGATGCAATCAACCTTCAGCCGTCTACTGGCCGGGGAAAAGGGAACCATTTCCAGTATGATCAGATATCATAACAATAGGATGCGGCAGGAAGCAATTATTTGTACTGCTTGTTGACACCGGCATCGGATAGTGTGGAATGGTGGCGGGGTGTTAGATCCCTGTGGATAATGGGAGGGTGAACTCGTTCTCTTTCTCCTGCGGCATTTCCAATTCTTCATTATAAAAGGCTACTGCATCATTGGGGAGGCCCTTTCCAGCTGTGAGGCTTATTGCCAGCCAACACACATGGCTCTCCCAGACTGAAACTTCAGCCTGTAACGCAAATCAAATAATTGTCTTAAAATGAATAACAATACGATGTTATCCTGGCAAGGGACTTTTTAATATTAACCGTATTGGAGTTTCTATTTTCTCCCGACGCATGTTTCATTTATGAGGTGCAGACGCGGGTTACATTTGGTTTATAGCTCAAAGTCTATGCAAAATATATGCAAGTAATAATGATTTTGCAGAATTTTTGTCAAAATGGTCAGGGGTAGTTCTTCGATTTCGCTTGGAGCACTTAGTTGGTGCGAGCGTAGCTCCCCTGGGTGAATTTGTTTTTTTGTGAATGAAAAGCCTCCTTATCTATGCTGCCCGGGCTCTCTATCGGTAAATGCTGCCCCAGGCTTAGCCCTCTCCCGCTCCCCATCGTCAAAGATTCATACGAATCAGAGACAGGTCTGTTTTCCCACCCATATAGGCACTGATGTGCTGAGTAAGTAATATGTAATAGTATGCAATTGGGGAATGAGATTATTGTTTTGTCGTCTTACCTAGCCATGCTTTTCCCGTTTGCTACCTCGTGTCTGGGTTTGTAGACGTCATGCACCTGAGCTCCTTATGAAACGTCTAGCGGCCTGTAGTGTCACAATACCAGAATTTTGACTTCGGTACCGATACCAGGTTATTATCACGATACTCGATGCCATCGCAATACGTGATACCGAAACGATACCACGGCAAAAACAGAAGGCGTATTAGCCAAAGTCACAGAATGGCACCTGATCCAGATCGATCTTTTGAGTTTAATATTGTTACATTTGAAATGTTAAACTTTTGAATGTATGCGTTAATGAATCAGTTATACAATCATACAATCAATTTGACTTTGGCAATCTAACTACACAACAACATACTGGTAATCATTTATTTCAATGGTAAATCTGTATTGATCAACTGGGTAAAGCAAGATGTAGCCTAGGTCTATTCACAATACAGGTGAATTCAAATTCAGTAGGAGTGTGTGCATGCATTGAATTATTCAGCTTGTTGATTTCATGAGGCTACAGATGAAAAACAATCTGTTTACCTTCCATTTGGGACTTATTTTATTGTACTGATCAACAACATTTGCGTAGAAGAAGCAATCTCTTTTCTTATTAAAGTGTGTGCTGTCTCTTTAAGACCCATGCCATCATTCACACACAGTTTGAGGCTTGAGCAAAGATGATCTTGACTGGGAGAGACACGAGACGGAGGAGATGAAGTGAATGAATAAAGTATTTGCTGATAATCAGCTTTGTAATCAGTAATATTTTGCGTTATGGTTTGCAAACAAGGTACTAGGACATTGAATTGATTTTGGCTTCAGCTGTAAGCAAGGAAAGTTACCAGTATCTTCTTGCATTGTAGTGTTCTGGACATTGTTTTGGGAACAGTAATTAACAGTTTCAACATTTCTACATGCTATGTTTCATTATTCAAGTGCACAGAAGGTTGGTGGCACCTTAATTGGGGAGGACGGGTTCATGGTAATACCTGAAGTGGAATCGTATCAAACACATGGTTTCTATGTGGTTGATGCCACTCCATTCGCTCCGTTCCACCCATTATTATGAGCCGTCCTCCCCTCAGCAGCCTCCTCTGTTCAAGTGCGTTAACTTCTGTGCAGCATACGTGGTAATGCAGCTCAGACTCCCAGTGCAGTGGTTCCTCAGGACAGGTTAGAGCTAGCAATGTGTAAGTGGAGTGGGCACGGTGCTCTCACGCTAGAATGAGACATCAGCTCCATTGATATAGACTTGATCCTCTCTCAAGCAGCACCTTTCAACTCTGACTAGTGAATATTCACTCAATGTGTATGTTTTCTTGTGTTTGATCTAATCATGCAACCCTATCAGCAGTGCCTCTTCACACGTGTATGTGTTATAGTTAACACCTCGCAGACAGAGTGTGATTAATGATTGCCCCAATTAGTTTGCCCCCCCCCAAGAACTCGATCTTCAAATCAAAATCTCATTTTATTTGTCATACAAGTGTAGACTTTAGTGAAATGCTTACTTACGAGTACGTTCCCAACAATGCAGTTAAAAAGTAAGAAAATTAACTAATAGATAACAGTAAAATAGTGACACAATAAAATAACACAATAAAATAACAACGAGGCTATATACAAGCAGTACTGGTACCGAGTAAGTGTACTGGGATATGTTGGGGAGGTTGATTGATTGAGGTAATGTACATGTAGGTTTGGTTGGCTTAACTCTTTTGCTTGCGGGCCAGATGTAAAAATGTGACTCTTCATAGGGCAATAGTGTTTCTCTTAAAATTGTGGCCCTTCCCCCCTAACCCATGGTTGGAATTGGTGCCAGGGGGAACTTTGCACCCCACCTGGAAAATAATCTAGGGCAGGGGTTCCAAAAAATTTTGGCCATCGACCCCGTTTTAATATCTGAAAATTCCCGCCACCTCTGCCCTAGAAAAGGATTTAATTAACAGCCAATGTTTACTTTTTAAATTGGGGCTTGTGGCAGTCAATTGCAAAACATTCTAACAGTATTTCTGATTGAATTGCCGACTCATCATCATATACTGTCAATGTGGGGCTATGACAGTCAATACCAAATTAGTCTGACATCATTTTTCTAATCTCACCACCACTGATGAAATGAGTGTGGGTGATGCATGTACCGCCGAAGCTTCTCAAAGTCAGGGGGGTGTGGTCGACAGTGCGCACCTCACACCCAACCTGGATCGATATTTGTTTTTAATGCAGACAAGAGCACTGAATCAGCGTACCATGAGTTGTAATGCTCGGAGGGAGACGGCACAGTATTCCCTTTGAGTCAGGAACCAGAACGCCTCCGTAGTGACCCGTGAATGCAGCATTTGGTCACAATTACGTCATTTAGCAGACACTCTTATACAGAGTGACTTACAGTAGTGAGTGGACACATTTTAATTTTTACACCAGGGTAGTGGGCATCAAACCCACAACCCTGGCATTGCAAGTGCCATGCTCTACCAACTGAGCCACACATGACTCGATCAGCTGTTTGATTTCACTTACTGGCATGGATCACAGCCAAACGGATTTAGCTGATTCGGTCACTCATCTGTAGAATTTATTTGCATTTCCCCTGTATGCTTGCTTTCGGTTTGTTCAGTTTCTGAAATATGTCTGTTACACAGGCAGTCAACAAAGTATGTTTTTTACATCCATTGCAAATGACAGCAGTTCCTCTCTCAATTCCAAAATATGTCCAACACTCCATAACCACCAAGCCTCGGTGTGAAATAGAACACTGTCATGCTATGATCCATATATCCACACGAACAGGCGCGCAATGTAGTTTACCATCAAAATGACCTGCTGCATTACTCTGAGTTCTGCGCTCAGCTCGTTTGCCGCCAGGTGCTCTCGGTGTGTTCACTATACCTCAGTGGGTGTATCATACAATGCGTTCATATGGCAGAGGGAGACACATTCATAACTAGAGTGCAGAGGCCTGCCCGCCGTCCCGCTATAGATGGAGTCCCATCTGTACAATAGCGCATCATTCGATCCTGTGGAATCAGTTTTTTGTTAAAATAGCCAACACAGCACACTGAACATCCCCTGTGCCGTTTCATGGTCGGGAATCGTGCGACAGAACAATTATGTCCTCATGAATAGTATCCTCTGACATGTAGCGAACAAAAGAATGCATGGGGATCTCGGCCCTTACAGCTAATGTCCATTTGGAGAGCATACGTTTTTCGAGTCGTTCAGTCAAGACCTTCCTTGCTAGCTATAGCATCAATTCTTAGTTTCACAGTGTTACCTGACAAAGGTCTATGCCACTGCTTCCCCACACATTGTTTTCACTATATCAATTGCGGCTGGTAATTTCAAAGTCTCTGAGATAGTGTCTAGTTTCATATCATAGTGGGATTAGCCATTACCTGAAGGAATGATTAAAATGCTACGGTCAAGTGCTGCCTTTTCCCGTGATCTAAAGGTGCTCTCTGGTTAAATTTGAGCTTTTAGATTTTAAGGTTAACCACATTACAATTATTTTGAGAGACAAAGATGATATTATATTGTATATATGTGTATGTAGATGTATTTATATGTATATATGTATGTGTATATGTATGTATTTATACGTGTATTCATGTATGTATATACAATTTTATATATATACTATATATTTGCAAAAAATATATATATGGGGGGATTGGAATTGATGCTGACAATTGCATTGATGGAAGCTACAATCTACGTATCTGCAATATTAAAGCTGATCTACCCCCTAAAATACAAAATAAAATAAAAAGACGATAATATAGATATTTTTTTACTTCCATTTTTTACCAGGATTTTGGAAATTCTTCCGTGACACTATTTTCACCCCTAGTTTGGAAACTGCTGATCTAGGGGAAACACTGGGTTGAGGGAATCTACAAACAAACCAATCAAAGACAGTACAGCAGCTTGAAGCTGAACTTGCCTGACCATACCTGACCATTCAACATGATGTTAATTTGAATATACTTCGCCAAGATAATGGGCGTGTCCCAAATGGCACTATACTGTATTCCCTTTAGTGGACTACTTTTGAACAGGGCTCTGGTCAAACGTAGTGCTCTATATAGGGAATAGAGTGCCTATGGCAAGTTGTCTTAAATATAGAGCAACTAGCAGCCATAAGTGAGAGGCCAATATGTGCTAACATATTGGTCTCAAGGAACAGCTTTCCACTTCATTTTATTTGTCAGTTCACAACGCAGTGCACTAAGGTCTGATCCTGCTTATACATTGTAACCAGTTCTAGTGCTGTAATGTGGTTTCTGTTTCTTGCCAGAGGCTCAAGTTGACATGTCGGCTTTCCCACTAGCCCACATTATCAGCCTTGAGAAAAATGGCTCAATTGAAGAAATGAAGAAATTGCAATTTAAATATTCATGAAGCCCTTTGTCTTTTTCCCATCAGCCTTTGAGGGATCATGCTATTCCAATATGATTTTGGCAATTACCACTCATTGCCCCCCCCTCCTCATGTCCAAAGTCACCCCTGGGCACTTGACTGGCACAGTCACCCGTCGGCATAATGGCAGCGTTAGCCGAGAATGTCCGACAGAATGTCTACCCCAAACTGACATTATTATACACCTATTGAATAGCAGCACCAGTTTGCATTGTCTACATTGGATTAATCCGTAAAAGATTGAAAGAGATAATTTAATTTCCAGGGCCTGCTAAATAAACAATTTAAATGTCAAATGGGATCGAATATGCACAAATAAATACCACGTTGATTCTGAAATTGTTTGGATTCAGTCTGGCTCGCTGTGTGGCCTTATCTTTCCCACTATTGTTTGTGGAGACATGCTCTGATGAACTGACCGGAAGCTCCGCTATAATTAAAATACATTTGCATCTGACTGGAAGTGTGCAGAGACCTTTTCCTGTTCCTTGGATTCAGTCGTTTAAAAGCCTTGTATTTCTTTGCTCATTGTCACCCCTGGAAAACTTACCGCCTTTTCAGGCACATATCTCTGGAGTCCTGAAATGACTGTTTCTTGTCACTCACCTAAATGCCTGTGATTATGACATCATTGCTAAGGTTCATATTTTTTGGACTGGGTCTCAGCAACGTATACTGTTACTAAAGGCCAACACATCCACAGCTTTATGTCCTGTTATCTTTCGGATCTGGACTGTCGAATGGCAGCTTTCTGCGGTTTCTGTTTTCCAAGTGTCAATTATTTCATCAAATTGGATTACGCCCTTGAGTGTTATTACTAGCAGATGTTGAGGCCTCAACATTTGTTTTAATTTAGTCCAATTCCATAGCATAATTGAATGACCAACCCAATCTAATTAGCATACAGATATGATGCATAATGAATACACAATGATGTTATCTACATACATTCAGACTGCCCCATGTACTGTACAAAGCCCAAATGTGTTTTCTCATAGAATACCCACGTTTTCATCAGCTCGACATTGAGTACAATTCTTTGAGCTTCGCCACTTTATGATGCTTCAATTCCACGACAGCATGTTTTCTATGTAGGCGCCAAGCTCAGTTTCATGCTGTTTCATACAGAAGTGTCTCAGCTTTTTTTAATGAAGTCATGTGTTAAAGTCCCACATGTACATCACGACTAACGGGTACAGCAGTTAACTTAGTCCCCTGTAACTCCCCAGCCTGCGAGCCAGTGGTTCAACTGAGGATTGGAGTGCTCCAACTAACCAGGCTCCCCTTGCACATAATTAGCAGCCCATAAATCACTCATGCTCTTACGCAAGCCGTGACTGCATATCAATGACAACAGATTGCAGTCTCACAGTGCCCTTAAGACAAAGCCCTCGACAACATGTTCACTGGTTTCAATATTCCCAGAGCATTTTTTTTACGCTGGTTGGAAAAGCCGAGCTCGAAGGAGCGTGAGGTGGATTCATGAAAGAGTGGATGTAGTATCACTTCTCTCTTTAATACACAGACAGACACACACAAACTCTCTCTCTCTCTCTCTCTCTCTCTCTCTCTCTCTCTCTCTCTCTCTCTCTCTCTCTCTCTCTCTCTCTCTCTCTCTCTCTCTCTCTCTCTCTCTCTCTCTCTCTCTCTCTCTCTCTCTCTCTCTCTCTCTCTCTCTCTCTCTCTCTCTCTCTCTCTCTCTCTCTTCTGCTGCCCTGCCTCCCTCCCACCTTCGTAGTCTGACACAGCTGACTGGACCACTGGTCGGTATCACAAGGCCTCTCAGTGTGAGCTGGCAGGACCGTTCCATCAATGAAATGCCCTGGGTTCTGCATGCGCTGGCGACACACACACAAACACACACAGATACAGATACAGACACACATACTCCTGCGTCATCGGTCAGACTGGGGCTGCCACTAAGTGGGTCAGGTCCAAAAAGCAGTAGCGGCACCTTTGTGTGTAAAGACACCCCCGCAAGGGGGATATTGTACGGAAGGCAAGAAAATTATTATATTTTTTCTCTCTCTTTGTACCACTCCGTCTCTGTGGTCTCCGTACGGTCGCTGCTTCCCTGCAAGGACCTCTGTCCACCTGAACCTGGTCACCAGCGCCCCTTCCGGCACACAGGAACCAATACACGTTGGTACAACAGAGCTATCCATAGCCTCATAACTATGTTGCTTCTACAGACTCCTGTGCCATTTGCACAGTCACTATATTGAATTAGCGTGTGAGTGCACAGATAGAGGTACAGCATTCTTAGCAATGAAATCCAGTTAATTGCACTGATTTCACACCTGCAATGGATTGTACTCGAGTGTTGTTGTCGTGGATGGATTCAATTTATTGCTAAAACCTTGATATTACATTGTAATATAAAAGTGCAAATTGGTTACATCAAAAGCTGCAGTAACCGATTTACTAGCTTAGCCATTTATTTGCACAAATGTATGCTCCTGTTATTTCCTTAGCTCCAATTTCAATGTGTACAATGGATTTAAATCTGTCTGTGGAAAGACAAATATGGATTAATAGCAACCAATGACAAGAGGGGAAGCAAATCAAAAGCCCTGGCTCGACTGCCTTACTGAATCAGGCAGTAGGCCTTCGAAAACGAATCAATGAGTCTCGGAGTGTGTGTGTGTGTCTGTTTGTCTGTGTGTACATTGTGCGCGAAAGTGTGTGTGTGTATGTGTGTGTGTATGTGAGCAGTGTTTTCCACTAGCGCCGGCTGTCAGCTATACAGCCAGATACACGCTCATTTTCAGCCGGGTACTTTTTTCACTTTAATTAACGAGGCCACTTTTCAATTCGCTAGTCAGAAAATGTCTGCCGAGCCCTCTCCCACTAGAATAAATGGTATGCATCTTCTAGCGGTCAATAATAGGACAGGCACCTGTCATTCACAAAGTGAATGATGACAGGGAAACACTGCTAGTTTGACAGTCTGTCCCGCCTCCTGGTACTTGAAGAGAGAGAGAGCAGGATGCTCCTTCATCATCTTTGTGAGTCAATTCGCACGTCCCATATAATGTGGTTTTGATGAGTCTAAATATATCCTTGCCGTTCATGAATCATAGAACGTAGTTTTTGTCTATGGGATCGCATCAGGACAAGTAAACTAAAGATCTTGTTTGTATTTTCGAAATGAAGTCCATCAGGACCTGCCAGACAGTAGCTATATTTCCATTAACTTGTCCAGTGATTTTTTTTGTTGACATTTAGACAAGTTTGCATAGAAAATAGATGCGACAATTGCCTTCTAGGGTGCATTTACATTTAACTATCTTGTATCGATAAAAAAAATCTGGACGTAATGATGTAACACCAGAAAATATTAAAATATTGCACAAAACATACAGTTTCAAATAAAAATGTAGTGCTTGAAGTGTTTCCATGACCCATTTAGGCAAATAAATTGGTGACAGCCTGTACGCCCTCCCACCTATCTGTTTCATGTCTCAGGTAGCCCGCGAAAGCCAGACTGGATAGAATGCAATAATTTACTAATATTTGCCATATTCGAATAATTATAATGAGCCAACGTATCGCCACGGCCCGTGCCATGGGGAAACTTGTTCTCCTGTAGATCTGGAATAATTGGATGGTGAAACTTTGTCTAATAAACCTGGGTCAACGAAAACCTGCCTAATGCCATTAGAGTGAGTGACTCGTCGGTAGCCTACCGAATTGCTAAAGCTAACAATACTTACGTGGTATTTTCAAAGATATTGATAGGGATCTACTGATTTAATCAAAGTGTTGACAATGGAGTGGTCAACTGCTGCTTTCTGTGTAGCAAAGCCCATGTTAACCTTCTTCATTCTTCTATCTTACCTGTATTGCAGATAGCTGCCAAAATGCCTATTTAAAGGGATCTTGAAGCCAGTGGAAGTCAGCAGACTCTTACAAGATTATTTAAGAAGAAATCTGTGGGTTACAAAGAGAGATGTAAACACTTGTTGAAATTCTTTCACTATTTTTTTTTTTTTAATATTTCATTTGTCCTTCTCCACCCTTTTTTTATACTCCAAAAACAAACTTATGCATACGAAAAACAATTTACAGATACACACAAACAATGACTACATCTCATCTGCCCAGACCAGAATGCTCACACCCCTATCCCTAGTGCCTGCATTATTGTTGGAATGGCATCAAACACCTTGAAACCATACGTTGTATTTGATACCATTCCACCAATTCCGCTCCAGTCATTACCACGAGCCTGTCCTCCCCAATTAAGGTGCCATCAACCGCCGGTGACTGAGTCATTTAAATTGAGAGGCCACCAAAATAGTTTGTTCGGCAAAAAAATCTTAACACGGGATCCTGGCTGGCTTCTTTTTCTATTTGTTTGGCTACTCCATATGTGATTGTGTAAAACACTGTATGAATGTGTTTGTGACCCCACCATCACAGTACACAAGTTAATCCCACATCCTAAAACTATGAACCACAGTCTTCCAGAAGAATGAAGAAGATCATTACAAATTAGGCCAGGCTTTGGATCATGAGGCAAACAGGCATTCTCCAGTGATTCCTCCTGCCTCGGGTTGACCAAAACAGGCTTAGACCAACTGAACAATGACTGAGCTGCATCGCCCCAAACACCACCTATACGATACTGCACCAAACTTCTGTGTACCATTTTAAAGCTACTTTAGGATGGTGACTGTTCATTATCGTCTGAATTCTAACTTGAGGTATGTGGCCATACCTCTTTGTGTGAATCATATGTCAATGGAAATCAAGTTGTGCATGTTTCCCTAGTTGGTGTTCCGTCCAATGTCAAGAGCACCCTGAAAGGTTCTGAAGAACTCAACTAAAGACTGCCTTGTCACAAAACTACCAAGGCCAACATCAGGTGTGCACAGTGACATTATTTTGAATTTGTCAGACATGTCTTATCTGAGACTGTTATTTTTCAGTTCTTGTGAAAGCAAAACACATTTCGGGATCCCCGATTTGTTGCAAACATACCAGGGCACGTAATTCATTAGCGAAAACATCCTCACCCATTTTTACAACCTGAGAGCTCTTCATGGGATAAAATCATTCCCGGGAGAGGAATTTCCCTTGAACTCACATGAGCCGATACACATGTCCATCATCATGACATTCTACGGGGATAGACAGGAGTGCTCCACATCCACTCTGCGATGTGAACGGGCAAGCTTCAATGACTCCATCCCAGAGATGGCATCGAGTCCCATCACCCATAACGTCTCCAGCCCGGCCTGTCTGTCAGTCTGTGTGTCAGTCAGTGGGCTGATAACATGTTCAAGGTGGCATGACTGCCATGGGATTGTGCCGGTGAATGTCAACCCTGATGGGAATGTGGCCATCCAAACGTTCCAGTTCATGAAGTGTGCAAATCGGAGGGTAGGGATGGAGAGATTGAAATGGAATCGAATAGAGTGCCATGGCCAGACCACTTCGACAGGCAGGAGGGGAGATGGGTGGATAGAGAGAGAGAGATAAAGGAGGAAAGGATAGAGAGAAAGGCGAAAGGATAGAGAGAAAGGCGAGAGATGGAAAGAAGAGAGAGATGGAAAGAGAGAAGAAGAGAGACAAAGACTGTACTGAGACTGAGTGCATTTAACTGTGTTATCAAAGAGCCTCCCGTACAGGATGTGTGCTCAACAGAATAAGCGGATGTCATGTACACAAGAGTTTAGCGTTCTCTCTTCCTCCAAGATGACTTTGAAGAGACGCCGCTGAAGTAGGAATTAAGTCCATACTGCCAACATCATACATTATTCATTCCAATCCCTCATAGGAATTGATAAACACTCTGTATACCCAGTCTTTATGCGTGTCATTTTAGCCTCAGGGTGTGAAATACAAGTTATTTTATTCAGTTATTTATCCCTTTCCCTTCCTTCCTGGTCTAACTATGGGAAGTTTCCAACATTGTGTTCTCAGAGATCCCCTACCCGCTGTTGATTTTTATCCCGGTTGCCATGGCAACTGGAGAGAGCGGGATTTGGGAGGTTAGACTTTTCACATTCATGAACTAGTTCTCGGATTCTCTCGGGAATGAGTGTTTTTTGTAAATCCTACCGGTCTTTAAATATCCACATTAGTCTTCAGTGTGCTAGGCAGCCTGGACACATTTCTTCACTTCTTCTTTTCTCCCACACTTCTGCAGGTTCTCTCTCCATCGCAGTAAGAAATGAGGCTACTTACAAACTGTCTCATTTCGGGCCCACCGTAGTGGTATTACCACTATGATCCATATGCATTATGCATAGTAGGATGAGGATCTTACATTGATGCATCGTGGCTGGCAATCTTTTATTTTTCACTGTCTACTTAACATTCTAGTCTCTTTCGACACAATATGATACGCTGTTGACAATCTGCGTCCTATAAGAGATCAGATCCACATTGATTTCCCTTCCGAAAAATGTATCTTATACATCAACGTCCATTCGGGAATCCATAACGCTTAGCTCTTCATGTTACACATCAATATTATCTTATCAGCTCTTGATACAATGTCAGAGCACTCCTGAATACACTTCATCAGCAGGCCTCTTTTTAAATGCTACATTCATATTTCCACCATTTGTTGTGACATAGTATTGATGATATTAACCACTGACTCTTTAGGATTATAGTTATATGTGCAGGGACTGATTACTCCCCTCATTTGTTAAAAGTAATGGGGGGACTTAATTGGCGGATCGGCTGAGCGGTTCCATTAAGGCTGAACTTAAAGGAACTGTGGGGACAGTAATGGCCCTCGTAACCCATGATGCAATCCGTCTTCCAGCTAATTAGCATGGGGGAGGAAGCGGCGGAGCCTTGAATAAATATTACAGTATTCTCCATTATAAACTCAGCAAAAAAAGAAACATCCTCTCACTGTCAACTGCGTTATTTTCAGCAAACTTAACATGTGTAAATATTTGTATGAACATAACAAGATTCAACAACTGAGACATAAACTGAACAAGTTCCACAGACATGTGACTAACAGAAATGGAATAATGTGTCCCTGAACAAAGGGGGGGGACAAAATCAAAGGTAACAGTCAGTATCTGTGCATCTACTCCTCATGGACTGCACCATATTTGCCAGTTCTTGCTGTGAGATGTTACCCCACTCTTCCACCAAGGCACCTGCAAGTTCCCGGACATTTCTGGGGGGAATGGCCCTCGCCCTCACCCTCTGATCCAACAGGTCCCAGACGTGCCAAATGGGATTGAGATCCGGGCTCTTCTCTGGTCATGGCAGAACACTGACATTCCTGTCTTGTAGGAAATCACGCACAGAACGAGCAGTATGGCTGGTGGAATTGTCATGCTGGAGGGTCATGTCAGGATGAGCCTGCAGGAAGGGTACCACATGAGGGAGGAGGATGTCTTCCCTGTAACGCACAGCGTTGAGATTGACTGCAATGACAAAAAGCTCAGTCCGATGATGCTCTGACACACCGCCCCAGACCATAATGGACCCTCCACCTCCAAATCGATCCCGCTCCAGAGTACAGGCTTCGGTGTAACGCTTATTCCTTCGACGGTAAATGCGAATCCGACCATCAGCCCTAGTGAGACAAAACCGCGACTCGTCAGAGAAGAGCACTTTTTGCCAGTCTTGTCTGGTCCAGTGACGGTGGGTTTGTGCCCATAAGCGACGTTGTTGCCGGTGATGTCTGGTGAGGACCTGCATTACAACAGGCCTACAAGCCCTAAGTCCAGCCTCTCTCAGCCTATTGCGGACAGTCTGAGCACTGATGGAGGGATTGTCTGTTCCTGGTGTAACTCGGCAGTTGTTGTTGCCATCCTGTACCTGTTCCTGCAGGTGTGATTTTCAGATGTACCGATCCTGTGCAGGTGTTGTTACACGTGGTCTGCCACTGCGAGGATGATCAGCTGTCCGTCCTGTCTCCCTGTAGCGCTGTCTTAGGCATCTCACAGTATGGACATTTCTATGTATTGCCCCGGCCACATCTGCAGTCCTCATGCCTCCTTGCAGTATGCCTAAGGCACGTTCATGCAGATGAGCAGTGACCCTGGGCATCTTTCTTTTGGTGTTTTCAGAGTCAGTAGAAAGGCCTCTTCAGTGTCCTAAGTTTTCGTAACTGTGACCTTAATTGCCTACCGTCTGTAAGCTGTTAGTGTCCTAACAACCATTCCATAGGTGCATGTTCATTAATTGTTTATGGTTAATTGAACAAGCATGGGAAACAGTGTTTAAACCCTTTACAATGAGGATCTGTGAAGTTATTTAGATTTTTACAAATTATATTTGAAAGACAGGGTCCTAGAAAAGGGACTGTTCTTTTTTTGCTGAGTTTATCTGTCAAGACAAGGGGATATGGTAGCAGACATCTGGTATCTTTCTGGGGTAGAATTCCCAAGTTTTCCAGAAATCCTGGTTGGAGGATTAATTTACAATTGTTTTAGCCTTTCCAAAAGTTTTAGAATCCGCGGTCAACTCTCAGCTAAGAACTTTTTTAACATCTCACTCTGTTCTTAATGTGCACCAATCCGGTTTTAGACCTGAACAGAGCACCGTTTCAGCTGCTACGCCCGTTTTAGATCAGGAGTGGCAAACTCACTCCATGGAGGGCCTTGTGTCTGCAGGCTTTTGTTTTTTCCTTTCAATTAAACCTGAGACAACCAGGTGTAGGGAGTTTTTTTTATTACTATTTAACAGCCTTAGTCATCAATCAAGGACAAGGGAGAAGCGAAAACCCGCAGACACTTGGCCCTCCGTGGAATGAGTTTGACACCTGTGTTTTAGGTGATGAGTTAAATTGCTTAGATCAACAAAAATGATGTGCTGCCTTATTTATAGACCGGTCCAAGGCCTTCGACACTGTTGATTGTTACATTCTCATTCAAAGGTTAACTAAAATAGGCCTGGATTAGGCTTCTTGCAAGTGGTTTGGGAATTATCTGTCAGGCAGGACACAGTGTGTGATTTCTGATGGTGTTAAGTCTAGTTTCCTGGATATTACAAAAGGTGTACCACAGGTCCCACTATTGGGTCCTGTTCTCTTTTCCATTTACGTAAATAATATTGTTCTCTCTGTTAAAACTTGTAATATTAATCTGTATGCAGACAATACTGTCATGTATGCCATTGCTACAACTGTAGACAAGGCGTTGTTGGAGCAGCAATCTAAATGTGTTGCCTTACAAAAAGCCCTGTTTGGTTTAAAACTTGTCCAGGTAAAACCGGAAAGGTGTATAAATAAGGCAGCACAATGATTTTTTTGATCTAAGCAATTTAACACAACATCTAAAGCATGTGTAGCAGCTGAACCGGTGCTATATCCAGGTCTAAATCTGGATTAAGACTAGATATATGTTGTTCTCTAATTCTCACAATTTTTTTTCAAATGAACTGACTTCGATCGGGTTCCCGCATTTAAATATCTGGGCATTTGGATTGGACCTAGTTAAAAGCTAAGATTTAAAGTGGGCTTCTTTTTTAGTAATAGATCGTGCTTCTCCCTAAACAGCAGGAAGCAGATTGTATAGTCAACGTTCCTGCCAGTTCTTGACTATGGTGACACCATTTACCAAAATGCAGCAGCCACTACTCTTAAAACTTTGGATGCCATCTACCACAGCACCCTTTGCTTTATCACATGTTAGAGAGCTATCCAACCACATGTTAGAGAGCCATCCAACCACGTGTTAGAGAGCCATCCAACCACGTGTTAGAGAGCTATCTAACCACGTGTTAGAGAGCTATCCAACCACGTGTTAGAGAGCTATCTAACCACGTGTTAGAGAGCTATCCAACCACATGTTAGAGAGCTATCCAACCACGTGTTAGAGAGCCATCCAACCACGTGTTAGAGAGCTATCCAACCACGTGTTAGAGCTATCCAACCACGTGTTAGAGAGCTATCCAACCACATGTTAGAGAGCTATCCAACCACATGTTAGAGAGCTATCCAACTACATGCTAGAGAGCTTTCCAACCACATGTTAGAGAGCTATCCAACCACATGTTAGAGAGCTATCCAACCATGTGTTAGAGAGCTATCCAACCACGTGTTAGAGAGCTATCAATCAATCAATCAATCAAGTTTATTTTATATAGCCCTTCGTACATCAGCTAATATCTCGAAGTGCTGTACAGAAACCCAGCCTAAAACCCCAAACAGCTAGTAATGCAGGTGTAGAAGCACAGTGGCTACGAAAAACTCCCTAGAAAGGCCAAAACCTAGGAAGAAACCTAGAGAGGAACCAGGCTATGAGGGGTGGCCAGTCCTCTTCTGGCTGTGCCGGGTGGAGATTATAACAGAACTATGCCAAGATGTTCAAAAATGTTCATAAGTGACAAGCATGGTCAAATAATAATCATGAATAATTTTCAGTTGGCTTTTCATAGCCGATCATTAAGAGTTGAAAAACAACAGGTCTGGGACAGGTGGCGGTTCCATAACTGCAGGCAGAGCAGTTGAAACTGGAATAGCAGCAAGGCCAGGCGGAATGGGGAAAGCAAGGAGTCACCACGCCCGGTAGTCCCGACGTATGGTCCTAGGGCTCAGGTCCTCCGAGAGAAAGAAAGAGAGAAGGAGAAAATTAGAGAGAGCCAAGATTTTCAAAATGTTCATAAATGACAAGCATGGTCAAATAATAATCAGGAATAAATCTCAGTTGGCTTTTCATAGCCAATCATTAAGAGTTGAAAACAGCAGGTCTGGGACAGGTAGGGGTTCCGTAAACGCAGGCAGAACAGTTGAAACTGGAATAGCAGCAAGGCCAGGCGGACTGGGGACAGCAAGGAGTCATCATGCCCGGTAGTCCTGACGTATGGTCCTAGGGCTCAGGTTCTCAGAGAGAGAGAAAGAAAGAGAGAACGAGAAAATTAGAGAGAGCATACTTAAATTCACACAGGACACTGGATAAGACAGGAGAAGTACTCCAGGTATAACCAACTGACCCTAGCCCCCGACACATAAACTACTGCAGCATAAATACTGGAGGCTGAGACAGGAGCGGTCAGGAGACACTGTGGCCCCATCCGAAGCTATCCATCCACGTGTTAGAGAGCTATCCAACCACATGTTAGAGAGCTATCCAAGCGCATGTTAGAGAGCTATCGGGCTGTTGCCAGAGTAGAGAGCAAGGTAGCCTATACAATTTGGTAGACAATATTACTAACTAGAACTGGGAAGATAAACAGAAAATGACCGACACCGACATTGCCCTTCTCTTACCGAAGCAATGTTGCTTACGCAGGTAATTTGGGTGATTAGGCTACACAACGTTCCTGCAGATTGTTAGATTCTAAAACCATTATTTGGTCAACAGTAATGTGCATTAACCTGCTTCCTGCAATGAAAGTACTGTATATGCACTGTCCCTGTCTCGCTGCTGGCTCTCACACCCTATCGTACAGAGTGAAGGGAGAGATCCATTGTGATAACCACAAGCATACTGACAGCTGCATTTTGAAGTGTACTTATGGGAAAGACACAGTTCTTAAAACAACTACTGTTACTGTTGCTGCAAAAGAGGAGAGTCTCGGCGTTATGTGAGTATACCAGTTATTTCTCAACTGTCAATATAGAGGAAATACAACCACTTTACTAACCGAGTAGGCTTTGTAATTGAGATGACGCGGCAGCATAACGGAGTGCAGAGCGCCATTTTCAGTAAATACATCACGTAGCCTATATAGGCCTACCAATGTAAAGTTTTGTTGGACATGTAATTTAGTGTTAGATCAATTGCATGCCTATCTCACAACAAGATCATATTTAGCAATATGTGGCACCCACAGTTTTAAAATGTGTATTCATTTGCATTCCAAGTAGAATTGGAATCTAGGTAAATCTGGAAACTACTTATACCCTGCCAACCTGTTCACAGGGTTGGTTTACTCTTTAGGTTCCTCTGGTCTCCACCAAACTAGGTGAATCTGCTTTTAGTTTTAATGCACCTCACTTCTGGAACAATTTACAAAACTCATTACAATTGGATGTTCTGGTGCCGCTCGGGCAATCTAAAAATTGATTGAGGACCTAGTAGCTGAGGAATGTAACTGTTTTTCTTAAAATGTTGTGCTGTAATTCTATTTTATTTGACACTGTATTGATCACTGTTTTGTTTCATATTGTACGTGATTGTTGTGTTACTGTGATCATGGAACCCTTGTGAATGAGACCCTGGTCTCATTGGGTTTTCCCCTGAATAAACAAAGAATAAAGAAAACATTTCAAATAAATAATTCAGAAACTCTGCAGGATGCAGTTTATTGTATACATTTTTCAGATCTTATAATGAAAGTGTAAACAGAAGTCACACAGAACCACTTTATCCCAAAACCGAACCAATGTCTTTGTAATGGCATAAATTATACTTTATATAGACACAGCAGTTACATTTAGCATTGGAAACTGACTGAAACTTTACTGAATGACAGTGTATAGCCCACGGTGTAATTACAGGGGTTCGGAATCAATTTGTGGTTCACTTGATTGCAGTGCATTCTTCTTCATATATTGCATCATTCTCCCTTGGTGTGCATCCCAGTGAGCATCAGTAGGCAGAAAGTAGATCCATCACTAAGGGCTGTAGATTGAATAACAACACAACATGGCAGTGGTTCTGACCAACACAGGAATACAGCCACATAGGGAATACTAGTTCAGTTTGAGTTTCACACTAATATTAAGAAGTGCATCTCGGGTCATCTATATTTAATTTGGTGGGATGAAATGATGTGTGTGTGCGTGTGTGTGTGTGTGTGTGTGTGTGTGTGTGTGTGTGTGTGTGTGTGTGTGTGTGTGTGTGTGTGTGTGCCTACGCACAGTCTCTTAATGTTGTGTAATATAGCAGCGCTCCCTTTTGGTTCAATTACGACTCAACCATCCACTGCGTCTCAAAATCAGAAACACACTCATTAAATCCAACCTGAGAGACGTGTGTGTGTGTGTGTGTGTGTGTGTGGGGGGGGGACCTCTCTACTGTCAGGTCTATGGGGAGCTGTCCGAGCGACTAGTCGTTAATCAAGATAGACAGGAAGACATCCGTTCCCGGCATTCCCAGGATGACAACGTTCCGAGGTACGAAAAGGGAAGAGTACGGGTTCCCACGTGGGATTGTCTCTTTTCAAGGCCCCCAATTAGGCTGTAGCAGCTGTAGCACTGATGGAAGCCAGCCGTACAACACACAGATGAGTATGTAAAGGGAGATAGTCTTTTGTTCGCTGGCCTGATATCATATGAGCTTACAATGCTGAGGATCACAGACCTAGCAAACAGAGCCTTCACGTAAGGTGATACCTTCAACATTTGTATTTTGCATTAAGACATGATATTATAGCTGCTCTGCTAGTGTTGTCAAAGCCATTTGTTTGCTGCAAAGACCGTTACCTATACTATATATCATGGTGATCAGCATGGCAATATAGTTTAATCTTCTAATGTTAAATAGCAAGGATCTATATAGGGTTATATTGATTATGTTGTTTATTGTGCATTTCTTCTCTTCTCATGACATTTGAGCTTAGTTTGATGGGAACCAAGGAAGCCACTGTAGGCCTATATAATGTTGACTGTGGGGCTTAAGGGAAAAGTAGACTGGTAAAGAAAAATGAAAGGAAGGAGGCATCTGTATACTTTATTTGTACCAATCATAAATACAGCTCAATGTGTTTGATCTAGAAAGGGAAAACGGGAACATGTCATAAAATCCAATAGAAAATGACATCAAATCCAAATGGAACAACCGACAGCCCCGTATGTCAGATGAGGGGAAAAGAAGTGATGAATGAGTCATTTGTGAAGTGACTCAATACGAAGCCGAGACAATAATGAAAGAGGCAGGTATATTAACAGCGGCGTACTGTAATGTCAAATTGCAGTGCTCATATTCATATTCACCTCCCTACTCTGTGCATCACCTCTGGAACATTAATGATCAATTTACGACCAAACGTATTTATTCATGAGTGCATTACACCTGATTCCTCTCGTCGCTTGGTGATGCACTTCCTTAAGGATTATGTATCGAATCGCGTCTCCCTCCCACGCCACCAGCTGCCAACCTCGCTCTCCATTCGGCGTCGACTTTGAAAACCACACAGATTTCGGTTCGGATGATGATTTTCCAATGACATTTGAGTCATTTAGAAGACACTCTTATCCAGAGCAACTTACAGTTAGTGCGTTCAACTTACGATAGCTAGGTGGGACAACCACATATCATAGTCATAATACACAAGATGGCGCCGCAGACATGGTCGCCGACTGACAACTGTGTTTTTATGTCACCCTTCACTCTCTCCTTCTCTCTTTTTGTTGTTGTCATCGTCAAACATTTTGTCCCCCCCAAGACAGAGAGACGCTCGGCTGTTTCCTGTAGCGCTTGTCACACGCCGTCTGGTCCTTTAAGTGGACGGCTGTGATGTGTTTTGATTTGAGTGTGTGTGCCTGTATAGAGAGATGAATTTCAGTTAGCCTAGAAATTTTAGTGTTATCAAGGGAAAAGTGCATTGACTGCAGCTCTGCACTACACAAGGGCTAAAGCTAACTAACACTTAGCAACCTGTGAGGAGGCACAGACTATGGCCTACGTCAAGGTGCTCCAATTCTGGTTCTGGAGAGCTGCTTCGCTCCAACCCTTCAGTATAACACCTTCTGCCCTACCTCAGCTAATCATGATCCAAATTGAAGAATATGATTAGTTTGAATCAGGTGTCTTAGTGAATGGCTGATATAAAAGGCTGTAGCTTTACTGGGCCGGAGTTGAAGAACCCTTCCCTCAGGAACTTATTTTCCCATCTCCCTTCCCTCCTTTACTTCAACTAAATTGAAATGGATTGACAGAGGTACTCCTCTTAAGGGGCTAGCTCAGTAGGTCCAATTTCCACCAATTGATTTGATTACGTGTCATTAGCCTGTACACCATCAGCTCGTCCTGCAGACCAGCTAGCTCTTTAGAAATGTGGACGTTGAAGTGTGAGTATGGATTTAGAGAGATAGCCTTTAGCCCAGACTACCAACACTGCTGCTCCTCGCCTTACCTCAGCCCACCTCAGAGTGGAGATAGCATCGCTTCCCTCATCATCGCATCGGTCGATGAGATCGTCAGGATAAGTCAGTATCCTGATGGGGGGGGGGGGGGGGGTTGTTCCCCTTCCTCCCCCTTTTCCAAGTGGTTCACCTCAGCTAGCCAGACACCTCACCTCACCCTCCCGTCCCCGTCCCCGTCCCCGTCCCTCACTGAAGGATATGAAGTTTTAGCGCCGGCCCGGGCCGTCCTCTCACTGGGGAAATATAACTTGGCCGTCTATTGCATTACAGTTTTCTAAAGCTGTGCATTAGGAGGTTATCAGGTTCCCTGAGGTAGAAGGATGAGGTGGGGGGGAATGGTGGGGCAGAGGTGAGTGGGGGTTAGCAATTTGCCCTGTGGTTTTAAGAGGCAGGAAATAGCTACCTCAAGAGGGACTCGGAAAAAGTGTCGGGGAGGGGGAACCATGTAACAACCCTAGTATAACGGTACGAGGGAGAGAGAGTCAATCAGAGTGTAGTGAGGGACTCTCCGTTGGCTGCCCCTGACCAGTGTATTCTCCGGGGAGCATGTTTTGTTTTCCATTAAGAATGGAGTTATTGTTTGTGGAGAGGCACCCGCGGCAGCAACCCCCACCCCCTTGCCTGTGTGAGCTGTGTGTGTGATCGTGCATGAATGTGTGTGTGTGTGTATATTCTTGTGTGTGTTTACGTGCCTATGTGTGTGTGTTTGTGAAAAGGTAGACTGATATATGGCGCGCTCTAATGGGGCGCTTCATGTTATTCACATCTTGCAGAGGCCCCGGCCCAGAGATCCATTTGTTTGACTCAAGTAGCACTTTAATTGACTAGGCCTCCCATCTCGATAGAGATAATCACCAAAAATGTCAGGCCTAACCATCTGCCGGGCCACTGCCATGAGAGAAGCGATGGGGGAATAGGGTCGGACGGACATGGATCTTTATAAAAGTGAAAGGCAAGCCATCGAGTCAGGCTGATTGATTTGCAGATCGCTCAGTATTAGCCCGAAACACTATCTATCCATGATGTGGAATTACTAGACGTGATCTCGATTGAGCGTTCTATTCATCTGACGTCTTTATGACGTTTTTTAGCAACGCATGGGGAGACATGTAATGAATGGTTAAAGTGAGTATGTTAATTTTCCTATGAAGTGTCCCTGTGCCTCATAGAGTTTTTAAAGCTTTGTCTGTTATTGGGTCAACCGTGCAGGATGTCAGCATAACATATATTTTTTAATACATAGAGAGATAGCTACATAAATATTATAGCAATGGCTTATTCTTTATATGTACATATTTACTTACAACGTATACAACAACAACAGGCATAAAAACCACAAATCTCGCTCGGCTTCTTACAGATTTGTGACCGACCGGCTCAATTCGGTCCTATGTAGCAACATTTAATTTTTTTTTTTTTTTTTTACATTGAATAAAATTAGAGACTCAGAGCTAGAAAATGGTTTATCATACACTACCTTTGAGGAACAATGGGAAAGTAATTCTGCTTTGAAAGTTGATCAACTTGGAACCACACTTTTGAGAAAATGGCCATTGAATTATTGGTACACCTACTGGAGAGCTCTTCTTTGTCTACACCTATTCAGCATTGTTCACACCCTCTTAACTTCTTTGGGATAGGGGGCGCTATTTTCACTTTGGGAAAAAATCGTGCCCAATTTAAACGGCCTCGTACTCTATTCTAGATCGTACAATATGCATATAATTATTACTATTGGATGGAAAACACTCTCAAGTTTCTAAAACCGTTTGAATTATATCTGTGAGTAAAACAGAACTCATTTTGCAGCAAACTTCCTGTCAGGAAGTGAAAAATCTGAAATATAGGCTCTGTTCCAGGGCCTTCCAGCAAGGCGCGGGAAGGAACCCTGGATTGCCTTCTGAAAAGCTTTCGGTGTAGACGTCTAATATCTCCGGCTTTGATTTTATTTGATACATGTGATAATATCATCGTAAAGTATGTTTTTTCAATATAGTTTTATCAGATTATTGAACGTTTATCGGGAGTTTTGGCGTTTTCCGTTCTCTGCGTTTGGTGAAGATGGACAACTTCGCGCCACTTGGCTAGCTTTGGTTGCTAATTCGACAGGAGAAAAGGACATTCTAAAACCAAACAACGATTTATTCTGGACAAAGGACTCCTTGTACAACATTCTGATGGAAGCTCAGCCAAAGTAGGAACCATTTATGATGTTATTTCGTATTTCTGTGGAAAATGTTTAGTACTATTTTACGCCCTCATTTTTTTATTTATTTTATTTATTTCACCTTTATTTAACCAGGTAGGCAAATTGAGAACACGTTCTCATTTACAATTGCGACCTGGCCAAGATAAAGCAAAGCAGTTCGACACATACAACAACACATAGTTACACATGGAGTAAAACAAACATGCAGTCAATAATACAGTGAAAAATAAGTCTATATACAATATGAGCAAGTGAGGTGAGATAAGGGAGGTGAAGGCAAACAAAATATATATATAAATAAATAAAAATATAAAAAGGCCATGGTGGCGAAGTAAATACAATATAGCAAGTAAAAAAAAAAGTAAAAAAAGTAGAGATAGTAGAGATAGAAAAAAGTACCTGTTCCAAGCATTAGTGTTGGGAGTAATCTTTCTCCGGTCATGTTAAGACTCGTTATAGGAGTTAAAAACATCATAAGGTAGTTAATTTAAAGCGTTTTATAGCAATTTATATCTGTTTAGTGCGATTTTGGGACATTTATTTCTGAAACGCTGTGAATCGCTGGGCACGCTTCCAGTTCATGCTGAACGCAGTTGGCATTTCCACATGGCAAGAGGACAGCTTTCCACCAAAAGACGATTAGACCCAAGAAAGGATCCTTTGCCCAAGATACTGATGGAAGAACAGCTCAAAGTAGGACATTTTTATTATGATAAATCGTGTTTCTGTCGAAAAATGTTAGTGGCTTAGGACGCCATGTTTTTTGACGTAGCTTCGCTTGGCGCAAACTGTATTGAAAAGTAAGGATAATTTAAAAAATGTAATTCCGCGATTGTATTAAGAATTAAATTGTCTATCAATCGATGTCCACCCTATATTTTTTAGTCACGTTTATGAGTATTTATGTATAAGAGTAGATCACTGTCTAATATGGCGCACGGACATTTTCTCACCAGCTGGGCTACATTTCACATTGTCTAACCATGATTTTGGTGGCTAAATATGCACATTTTCGAACAAACTGTATATGTATGTTGTAATGTGATGTTACAGGGGTGTCATCTGAAGAATTCTGAGAAGGTTAGTGAAAAAAATAATATATTTTGGCGATGTTGACGTTATCGCTCACTTTGGCTAGAATTAATGCTGGGCTGCTATGTGCTATGTGCAATGCTAATATAACGATTTATTGTGTTTTCGCTGTAAGACACTTAGAAAATCTGAAATATTGTCTGTATTCACAGGATCTGTGTCTTTCGATTAGTGTATGCTGTGTATTTTTACGAAATGTTTGATGATTAGTAAGTAGGTAAACACGTTGCTCTATGTAGTTATTCTAGTCCATTTGTGACGGTGGGTGCAATTGTAACCTATGCCATCTACCTGAAATATGCACATTTTTCTAACAAAACCTATCCCATACCATAAATATGTTATCAGACTGTCATCTGATGAGTTTTTTTCTTGGTTAGGGGCTATAAATATCTTAGTTTAGCCGAATTGGTGATAGCTACTGTTGTTGGTGGACAAATAAAAGATGGTGGATTATGCTAATGTGTTTTTAGGTAATAGATTTACATCTTTACATATTGTGTCTTCCCTGTAAAACATTTTAAAAATCGGACATGTTGGCTGGATTCACAAGATCTGTGTCTTTCATTAGCTGTATTGGACTTTAATGTGTGAAAGTTAAATATTTTTAAAAAATATTTTTTTTGAATTTCGCGGCTCTGCCTTTTCAGTGGGGGTGGGGGGGGAGTGCCGCTAGCGGCACCCTCAGCCTAGACAGGTTAATATCTTTTGCTGTTTTTTTGCAATCGCTACCTTTGCGGTGAATGAATGCGGTTGTGTGGTTGGCTATTGTGGTACGCTAATATAATGCTCTATTGTGTTTTCGCTGTAAAACACTTAAAAAATCTGAAATATTGCCTGGATTCACAAGATGTTTATCTTTCATTTGCTTTACACCATGTATTTTTCATAAATGTTTTATGATGAGTATTTAGGTATTTCACGTTTCTCTCTGTAGTTATTCTTGCTGCATCGGTGCTATTTGTGATTGTAGCTGCAATGTAAAACTATGATTTATACTTGAAATATGCACATTTTTCGAACAAAACATAGATTTATGGTATAACATGTTATAAGACATGTTATAAGACAACTGTCATCTGATTGAGTTGTTTCTTGGTTAGTGACTAATTCTATCTCTATTTGGGGGTTTTGTGCAAGCTACCTGTGCTGTGAAAGAAATGTCTGTGCTTTTTTGTATTTGGTGGTGAGCTAACATAAATATACGTGGTGTTTTCGCTGTAAAACATTTAAAACATCGGACATGTTGGCTGGATTCACAATATGTTTATCTTTCATTTGCTGTATTGGATTTGTTAATGTGTGAAAGTTAAATATTTATTTTATTTATTTTTAGAATTTCACGCGCTGCCTTTTCAGTGGAATGGGCTAGACAGGTTAAGCTTTAGCCCCACCCATCTCCCAAAGATTTAAAGACTAAAGGCTGGTTTATACGACAGGTGTGTTTGTAAATTCAATCTGGAGTGCCAGAGTGTGCTCAGATCGTTGTCAGATTGTCAGTTTGTAAATTCAGAGCGTTTCGCTCCCGGAGCGTTCAGAGAGCACACTGGACGCTCTGGACGATGAGTAAGGTTGATCAGAACGTTCTGACCTCACAACAGCAGTCAAGCACCCAAGCTACCTGGCTAACGTTAGCTTGCTTGCCAGCTACTTCCAGACACAAATGAGAGAACAGCTCACTCAGCGTTTGTGACTGTAACTGTGCTGCAGACAACAATTTAATTATGTTTTTTTTGCCAACATTTACTGACACCAGCCATACTCAATCGGTGTTAAGCGTTCTTGAATTCGTCAGTTATTCTGCAAATTTACCAGCAAATTTACCAGCTACGTCTATCAACAGCTGTCACAGCGACATCATGAACATTCTATTTAAATGGTTACTTGCATAGTGGAGTCTTTTGTTTCGACATGTAGCTAGCTCCTTAGCTATCATACCCTAATTCAACTGATTTCAAAACTCGGTCCCCAAGAAAGTCGAGAGGAACTCTTATGCAATTCTACTACGAAATATCTTTCAAAAAGCCTTGTTAGAAAGGATTACCTACACATATTGACCAGCTCATGTTATAGACAGAAGCCTGCTACATGGCAGACCAATTCAAATCTCAGCCTATCATGACTGGAGGGAAGGTTCCTGACTTTTTCTGTGGCTAAACCAACTAGGCTCGTCATTTAGCAATTTTGTTCATATTTACAGATGGGATACACGTTTGTTATTAAGGCACATAAAAGTTTGCATGTTCTAGAAGGTATTTCTGCCAAAAAAACGCATTTTGTTTAAAAATAAATTTTACATTCAAATGGCTCTCCTGTGAAGTAGTGACCCGCGACATACGCCTAGTTTCCTGAAACAGGTCATATTTTATTGACGGATCCGGTACAAGACTTAACACAACAGAATGGATGAGTCTATGTAGAAGGACT